>NC_048443.1:4711055-5311055 GCF_004353265.1 Vitis riparia
TCTACATCCACTATCCTCTTATTTCAATTCCAAACTCATATTTCACTATCTTTAAAGCTTCAAACCAAACATCATATATTTGCACATTTAGATTCTTGGTTTCAAGTGACATTCAACAATTATCAAGAGGTGTCTCACTCTTGGATTCTCCACGTGATACCCCACACTTGGCAAACTATCAAGTGATGTCTCATACTTGAATTTTCGCATAAGTGATACCACACATTTGAGTCTACCCTCACAAGGTTACAGGATTGAGTTTACAAAGCTTAAAACTCATTATTTATAATTTTGCTCGTTGGATACAGTATAAACTATGATTGATAAGGTACACTAAGAATGAAATTCAAGTTTAAACTTAGCACACTCAAAATTCTTTTCTAAGGCTCTATAGATAATTGAACATGAAGAATAGAACTTTATATAGGAGATAGAAGCTCAACCTAACTATTAAACACAATAAGGCTCAACCAATGTTTACAAGCTATTAGGTAGTAAAGAATGATAATTAATGTAGCATTTAGTCAATGGATCAAGTCTCTGGCTTGACCGATCAAGGCTCTGCTTCAATCGAAAGCTTTTTGCCAATCATTTAAGAAAATTCCCCTAAATCGATCAACAATTTAGGTCAATTGGTTGACCACTTTAGTCAACCACAAATCAAACATACAATAAACATTGGAACTCGATGCACAAGTGACCTTTAATTGCTCATTTGGTTCTATTTGAAAACTTAAGATTAAAAACCTTTTTTGATGATAAAATGCATGACAAAACATGAGTTTCTATCTTTGAAAGAATCAATCTCATTTTTTTAAATATACTTCATTTAAATGGTTTTAGTTTATTGTTTTCTTTTTCCTTTATATTTATCTATTCTATATATTTTATTTAGTTTTGTATATTGCATAGTTTTAGTTGTTTTTATTTTTGAGTCACTAAGTATGTAAATAAAATAAAATATGAAACCCTTTCTTTCTTTTCAAAAATAAATCCCAAACCTTTTTTTAAAAAAAAAATAAATAAATACGAACCCTTTTTCTCTGAAAATTAAATTTTAAACATTTTTTTAAAAATAAAAATAAAAACTATGAAACGTTTTAAAAGAAATAAATTAAAAAATCATGTTGCTTTTAATAAAAGTGAGATATCATCTTTTAAATAAACTGGATTTTTTATAAATAAAATAAGGGAAAAAATTTTCCTAATGTTTTCTTGAAATAAATTTGAAGCCTTTTTTTAAAATAATAAATTTGAATTTTTTTTTTTTATAAAGTAGAAATAACCTTTTTAGAAATTAATTGCAAGGATCTTTGTAACAAACTTGGGTGACTTTTTCTAAATAAAGATAAAATCAATTTTCAATAAATCTATTCTAATAAAATAAAATAAAAAATCATTTTTAATGAAATATATACAAAAAAAAAAAAAAGGATTGAAATATTTTTGTAAATGAATTTACAATTTTTTTCTCTAAAATAAATTTTATAAAAAAAATATTTTATACTAATAAAAATATTTTTCCTAATAAAAGGATCAATACTGTTTTGTAAATAAAAAAAAAATCATATTTTATTAAATCAACATGTGTTTTTAATATATATGAAACTATGAAACCCTCTTTTTAAAGCTTTGAATGCAATGTTATTCTTCTTTTTTTTTCTTTAACTTATTGATTACTGATGATTGTTCATGTTTATCTCATGAGTCATAATTGACCTAATGAATTCTTTAAGAAGGAGCTTAATGAGATCTTGATTTGTCATTACCTTTGTCCCCTATTTCTTTAGTAGATACTTCAATATCTTCATAACTTTCTTTGTTTTCTAATAAGAATAATCATTTTTAAAAAAGGATGGGATATACTTATGGAGAAGCTTTCCATGAGGGATAAGCTTAAAAGATCAATTATTTCTATGAGATGGTTAAGTCTTATTCTAAAGGTCAAACTTTGATACCAATTGTTAGTTTTATACTAATCCAAACCAAGGTGAACACCTAGGAGATGATGAATTGGGTGTTAGTCAATTTTAACATTTTTTACAAGATGAATGCAAATAACTAATTAATATGAGTGAAAGGATGGGGAGATGCAAACACGATTTTTTTATAGTGGTTTGGCGCAACTCAATCTATATCTACTCTCCTCTTGTTTGAATCTCAAGCTCAATGTTACACTATCTTCAAAGCTTCAAACTAAGCCTTATAACTTCATACACTTGGATTCTTAATCCTAAGGGATCTTAAAAATTTTTCAATAAATACGTCACTCTTGAACTCCCTAAGTAATACTCCATATTGGAAAACCCTTAAATGATGTCTCACACTTGAATTTTCCCTAAAATGATACTAAAAAAAATTGAGTTCACAAATATAAAAAACTCCTAGTTTACAATATAGGCATTAATGGATATAAAACAAATTAGCATTGATATGGTGTACTAAAAATGGAATGCTAGTTCCAGCTCAATGCACTCCAAATTCTTTTCTAAGGCTCAATGGATAATTGAACAACAGCTTAAAACCCAATGCATGAAGAATGGAGCCTTTATATAGGAGATAGAAACTCAAACTAGTCATTAGGAACAATTAGACTGGACTAGTCATCCTTTCAATCGAATTATTTCATTAGTCATTTGGTGGCGGAAGGTATAGTAGGGGGTCATTACTGGATCAACTATTCAAGTCTTTGGTTAAATTGATTGCTCAAGGCTCTACCTCAACCCAAAGCTTTTTGCCAATTATTTAAGAAAATTCTCCTAAATTGGTTGGTCAATATATGTATATATATATATATATATATGTAGGTATGCATGTATGTATACTAAACAAAAGAAATTAATGCACAATTGACCTATAACACCTCAGATTAATTTGATTTGAAAACCTAAGACTAAAAACTTTTTTTTATGATAAAATGTATATCAAATTAAACATGGGTCTTTTACCCTTGAAAGAACGAATCTCATTTTTCGCTTGTAAAAATCATTAGAAAAATTAACTTAATAGTTTTTTAAACTTTTGCATCTTTAACACAAAATCCTTGAAAAACCCTATTAGATATCTCATTAATATTTTGAAAACCTTCTTAATCATTAACAACATTAATCAAAGGTGACTTTCATTTAAAAAGATTCTTCATCCAATTTTGAAAAGATTTAAGGCGCATTTGAATTCTATTAGATTAGTTTTGGATTGTTAGGTGTTTTAACAAAAACGATATCCATTCCTAACTTAGTGTGTCACAATCCTACATAAAAATAGCATACAAGTTATCTTAATAATCTTTTTTGTTCTTCTTAATTTTCTCTTTTACTTCATATATCTTCTTGTTTATGGCTTCAAAAAAATCTACCTTTCTATCATACTTAATTATAAAATGTTAAATCCAATCCTTATTTTGTTAACAAATATAGGATATTCAAAGCCATGGATAGCTTTTCAATAAATTTACAAAAAAAAAAAAGGAAAAAATGGAATTTTTTTAAGGAACACAAATTATAGTATATCCTCCAATGAATTACATTTGGCTTTAATGGCCCCAAAAGTGAGCATGCATATTCTTTGCTAAGAATAATTTCAAAGAAAATTTTTATCACAAAGTATCTGAAGGAGACTAAAGAAATGGTCCATACTCCCAACAACCATAGGTAGGTTTGTGTCTATTTTCTAAAAGTCAATACAATGTTTGTCATGCTTTGATTCATTTTTCAATAATAGTATAAAATGGATTTTAATTACTTGTATAATACTATGTTTAGTCTAAAAAACATCAAATCAAACTATAATGAATTCATTCGATTTGATGATTTTTGTAAGTAATACAAATGATGTTATATCCTTCTTTAATGCATTAAATTTTGCATGGTGGTCCTAAGCGTGAGTATGTATACTTTTTTGATAAGCACAATTTCAAAGAAAATAAGGTAAATGAAAGAGACTAAAGAAGTGGTCCACACTCCCAACAACTGCTAGGTTTCAATGCAATGTTTGTTATGCTTTGATTCCTTTATTCAATAATAGTACTAAAGAAGGTCTTAATTACTTGTTCAATATTATATTTAATCCAATAATTATATAAGAGGTAGTATTACTTGAAAAGACATTAAACATTTCATTCCAATAAATTTTAAAACTATTATGAACTCATTTGATTTGATAGAAGTACTTCTTAATTGATAAATAATATTTCAAAAATAGATAATCTTAGAAAAAAAAAAAAGACAATGATGCGGGTTTTTTTTAAGAAATAGTTTTGACAATCTAATTGTTATGGTTGATATAATAATGATTTCATATATGAAAATTATCAACTATTAGAGAAGTAAAAAATTAGTTATCAAGATATTGATTATTATAATTTAATCATTATAAAATTAATTTTGAATATTGATGATGAAATATAAACCATTCAAATTTGAAAAATATTTGGAATTTTTATAACATGTATCATGTTACATCCTCCTTTGATGAATTAAATTTTGGATGGTGGTCCTAAATGTAGCGTGTGCAACTTTTTGGTAAGATTAATTTTAAAGAAAATTTTTACCACAATATGGATGAAAGAGACTAAAAACATGGTCCACACTCACTAACATCAAGTGGTAGGTCCATCTCTGTTATTTAAAAGTGAATGCAAGGTTTGTTATATTTTGATTCTTTTTTCTAATAATAGTATAAAAAGCGACTTGATTATTTTTATAATTTCATATTTAGAGTTGGTTTGGTGGTAATTTTAGGAAGCGTTTTAAGTTTAAAAAGTGTTTTTGAAAAAAATAAATAAATAAGGTGTTGGCAAAATTTAGGAAACATTTTTAAAATATGAAAAATCGCTTATAGTGTTTGTTGGAAAAATAAAAATAGGTGATTATCCTAAAATACTTTCGGTGTGTTTGACTCGAAGTGTTTTAGTGGAAATGTTTTGTGTAGAAGTGTTTTTTAGAAAAAAAAAAAAAAAATTCACTTAAGAGTGTTTGGTAGTGATTTTAAGAAGTGTTTTTAACTTTTTTAATACTTGAAAAAATAAAAAATTTTAAGTATTAAAAATGTTATAAACACTTCCTAAAATAACTGCTAAACACACTCTAAGTGTTTCTCCAAAAAACACTATAAGTGTTTTTTCAAATTTTTAAAAGTGTTTCCTAAATTTTACCAAATACTTAATTATTATTTTTTAAAATATTTTTTAGGCTAAAAATGTTTTTTAAAATCACCATCAAACAAACTCTTAGTCTAATAATTATGTAAAATTTAGAATTACTTTCAAATAACTATAAAAAAAAATATTTGGAATTTTTATAACATGAATTATGTTACATCCCTATTTAGAGTATTAAAATTTGAGTGGTGGTCCTAAACATGAGCATGCCTACTAATTTTGTAAAAATAATTTCAAAGAAAATTTTTATCACAAAGCAAACGAAAGAGACTTAAGAAATGGTCCATGCTCACCAATGGTAGAAGATAGATTCATTTCTATTTTTTTTTAAATAGAATGCAAGGTTTATTATGCTTTGATTCCTTTTTTCAATAGTAGTATGGAAGAAGGATTTAATTAATTGTATAATATTTCGTTTGGTTTAATAAATAAGTAAAATGTAGTATTATTTGAAAGACATTAAGAGTGTGTTTGGGAGTTATTCTACAAAGCGTTTTTAGTATTTTTAACACTTGAATGATAAAAAATTTTAAGTATTAGAAATATTAAAAGCGCTTCTTAAAATTACTACCAAATGAGATTTAAGATTATGTTTGATAGTATTTTTATACAAAGTATTTTTAGTTGAAATGTTTTTCTCTATAATTATTTTTAGGAGAATGACATATCAAGTGTTTATTCAAAAAAAATATTATGAGTGATTTTTCAAATTTTTAAAAATGTTTTCTAAATTTTACCAAGCACTTTATTATTATTATTATTATTATTATTATTATTATTTTCAAATTTAAAAAAAAAATTTTTAAATTTTACCAAGCACTTTATTATTATTATTATTATTATTATTATTATTATTATTATTATTATTATTTTCAAAAACACTTTTTAAGCCAATAACATTTTTTTGAATCACTAGCAACGAACTCTAAACATATCAGTCCAATAAAATTTTCTTAACAAATTTTAACTACTAAAATTGAATCAAATTATTATGAACTCATTTGATTTGATAATATCACTATTTTCTATGTTGGTAAGTACTAAAGAGGATCTATCAAAAAGCAATCAATATCATTTTTTTTCTTTAAAAAACAAGACAAGAATATAGCATCAAGAAAAACAAAACATTTTTCTTTTTGTTACTTTTAGGAACATAAAATAAAAAAGCTAAAACATGTTATGTAACAACGTTTCAAAATTTTCAAAATTTGTTAGAAACTTTTATACATGTTTTACAAAAAATTAAAATAAAATATTGCAAAATATATAATATAAGATATATGTTATTTCATATATTCAAGTTTGTTTGAAAGTTTAAAAAATAAATAAATAAATAAAGAATTCTAATTTTTATCTTTAAAACTTTGCTACTAAATTTTACAATTAAAAAAATTAAAACTATATTATCGATTTTAATAAAAATAAAATAAAATTTTAATTTTAGTGAAAATTTAAAAAAAATGTAATTAAATAAATAGCACCTAAACTCTTCACCACATTTAATAATTACTTAAAAAATAAAATCATCCTCATAAACGAAATCCTCAAATAATAATTATCTTACAAAGGAAAAGATTTTCTTGCGAAGAAGTAGAAAAGAAAGGAATTATATTTTTATACGAATGATAAAATAAGAATTAGAATAAATTTTTTAATATGTATATTTAGTTAGATTACATAAATATTTGAATGATAATAAGTTTTCATCATTTTCATAATAAAGTTTTGTTGTGCTGACGGAAACTTTAATGCAAAGAATATTAATTCTAGAACACAAAGATAAAACAATCAATACAAAGGTACACTTTAACGTGTTTTGACCGATCATGCTTACATCCATGAATAAGAGAAATTTTTTCCATTGTATTATAAAAAATATTATAGAAAACAAAATTAAATACAATTGTTGGGTTCTTGAAACATCTTATGTTTTCTTACTCCTTGTATCTACACTTTGAACCATAGGCCTCCTCGCCTAACCAATATCTCTCGTTCTTTCTCACCTTTATCACCTTGTATAGTCTTCACAAGTCTATCTTCATCTCATAACATTTTTTCCCATCATGACTTAGATATAGAGATATTCTTAATAACTTTTCTTATTATATATAATATTACAATAATATATCAACTTAAAAAATATTCTATATAATATTATTTATAAAAAGAAATATTTACTAATTATGAATTTGAGACACTTTCCAATCATTTTAACTATTAAAGAAATAAGCTTTCAATTAAATTATTAAACCTCATTATTTTGAGTTTCCTTTCTTTCACCATCTATGAGTAATGCTAAACAGAGATTCATTTAAACCATGGGAATCATTTTCTTGCTTTAAAATTTTCAAAAACTAAAAAAGAATAATTAATTAATCTCTCAGTTACAACAAGCAAAGCAAACATACTAATTAAGAAAAAATTATTATTATTTAATTATTGCATTTAATTTTATTTCTGACATATTTGTTATTAGTGAAATGCTCATATATGATAAATGTTAAGTAAGAATTAATTAAATGGTTACATATTATGAATATTAAATGAACAAATTATATTGCCATTACACATGAAAATTGTATTGCAAAATAAATTATATTTTTACTTATAAATTCTTTGGATAGATAAGCTTTAAAATCTTATATTTGGAAAAAAAAAATTGTTTTAGTGGGATTTTCTCATCAATCTTATGTTTAATTTTAGCTGGTTTCACATCAACCAAAATGTATCCATAAAATTTTCGGTTCTTATCTAAGGCTTTAGGGAAAAAGGTAAAATCCTCATGGAAGGATTCTATTCATAATGGATTGTTGATATGAAGTCACCTGGAAATCTTCGAGAGGAGAAGTCTAAACCATTACAATATGGTCTTTTTTGGTGCATTGATTTTGAGTAGATGGATTTTGAAGTGCTTGTGAGAAAGAGAAAGCATTATGTTGGAAAAATACTATAGTGGGCAGCCAAACCCAACAATAAAATATTGAATTTAAGCACTTATAAGATTAAAGTGGCTGAGACATGACGGATTATTGTCTTTAAAGCAGATCTACCTTCTTAGATATCAATTTCGATAGAGTAAGGATTACCATCCTACCTCCGGGACTCGATAGTCAAAACTTGCCTCAGGTGAACTCCTTGGGTGAAGTAATGTACAACTCAAACTAGATCGGACAAGACACTAAGGTTATGTTTGGTTTTCAAGGAAATAAAAAAAATACAAAAAAAAATAATTTTTTTTCATGTTTGGTTGTCCTATAAGAAAATCAAATATAATTAAAATTAATTAAAAATTTATATATTTTTAAATTATTTAATATTTATATTGATGAATTAAAATAAATAAAATGAGTTTGAAGTAACAAAAAAATAATTTATCAATTTTTAATTTATTTTTTATTTTCCCTCACTTTTTTTTCTTCTATTTTTTCTTTATATGTTTTTTCTCTTGTATTTTTCCTCAAATTTTATGAACCAAACATTCCCTTATGGATTTTAAGATACTCCTCAAGAAGATGTTAAGGACATAAGCAACAATGGTGGGCTATAAGCCTACAACAACCTATAGCAAGGTAGTTTTACAGTAAAGGAGTCATCAAAATGAGAAAAGTAGTGCTGCAGCAAAAGCAACAGGGAGCTTTGACCCAAAATACCGCGTTTTAAAAAAAAATATCCATAAAGTACTCTCATTTTCAAAATAATGCTCAATCTAATGTATTTGTGTCACATAAATTGTCATGTCATAAAACCGTAGTTGATAACTACGGTTTTACATTTTAAAAATAATCAAAACCGTAGTCACTAACTACGGTTTTAACTTTAAGTTTAAAACCATAGTTGGTGACTACAGCTTTGACTATTTTTAAAAACAGTCAAAGCCGTAATCACCAACTACGGCTTTAACTTTAATTTTATATATATATATAACTTTAAATTTTTTAAATAAAATATTATATTATTTTGATTTTATATTGATTAAAAATATGTAAGTGGTGTAATAAAAATATTTAACTTTAATTAATCTCATTATTTAAATAATAGTAATATATGAAATTAAATAATTGATGTCTTCGATTTGATATAAAAATATATTTTGATAATTTTATTAAAATATTTGACAATACACTCAATATAAATATAATTAGTTATAAATATATTATTTTATACCCTCATAATGAATAATATTATATTATTTTGTAACTTTGTGCAAAAATTAAAGGCAATTATGCACTTGTATAAAATATAATATGACTTCAAGTGGGTAAATAATTGGAAAATTACTTAAATACAATAAAAATAATTTTTTTTCCATTTTTCTCCTTTCAAATAAATTACTTAAATACAACAAAAATATTTTTTTTTTCCATTTTTCTCCTTTCAAAAAAATTACTTTAATACAACAAAAATAATTTTTTTTTTCCATTTTTCTCCTTTCAAAAAAATTACTTAAATACAACAAAAATAATTTTTTTTCCATTTTTCTCCTTTCAAAATGGGATCAAAATGAAATGGAAAGGCTTAAAATTCCACTTCTTAAAATATAGAATTGTAGAAAAAAAATACCTTTGTTTTTCCAATCAATTCACTATTTAGTTTAATTGTTTTGGTAAATAGATAAAAATGCTTTTGAAATATTTTTGTAAATTCATTGATAATAAGAAAAATGTTTCTTATTGAGTACTAATGGAAGTTTTGGGCAAAAATAACTTCTTTAAAACAGAAAATTCATAAAATAATTTTATTCTCAAAATAATTTTTAATGTGATATGTATTTTATTCATGTGGGTATTCACATAACAAAACTGTAATTGGTAATCATGATTTTTGATTTTTTTTTTTATAAAAATAGTCAAAATAGTAGTTGGTGATCATAACTTTAAATTTAAACCTAAAACCAATATTTTAAGTTCAAATTTTAAATCATGTGGATGTTCAATTTTTAAAAAAATTATTTTGATTGGAGGTTTAGATTATAAATTTTAGAAAAATAATTGAAAAAATGAATAAATTTAATTAGGAAAGGGGGAAAAGGTAAAGGAAAATTAAAACCGTGGTTGGTGACTACGGTTTTGATTATTTTTAAAATGTAAAACCGTAGTTATCAACTACGGTTTTATGACATGGCAATTTATGTGACACAAACACATTAGATTGAGCATTATTTTGAAAATGGGGATACTTTATGATTTTTTTTTTAAAAACACGGTATTTTGGGCCAGAGCTCAGCAACAGGCCTCAATGACAAGATGGTGCATAGAGTCACTAGAATGAGAAGAAGAGCACTGACAGCAAGGTGGCGCCACGTTTGAAACAAGGTGGTGTTACAGCAAAGGAATCGTCGGGCATGGAGCCACCAAAATGAGAAAAAGAGTAGCAACAGTCACCAAAACTGTGTATATGACTGACGCTCCTATACAATAAATTAATTAATTAACACGTTTTAAGACTTAATAACAACCCATATTAAAATTTGTTTTGAGTGTGATTCTAAGAAGCACTTAACCTAAAAAATGTTTTCGAATAAAATATTGAATATTTGATAAATTTTAATAAACACTTTTAAAATCCCGAAAAATCATTTATATGATTTTTAAAAGAAATATTTTATAAGTTATTCTTTTAAAAATATTTTTTTTTAAAAATATTTTTATTAAAAACACTTTCAAGACAATGTCAAAGGTACTCTTAGCTAAACACAAAGTATGAGAGTTGTACTTCTCTTTCTACAAGGTCAAGAGATTATAGAAGTAGAATATAATATAAGTTACATGAGGTTTTTCCAATGTGAGATTAACAACTTTATGCCCATGTATCTCACACATTGCACTCTTTTATTAAGGGTGGAAGGTGTAATAAAAGAACTAACTAGGGTGGAAAAATTAAGGCTATGTTTGGTTCCCGGAAAATACAAAGGAAAGAAAAAAAATGTTAAGGAAAATGATTTTCTCATGTTTGGTTGTCTTATGAAAAATATCAAAGAAAATCAAATATAATTAAAACTAATTAAAAACTTATGTATTTTTAAATTATTTAATCTTTATATTGATGAGTTAAAATAAATAAAATGAGTTTGAAGTAACAAAAAAAAATAATTTATCAACTTTTAATCTATTTTTTTATTTTCCTTCACTTTTTCTTTCCTTCTACTTTTTCTTTGTATTTTCTTTCCCTCACATTTTCCTTCAAATTTTCCGAGAACCAAACATAGCCTAAAGGAATTGAAGCATTCACGTATGGGAAATCAGAAAAAAAAAAAAAAAAAATTCTCAAATTTATTTGAAGAAGAAGGTTTAAGTGTAGAAGTGGAACAGGGAGATGGAGGAAGGGGAGAGGATAAAACTTTATTGTTAAAAAATTATGAATTTGCTTATAAAATATTAAGTATAGAGATAATATATTGATTATCACCTATTTGTTATAAAATTAGTTATTAAATTCAAAGCACCTGAATTTCTAAGCAACATTTCAAAAATTGATAATTTGAAAAAATAAAATAAAATACATCGGTTTTTGAAAACACTTTAGGTTATTTTAATTATTATATAATTGAAATAATAATTATTATATATAAAATATTAACTATTAGAGAAGTATAAAAAATTAATTATATCCTTCCTCAAAGAATTAAATTTTGTCTGATAGTTGGTGTAACTGCATTTGATATTGATTTTGAAAAGTGTTTTTACTATTTCTAACACTTAAAAAATAAAAAATTTTAAATGTTAGAAATGTTAAAAAGATTTCTTAAAATTACTGTAAAATACACTTTACTTTTAATATAAAAATGTTTAAAAAAATTACATCAAGTGGTAAAATTTTAAAAATATTTTTTAAAAAGTTGAAAAATCATTTATAATGTTTTTTTTAAAGAAGTATATATTTGATAAATGATTCTCTCATGAATAGTTCTAAACAAAAAAAAAATTATTAAAAGCACAATGAATAGAAATACCTTCAAACACACTCAAAATTCATCGTTTAATTTTACATTGAATTGAATAATTATATGAATGACATTTTATATATATATATATATATATATATATATATATATATATATGTGTGTGTGTGTGTGTGATTTCAATAAATGTTTTTCTAATAAATATTATTAACAGCTTAATTTAAAAAGTACTTTTAATAAGTATTTTTAAAAAGGTTGAAAAATCAATCTCTCATGAATAATTTTAGATAAAACATATTTATTAAAAACACTTCGAATAGAAACGCTGTTAAATATACTCAAAATTCATCAATTAAATTTATATTGCATTGAATAATTATGTGAATGACATTATATATATAATTTTAATAAACATTTTTAATAATTTTTTTTAAAATAAGCATCCAATAAATACTATTAACAAAGTTGATTTGATAAAATTATTGTGTTTTTGTTGTTTATAATACTATTCAATATTCCAAAATATTAAAATCATCCCCTTTTATTTCAAAAGTAATCACCTCTAACACCAAATTAATAATAATAATAATAATTTCTAATAGAGATGAATTTCATAAAAGATACTAGACAAATGGTCCTAGTTCTCCTCTTGAAGAAGGTAGGGTGGATTCATATCCATTGCTACCAAAGACATGGTCGTACTTCTAGAGTATTCATCTCTATTGCTTAAACGAACAAGATTCATCATTTTTTATTTTCTTTTTTACTTTTACCATAATAATATAGAAAAGTTTAGTGCCAAAAATATGATAAACCGCATTTACTTTGTTTTATATATTTTTTTTTAACGAAGCATTTGGCTATATTTGATTACTAGAAAATATTAAAGAAAGAAAAAAAATGTTAGACTATATTTGATTTCAAAAAAATACTAAGAAAAGAAGAAAATGTAAAGGAGAATGATTTTCTCATATTTAATTTCACAATGAAAAATATGAATATATATATATTAAGTAAAATGAGTTTTAAAATAATATAAAAATAATTTATTAACTTTAAATCTATTTTTTTATTTAATATATGATATTACATTTTCGATACATATTGAAAAGGTATATCTCGATACTAGCATGACAAATTGATTGTATTTAATAACTTAAAAATTTGAATCACATTTGATACATCATTTTAGTCGGTTTCATGATAAATTTAAATTATTTAGACAAATATTTTATTTAAATTACGAATTCATGTTTCTTTTCCTTTATTAGTAATATTAAATGAAACCAATATTCATTTTCAATTCTTTAAAAAATAATAAATGAAATTAAACTCTTTGTCACTTTCAATATCAACCTCAAAAAGAAAAATATTGTCACATACATAACCTCTTGTCATAATAATTTGAAAGAAAAACCCTAACCACAAATTGGATAAAGATCAAGGTGGCACATGGTCCCCATCCCCCACCAAACGAAGGAAGCCAAATTTCCTTATTGCTTGAAATGACCAAACAGGACTCATTATCTTGCCATACCTTTATGTTCATACCGAAATAAAATAAAAACCGTGATAAAACTGATAGCATCACATATCACGCTTAATTAAACAATAGTCTCAAACACCACATCATTTGCATCATGCTAGCCATATGATTTGGATCATATCTTTTAACGGACGTACACGGATCTAGAACGAAGATGGATTGCAATCGGACGGTGGAACTGGTCTGATCTAACCGTTTTTGTTTTAAAGTGTGTTTTAAATGGGATTTCATTGAACGGTGGAAAAGCTCGGTTGATGGGGTTTGAAGATGAGCGGAGATATAAAGAAGTTGGAGGGAGGGATGGGTTTTAGACGATGTAGAGGATTAAAACCCAGGGAAATGACCTGCACCCAATCACATTGCAGCTTTAGATCCTGGCTTCCTCACCACAACTTGAGATACGCCCCAGTACACGTGTCACCACATTTCCCAACCATTCAAAAAATACGAACCATCACTCCTCCCACGTGACACCCACTTCTCTCTGTCCTCTGGAACCCTCCCCAAGCCTCTTCGCCTTCTCTCTCTACTCTTCGCCCTCTCCTTCTGTCCCTGCGAGCTGTTGATGCCCTCTGAATCCTCCGTTTTGCTTCAGTTTCTCTGCGGACAGCATCGGATTTGAAAGTCTCTTGTGGATTCGGCGATGTTCAGATCAGTTTGGGCGTGCACCTCGGATTTGGGTTTTGGCGTTCAGGTCTGCTGTGGATCCTTCGGAGATGTTTGATTGGAACGACGAGGAGGTACGCTGGTTTGGAATTTTGATAATTTGTCGGAGAATTGTTGAGTTCGTGAGTTGCTTCCTATTGCTTTGGGGAAAAATTTTGTGTGTTTGATTAGGAGTAGCTGAGCTCTCCTCTGAATTGCATTCAAAACGCGCTGCTTTGCTTGCTTCTTTGTTTTTCCAAATGATAGTTTCTGAAGAATAATTAGAGTTTTTCATGGTTTAGGATTTTTGGACATTCAAATGCATTGAACAGAACAAGTTGTTAGAGTAAATTCTGAAAAATTTAAATTTTAGTGTTTGCGTTGGAAATACGAAATGAGTGATTTTTAAGGAGTGTTGAAAATTGGGTGGGATGTGTGGTTGGTGTTTAATTAGAGACTTGAAGCATTGACTTGCTTGGACATTTTTTAGTTAAGAAACAAGAAAGAAGAAAAAATGGGAATAGATCACTTAATTGAATTATAAAAATACACTCTTTTGATGTTATACTAGGGGAGGACTTGACTGTAAACCATAGAGTAGTGGCATTAGATGTTTACATTTGGAGATGGAGAGGAAAAAAAAAAAAAAGAGAGAAATTTGGGGTGAAAGAGAACCCAAAAGGAGAAAAATTAATGTTGTTTGGAAATAAATGATGATATCAGGAAAAAGCTTATGGATGAATAAGCTTATGTTGTGCAGAATAAGATGATTGATTTTCAAGAAAGCTAGGGCCTGTAAGCACATGTTGGTGGATAAAGAGGTTGAGATGAGAGGAATTGAAAATTGAGCATCATGAAAAGCTTGTTAAAAAGTAGTTAGGAGGACATATTTGGATGAGATAAATTACCTAAAGGGTTGAAAGAAAACCTTTAGTAAGGCTCAGTTTAAGCTATGATGGCCTTTATTGCAATTATCTACAAGAGATGGAGAACGATGCCTGCATGCAAGTTTCTCCTCCATAAAGTGTCAATATTCCTCTGTCTACTTAATTGACTCTGCCTAATCCATCAACATACCTCAAAAACCTGAGAAAGTCTTTTCCTACTAATAAATAAATAAATAAATAGATTCGAATCTGACAAAGTTTTCATCTCTCAAAAACATTCCCACAAGGAATCTGTATCTCTAAAGCTAACTAGGAATTTACAGGCTTTGAGTAAGCCTTTATTATACTACCTTTGTGCCTTCTAAGTACATCCCAGTGTTTATCTGGTCTGAATGCTCCAAAGAGTAGCTGTCAGGATTAAGTTTTGAACTCTTTAAGGAATGGTGATTCCAAAATCCAAACTACTGAAGCCTCAGCCTAGGCCTTAGTCTTGCTGCTCTGCTTACTTTTGTCTCAAACAAAGCTAAAAGGAGCACCACTAAACTCTGAGGAAACTGCCCCCAAACAAGAGGTAAAATAGTTTACATTTCCCACAGGAACTCTGAGGCCTACGCTTGTTATTGGAAGTCCAGGCATTTTCTCTAACCAAACATGTAGTAGCAAACATAGCTTTCTGGAAAATCACTCTACCTCTTTGGCTGTCTGCCGAACCTCTAAAAGTAATGAATGTCAAATCTGCAACCGCTCTGGGAGAGCCTGAGAAATCCTTCCTACTGAAAGAGTCTATTCCATAACCCCAAAGCAATGGGGTAGTGGAGTAAAGATAATATCCACCAACTCACTTCAGTGAAAGTCAAAAAATAAAAAATATAAATAAGAATAATGTTCAAGACAGAAAGCTTTAAGGTCTTATGATCTGTAACAAGTGTTAGTATTTACCCTTTTTCAAGCCACTAACCATACAAAAGCTTTAACTTTAGGCGAAGGTTTAACTCCCCAAATAAAATTAGCCTGAGGAAAGGTGGTAAGGGATCACACTTAGAAAGGGCACAAAAATAGAACTTAAGAGGAGAGGAGGCCTAAGGGAACCTAGGTCTACATCCTCTCATTGAAGTCTCAATTATCAAGTTATAAATTAATGATTTTTTATATTTTTTTTTGATAGGTAAAAAGCAAAATGTATTAAAAGGTGCTTGGAAAAGGCGCCCTAAGTACACACAGAGCATAGAAAATGCGCTGAAAGACAAGCAAAGGGAAAATAAATAAATAAACACTGTGCAAAAAAAAAAAAAAAAAAAACACATGCGTCCGGCATGCACCTAAACCAGAACTGCTAATGACTAATTAAACAGAGCCTAGACCTGACCCAACCTTCAAGTCACTTTTCCCAACCCTAGCTTGAACCCTCAGAAACCACTTTCCACCCACTTTTCTGGCTCCTTCTCTCTTGTCTGCTTGATTGAAAGTAATTAACCGAGCTCTCCAACTTCCAAAGCTCCCTATCAAAAGAGATGTAGACAAAGATCTCCTTTTAAAATCCAAGGCCCCCCTGTGCGACCCTTTCTAGCTTCTAACTTCCTCAAAAGGAAGGCAACTTCCTTCTTAAAACCATCCACAGGCAATCTCAAAAACTTACTGAAGGAAACAAAATTAATGAATATTGACAGTTCAGATTATATGGAATAATTGTCTAGAAACATTTCTTTGTATGTTTTAAACATCTAGACTGTTATTGTATATGATCTGAGCTGTCGATACACAAGGTTATGACCTGGTAATTGGGACCATTCTCAACAAAAGTTTCTAGGAAAAATGAAAAACGTGATAAATATATTATTTATTATTTTTGGACATAAACTTTAGAAAAGGTTTGTAATTCTAGAAATTTTTTATCAGACTTGAGTGATGGTTAATCAAAGATTTTCTGGGAATTTATTTCTTTACCTAATTTGCCTTTCTAGAAAATGGATTCAGAATGCTTTGTAACTGTGTAATTAGCTTAATTACAAACAAATTACCTCATAAAAATCTTTGTCAAAATTGTATTACCTACCCCAGGATTATTTTATCAGGTATTATGTGTTATAGGATTTTAAACAACTGCACCAATATGGATTAATGGATAAATCACCAAAAATTTAATTTTTTGCAATAGTTTTCTGTGAAGTGAATTATCAGTGAAAGCTTACTGAAAAAGGTTCTGGATTTTTCTCCAGCACAAGGATAGCATTATGGAAATTAACATTCAATCATAATTATCATTGTGATGATCAATGCTAACTTCGGTAATAGTGAGCACTTAAAAAATTTGGGAGATGTTGTAAGTATGTCCCACAATTTCAAAACATGTCAGAGAATTAGGTCAGTATTTTAATGAGAGACGATAGAAAGTTGGATTGCAAGATGTAATTTTGATATTAGTTTTTGAAATGTCTACCATGATTGAAAAAGTTTCTGCTTTCAGGTTAACTGAAACAATAGGTAAATTAAAAATACAGTACATACCAAAACATACTCCTGATATAAAATTATGCCATTCAGTATCTGAAAAATAGAGAAATCCCAACTTATTTGGGTTGAATATGTCCAAATCAGATAAAATTTCATGATAAAATTCATGTTTATCCTATTTCAACGTATCAAAATAAATACAAATATCTAGAACAATCTATAGACTTCCAGACTTTGCTACATCCTTAACTTTGTATTTTCACGAAATGAATTTGGAGAATAGAAGGGGGTAAGCTGTGAAGACCTAAAGGGAAAATATTTCCATTCACACATCAATTTTGATGCATGTATTACAATGTCAATGTCCAATAACATGATGAATGCATGATAATTTTTTTTTCTTTTTTAAAATAATGAAACATTTTAGTCATGGTGTTCAATAATAGCAAAATGCTTAAAGCACCATTCAATAAAATCCAAGATACAAGAACCAACAAAACCTAGAGCAAAGAATGTGTGTACTTTTACATGGCTTAATTATTCCACCAGCTTGGTTATGCCCTCAAAAGCTAAATCCACGTCATGTAGTCTTCCTTGAGGGTTTTGGGGCCTTTAACCCAAGGGTGTCTAGCCTACCTTGCTCATTTGGGATTCTTACCTGAGAATCTCCACCTTCCATTACTAGATCCTTGCAATCTAGGGTCTCTAAAGAGATAATCCATGGATATGAATCCAAATATTCTTTAACTCAAATGTGGTATGCACAAAATTCATAACCATGGCATTGCACCAAACTCACAATATCATGGAGGTAGGAGATTTAACATTTATTATCCGGTAAGGAACACCAATGCAACATGATTTTGATTAAATTAATAAAATATGGATCCAAGAAATCAATAATCAATAATAGGATTGTGAACTGTTTTCAAAGACTTAGATCTAGGCACAACAAATCATTTAGATTTTTTCAACTTAAAGTGATTTAGGAAAGATAAGAAGGAACAACAAAATAATTGTTGATGAGTGGGCAGAAAACCTTCCTAAACCAAAGAAGAGGAAAAACCTGCCTCTTTTTCTTTATCAGAAACCATCATTGTAGTTATATTGAATAAACAGAAGATGTAAGAAAGGAGAAATTCCCTTCATCTATGGATATGCAAATGACTAAGCAATAAGAGCTCCCCACAAAAACAATAATCCCCCTTGTTTTCATAAAAACTACCTTTCTGTGTTCCTTGTTCCACCGCGGTCCTGGATTCTTCAAGTTTACTCTCCTCCTTGCTTTGAAAGAAGACTCTTAACAGAAATCAAGATTTTTCCAGATTAAAATTAAGTGGAGGGAAGCTGAGTCTTATTTCTCCCTTATCTTTTTGAAAAAATTCTCTAATTATTAAGTTGTTTAATGATTCAAATGTTATGCTACTTATCAGCATTGCAAATCAGCTATTTGGCCAACATATTGGGGCCCTTTTAGGAGTCCAACCAAGTCCATACAATCAATAATTGGCTTTTTAGTCCATATGAAATTTTAGCCATTAAACCTATTGAATTCAAAAGAATTATTTTAAGTAAATTTTAAAATTCTCTAATTATTAAGTTGTTTAATGATTCAAATGTTATGCTACTTATCAGCATTGCAAATCAGCTATTTGGCCAACATATTGGGGCCCTTTTAGGAGTCCAACCAAGTCCATACAATCAATAATTGGCTTTTTAGTCCATATGAAATTTTAGCCATTAAACCTATTGAATTCAAAAGAATTATTTTAAGTAAATTTTTAATAAAAATGAATTGTTTAGTTCTGATAAAAATAACTAAATAACTAAATAAATAAAATAGGTTTTAAGCTCTTATCCCCATGACCTACATAAAAGCTCTTATAATGCTCCATGCACATTTATGTAGGTCATGGCACAGGGCTAAGTTCTTTTATTGGAAGAGTTTTCATTTTATATTTTTATGATATTCTTATTTGGAACTCATCATTTGAGAAAAAAGTTAAAAGCTATCTTGGCATTGGTATACCATAGGGTTGAGAAGTGCTATGTTGACACGAAAAAGTACACCTTCACCTTCAGGAGTTCTGGTGTTATATATTGGGCTTTGTTATGTCTTCTGAAGGTGTAAAAGCAGCTGAAACAAATCTAAACTTCTGATTGATTTGCCTATTCTTTCATGTATATACATACATACATACATATAAACACACGCATGTGTGTATGTATATATGTATGTAGGCATATATACGTACATACATATAACATGAAACAAGGAATCTATTGATACGGAAGCAAGAAGTGCAAGAGTTGATGACTCGTTATTTGTAAAGAATTCATCTCTACCAATAAGATTATCAGCCTTTTCAAGTCTTCCAGAAGTGCTATTTGTTCAACCTTAGTGACCTAAACCCCCTCCAACTGGCTTCATAAGAGCCTGGACCAAGGCTTTCCTATGTTTGTAAAAGAAACTGCAGTGCTGAATCCACTTAAGTTGCTAAGAGGGACATCCATCAAAACTAAGTCTGTTACTGCCAAAAGGAGGAGAACACTAACAACTAGTACTCTTTCTCTCCATGGAATAGGAGTATCCTGCCTTCCAATGCCTCTAAATCAAGAAATTTAGCAAGTCTGTGACCTCTTCTACCATAAAACCACACAGATAAAATTCTGTTGGTCCATAGAATGGGAGTATCTTAGTCTATATCTTGGGAATAAAGTTCCGTTGATCCTCAAATATTAGTGTATTCCTCTCTAAAAGGATTTCCTATAAAGTGTCTGACCAAGCTCAATGTCATAGAACTTTACTCCTCAGTTTACTGCCAAACCTGGAAAGGAGGTAGTTAAGAACTCTAGGTGTCTTTCTGTTAATAGTCTTCTTATTTGCCTACGAAAAAAAAGGACCCTGGGTCTCTGTTGGGACCATCCACCTAATGCCTGCAGGCTGCAAGGGAGAAGATGCTGCAAAGGCCTATAAGTGAAAGGACACTGGAGGAACAAATGGTTAGTTTTCTCATCAGACTCTCTGCATAAAACATGTTTATCTAAGCAAGGTGTTTAAAAAATCTCCTGATTTAAAGTTCATTAGTATTTCATATCAATTTGACTGAGAAAAAACTAGTTTGATGCTTTGACATTCAGAGAAAATTTAAAAAGGGATTCAGAGGAAAAAGTGCCTAATCTCTTCAAAAGACCAACATCTCTTAGAGCACAAGTATGAGGAAGTTAAATCCCCTTGTTCATGATCATTAAGATTCCTATAAGGTCAAATTCCATATGGTGAATTGTCTGTGCGAGAGGAAAAAAGAGATGTGGGGCAGAGCTGGGGGAATGAGGAGCACAAAGGTTGACCTCCCCATCAAAGGTGTTCTCTTAGTCTGACTCTGTATCCATCTCCAACAATATGATTGGCATGCCAAGAAAAGTCCAGGAAGCCTTAAGAGAATGACTTTCCATGGTTAGTTATGTGATACTTTGACCACTAGGTTGGCAGCCTTACCCATTTGAATGCTAAAGATAGTAATATTTTTTTGATAGGAAACCACGCATGAATATATTGATAGAAGAAAATAGTACATAAGGAGGATGAGAAATCCTCCCGCCAAAAGTAAAACTAAACAACACTAAAAAATAACATGACACTACACCGTCCCATTGGAACTACACACTGCTAGCCAATCTAGTTGTAAAACATTAAGGGGAATGCCCTTAAAACCCGCTGAGCAAAAAGCCCAAAACGAAGCGAGGAAATGAATGGAGTCCCAAAGATTCTCTGAATTCCTAGCTTTGCCCTCAAATATCCTAACATTTCTTTCCCGCCACACAACCCAAATTAAAGCTATGCACGCGTTTTGCCACAAAACCAACCCTCTCTTGGACTTGCCAAAACCTTTATAATTGATGAACATCATGTCTGAAATGCTTTTCGGAGGAACCCAATCCATCTTGGCTAGCTGAAATAGTCTGTGCCACAACCCCAACGTCACAGAACAATGAAGGAAGAGATGATCCGCTGATTCTCCTTGCTCCATACACAACTTACAAATGTCAGGGCTAAGAGCTTTGTGGGGTCTCTTCAATTGTAGCAAGTCATTGGTATTTACCTTCTTGTGTGCTACAAGCCAGATAAAGGCCTTCACTTTGAAGGGGACTTGAGATTTCCATACAAACTTAGTGAGGAAAAAAGGAGATGAATCAGGCATTTGGGACAAGGCTGTAAAGAAAGACTTGACTGTAAACAGTCCTGAAGACAATAAGAATCAAGATCTCGCATCTGAAGCGGAGGTGGATAAATTCATACAATCGAGAGAGCGCATGAGGCGTTCTAGATCTTCTATCTCATAATCGGTTAGATTACGACGGAAATTAAAGTTCCATGACAAAGGGCGAGCCGAACCAAGAATAAAAGATATAAGAATATTTTTATCCGTTACTACTCTAAATAGTCTTGGATATTGGTCTTTGAAGATTTGGTCTCCCCACCACAAATCTTCCCAAAAGCGAATTCTTTCCCCATCTCCTACGACAAACCGAGTATACTTGGAAAAATCCTGAAAGACTTGTGCAATGGCCTTCCAAGGACAACGATGTGACCACCTGACTAAAGTGTTGGCATCCCAACCATTTGAGTGTGTCTCGTAGATGCTAAGAATGACCTGATGCCACAGAGCTGTACTCTCCCTAGGATACCTCCACAACCATTTCCCTAAAAGAGCGCGATTCCTTAAAGGAATATTCCCAATCCCCAAACCCCCTTTTACCCTCGGCTTACACACTACATCCCAACTAACAAGATGATCTCTTTTACCTTCCCCAACCCCTGACCAAAGAAAGTCCCTTTGCATCCTCTCAACTTTTGCAGCCATTGAAACAGGAATCTTAAACAGAGAAAGAAAGTAGCTAGGGATATGGGATAGGCATGAGTGTAGGAGAGTTATCCTACCGCCTAAAGATAAGTAAGCCTTTTGCCACCCGTCTAATCTCCTAGAGATTCTCTCAATCACTGGATCCCAGAATCCATAAGCAGTTGGATTCCCTCCCAAAGGAAGACCCAGATAAAGTATAGTCCAATCTAAAGCCTTGCAGTCAAGCAACAAGGCTAACCTAGAGAGATGATTCTGATCAAGGTTGATGCCAAAAAGATTACTCTTGTCAAGATTGACCTTAAGCCCAGAAACTTGACCAAACACTAACAATAAACTCTTAAGAGTTTGCAATTCTTCCTCACTAGAGCTAGCAAAGAGGATGATATCGTCTGCGAATTGCAAATGGGACACCCTACACCTATTTCTACCTACCCTGAAGCCCTCCAGCAAACTTCTTTCCTCAGCTTTCAACAACATTCTACTCAACACATCTGCAACAATAGTGAACAGGAAAGGGGATAAAGGGTCACCTTGCCTTAAACCTCTAGATGCCTTGACCCACCCTTTAGCATTTCCATTCACTAGAATAGCATAAGAGACCGCTAAAGATAGTAATATGCCTTGGGGATTCTCCACAGCCATTTGCTAATAAGGCCCCCACAGCACCCAACAACTTTCCATCTCAATAGATGGTCTCTACTCTCTCTATCCCTTCTAGTATGCAAAAATTATGCAGTTTCAATGGGCAGACCACATTCTATCAGTTGTTTATTTGAAATCTCAGCACCTCTATGAAATCTAGCAATTATATCAGATCTAGGGTGATGGTCTCTATGCCCTTTATTCCTTTGAGCATCCAAAAAGTATGAAGTTTCCTTGGACAGACTACATTCTATCAGCAGTTTTTTTGAAGTCTCAGCATCACTATGGAACCAATAGCAAGTGCATCAAATCTGAGATGACTAAAGCTTCTGTTCTATGCTTATTGGACTTCAGGAAAGTTTTTGGTGGCATGCACTGCATTACACATGAGCATTCTAGCTGTTCCTAACCTAAAACAAAATTCAGTGGCTCACTTTAATGGGAACTCAATGACACCAAAAAGGAGATAGGCCACATTCCATCAGCGGCTTATTAGAAATCTCAGGACTACTATGATAATGATTTCTTGTATATCATATCTAAGATGATCAAATCTCCTGTTCTACACTTGCTGGACTTCTAGAAAGTGTTGGGTGGCAATCAATGCATCACAAACGAACATTGGAGCTATTATTAAGCTGAAAGGACATGCAGTGGCTTAGTTTTGTGGGAACTCAATGATACAACAAAGAGACGCTCCATATATAGTGCTAAGTTCTATGCAGCTGTGAAGGGCTCAAAAAATTTTACCTTGTCCACAGAAATTTTATATATATTCTCCTCAAGAATCTTTGTATTCAACTCCCCAGCACTTTATATCATACAAAGCATGGAGCTTGTGTTGTCTATCTGTTGTTCTAAATTACGAGTTATTTTGGAACATGCTGTGGGCTATGTTGGGTATGTGAATGAATATTCATATGCTCATCTCCAAATTGATGTTTATTGGAAGTTGTTAACCGTAGTCATGACACTCTCTTCCATGTGCCTTCTGAGTGACTCACCAGCAACTTGGGCCAACATCTTGGCATTGTTTTAATAACCATACTCCTGGTGGTTCTCCTTTTGAAATTGCATGTGGATTGAAGCTCATGATGCTTTGCTAATCTTGTGTTTTACTCTTTCTTGGTTAGTGATAGCTGTGATTATTTTGCCTCGCATGTACAAAGTGTACATGAGTGTGAACGCTTTTTACCAGTAGATCATTTTGATACTTAATGAGAAAGATTATGCCATGTGTTCAATTCAACAGGTCCTTTAAAATTGGGTGGAGTTAATGAGATTAATCCTTAATGTATAAATATATGGAAGGTGGCGCCTACTAGTGAGGGGTGGATTTATTAATTTATATTTTTATATCTTGTCATGGTTCAAAGTATCAATTGATTCTAAGAGGACTTGGCCTAGTCATATTTGAAATAATTGTACTTGATGCAAGTTTAAAAATTGATTTGAATTTTTCTACAAATTGATCAAGACAACCAATCAAGGTCTCACACTGAGAGTTGCAACACCAAAACAAAACTGAGAAAATATAAGGATTTCTGTAGTTCTTAGAGATTCGCTGTAGTAATTAAAAAAAAGGGGGGGGAAGTGTGATTGGATTATGATGGATAGTTAAGAAAGAAAATATTTGAGGGGAAACTCATTTTTCCTGACTTTTTAAAAACCATACTTGCTACTCGAGTTCCACCTACAACACTTCCATGATTAAAACATGAGATTTTGTGTTTGATGTTGCTACCAAAAGCTTGAAGTAGGAGTAAAAAAGTCTCCCTGTAGCACATCTCTTCTCAAATCTTCTCTTCTCAAACAAGTGAAATGAAAAAAAAAAGAAAAGGGAATGAATGTTTTAATAGTTGGATAGGTAGTGGCGAGTCGGTACAGATCTGGGTCTAAGTATTAGGTATTGGACATAGGAGATATTTAATAGAAAAAGAATAATGGATATGAGTTAGTGATAATGAGTACTTGTGATATATTAATATAAAATGGGTAGTATATGTGTTTAATGTTTGATACAAAATGGATAATAAATATGCATAATTGTTATTAAGCTCAATTGGCTTTCCGTTTGTAATTTAAAAGGGTTGGACAACAATGAGTGGAGCTTTGTTCAGAATTGATGTATATCCTTAAGTAGACTAAACTTTTTGTATAGATCTCCTTGTATGGTGGAGTTTATTCATACTTTGATCAACTTCTTGTATTTTATGGGGAGGACCCCTCATCCTTCTTGTGTTCTTTTTATCTATAATTAATACATCTTCATTTTTTATAAAAAAATAAAATAAGTTTGGATAATGTTTTAATACAAAATGAGTAATTGACTCATGTTTGGGTCCATTACATCTATTTAATAAATAATTGTAGGTTATTGTTTTCTAATTTTCTTATTTCTTATTTCTTAATATTTAAATTGTATTAAACTTAATTGAGTTGATTTTAGCATGAACTTCTACTTTGATGTTTTTAGCATAAATTTATGTTAGAAAGAGGACCCCTCATCCTTCTCGTGTTCTTTTTATTTATAATTAATACGTCTTTGTTTTTTATAAAAAAAAATAAAATAAGTTTGGATAATGTTTTAATACAAAATGGGTAATTGGCCCATGTTTGGGTTGATTATATTTATTTAAATAATTATAGGTTATTGTTTTCTAATTTTCTTATTCCTAAATATTTAAATTGTATTAAACTTAATTGAGTTGTTTTTAACATGAACTTTTACTTTGTTGTTTTTAGCATAAATTTATGTTAGAAATTCTACAATTATTTAAAAATTAAAACCAAAGTCATAATTAGTTTTAAAAGATTATGATTGGTTAATGTTAAAAATGGTTTGGTAACTTAGGTATTTTTGTATTTGGAGGATTCTTGATATCTCTCCTAATACATGAGATTCTTAATATTTTCTAATTATCTAAGATTCATGGTACTTCTAATATTCCATATTTCCTTTATATATATAGTTGTAAATCAAACACTTATAAAGGGAAGAAAAGTTGAATTTTGTTTGTTTCACAAGATAAGAATATCACTAGAACTTATTGCGGAAAGCTGTTAGAGATACATGTTCACAAGATAAGGATATTCCTACTACTTAAAATTTGTATACAAAGAATTTTAAAAACAAACATCATGGAAGATCTCTACATGAGTATTTCATTTTGCTTAGATAGATGTAGGAGAGGTTGAATATAAATCAACATCCCTTGAAGACTCAAAGAAGGGGATTACAATTTCAAGTTTTTCCATTGGTTGGCTAGTGGAAGGAGGAATAGGAAGTTCATCTAGTTCTTGGTGAATGTGGAAGGGACAACTTTAGATGATATTGAAAGTATCTTTGAGGAGATCCTGAGTTTTTTTAAAAAGTTAAATTCCAATCTCAATGAAGATTTTTAAAGGTTAGAAGGACTGGATTGATCTCCAATTTCATGAGAGAGTGTTAATCGATTGAATGGGTTTGTGGTTGATTTTTTTTTCCCCTAAAATGCTTGATTAGTTGATGGAAATGATTTGTAATTTAAGGCAGATGCAAAATGAATTATTGAAATATTGCACAAAAAATGAATTAGACAAAAACATACTTATTAGTTATATATTTACTTAGTAATGACATTAACATTGATACTACTAGTTGCAACTACTATTATAGATAGAATAATTATTTATTTATTTATTAATATTGTGATAAACTTGAGTGCAATTGAATGGATGAACAATTACTTGACATTGTTCATTGATAAAGACTTGTAATAACATTGATAATAAGGCCATTGTGCAACACTTGAAAATATTGAAACTCGTAAAGAATGGGTATAAATGTGTTTGATACAAGTATTACAAGTAATATTTAAGTCTTTTTATTTGGTATTGCTTAAAATTTTTCTTCCATCAGCAAAAGTTTTGTTTTCTTTACCTTGAGATGATGTAGACATTTTATCATCTTCAAGTTTACAAGATTTTCTAGTTTATCCTAAAAAGGCAACAAATTGTAGGAAGATGCTTGAACATGAGTACGTTTGTGATTTTTTACATAGTTCAAATTTAAAGTGTGAGCAAGTCAGGACTTAAATACTAGGATATGGTCCTTTCATAGCATTTCAACATGCTTATTGTTACCTTAAAGAGGAAGAGAGTCGTCCTAAGGTTTTTTTTTTTTTTGTTGTTGCTCAAAATGCCTAATAGATCTTTTCATTAATTAAAAAGATCAAGAAAGAGGAGACATCCTTCCATAATGTACGAATTTAGATCAAGACAAGGGAATGGATACCTTTACATGGATCCATTCTCTTGAACGAACAAGAAAAATTATAAAAAATGAAACAACATTCAAAACAAACATTAGATAGACTTAAGGAGGAGCATGATCTCTAACAGAAGATACCAATTGCTTTGCTCCTTTTTCAACTAGCCCATCTACCACCTAATTAGCTAAGCAAGGAACCCATCAAATGGAGCATCCTAACCTTGTAAAGATGTTGAATATTTGGCACAACCACCCATCAAGTCTCCATAAACCTCCTTCTCTTTTAGCCACCTATGATATAACTGTAGCAAAATCCTCCTCCACCACAAAACTAGACAAACCCAAAGCTTTTGCTTATATAAGGCTCTAGAAGTTCTATAACCTTGATGATCCCTAAGTAGATCACCAATCCCACATTGTCCTAAGGTGCCTAAAGAACATCCATCAAAGTTAAATTTAACTACTCCTTCAATTGATGCCAACCAAACTTGTGAGGTCTTTTTGACCAACCTCCTTAACTTGCATATAAACCACAAATCTAAGAATATAAGGCTCAAGTGGTGTCTCTGAAGACCCTACTAGTATAGGCAAAAACAAAGGAAGAAGAGTAAAATAAGTCCCAAACTACATCCGTTGTCCTTCTAGTATCTTATAAAATCCTCACATTCCTTTCCCCTTAAATTTGCCAAATCATACTAAGGCTTGCAATGCCCTATACAATCTTTTCTTTTGCATGATTCCCAAAACCTTTGAAGGAAAATGGTCATCATCTCCACTATCGAATATAGCGGTATCTAATCTATTCCTACAAGATTGAATAGTCTGTGCTTTCCTTGCACATGATAAACCACTCTACATTTAGAGTCCTAAGAGGCCTTTATTTGTGGAGCATGTCATTAGTATTAATCCTCTTACTATCCACAAGCTAATGTAAAAGCCTTTACTTTAGAGGGGGCTATAGATTTCCAAATGAATATAGCTAGATTGAAAGGAATAAAGGAGTATGAATGTGAAAGGGCTTTGAAGAAAAACTAACTTAGAACAATCTTGATGAGATCAAAAGACCAAACCCTCACATTAGGGTAGGGAAGTGATAGATACATGTGCTTTAGAAGACATTAAACAAGCTAATTCCTCAAATTCATGATTCCTGAGAGTTCAGCGAAAGTTAAAATTTTAAGATGAGGGGAATGAGGGTACAAAAATTGTGGAAATAGAGAAGTCTCTTTACCTCACCATTGTAAAAAAGATTCAGGTATTGACTACAGAATGGTGAATGTTAGCATTTCATTGTAGCACACCTATGGATCACTTAGATCTATAATTTGTGTCCATTAAAGGTAATCAAAATGGGGATATTGGATATTGAGGTGTCAAGGAATATGTGCTTACTCGTGATAATCAAAATAAACTTGTGTCATGAACATTGGCTCGACCTAAGCATACAAGGATAAATGTTCGAATTTATATCTAGAGTTTCAACCTCTACATGCAACTCAACCTTCCAGAGGTACTTTTCCTTTGAGAACCAATTGCTAATGGTGTTTTTTCTTCCCTATCATTTGATCATAGATCTAAAAGGTTAGTCAATCTACCTTAGAGATTGTGTTATCTATAAAAGAGTATGAGCGACTCCATAGCTATCGTGCACAACTAGAATAAACCACTTCTACATCTTCCTTTGCACATTTAGGTATTAAACGTGTACTCTTAGTTTTTTTGTCTTTTTTCAACCTATTGGATCATTAAGTGAAGAGCCACTTATCAATGATAAGTATGCCCTTATTTTCTTAGTGTTTTATTTGGTTTGTTTAGGGTGAACTTGGAGTTTGAAATGGTTCATTATTTTCGATTTTTGATTGGCCTCTTACCTACTTGGGTCTTCCTTTGAGGGGGTAATCCTGGAGTGGCTTCTTTTTGGGATCTAGAGTTAGATAGGATTTTGTGTCAGTTAGATGGATGGAAGAAAGCTTTTATATCTTTAGGAGGTGGAAAACCCCTTGTGCAATCATGTTTATCATTTATTCCCACTTTTGGGATTATGTTTTGACATTATTATTATTCGTGTTGGGTTTGGGCTGAGCAATGTAATAGAATACCTAGGCTTTGACATGACACAAACATGGCCCATCAACATGAATTGCCACCCCTACTCCAATGGTTGGGATGCTAACACTATTGTTAGGTGGTTGCATCCCTACCCTTGGAAAACTATTTTTCAAGTTTTTAATGATTTTTCTATATTTACTTAGTACTTGTTGGGAAATGGTACTAAAATTTGTTTTTAGGAGGATATCAGTTGGGCGAATGACCTTTCAAGCTTCAATTTCCAAATCTTTTCTGAGTTGTAAGGTGTGGAAATGTGCATGTATCATCATCTGTAGATCGATCATCTACCCGTCCATCTTGGAATTTTAATTTTCATCAAAACTTTTCTGATTCAAAGATTGAGGACCTAAATAGCTTCTTCTCTTTTTGCTACATGTGTACCTATCACCTTTCTTTTTAGATGAAAGGGTTTGGTCTTTGACTCCCTCATGACTTTTCTTTATGAGCTTTTTCTATAAAAACCTCTCAATCTATCTAGTTTATCTTATCTTGACTCTTCTTGCTCTTACTAAGTTAATCTATAACTCAAAAGTTCCACTAAAGGTTAGAGCTTTGCTTGACTTGTGGCTAATAAGAAGGTTAATACCAACAACTTGCTTTAATTGAGGAGACCCTAAAAGCTATCAACCTGAACCAATGTGTTATGTGCTCAAAGAGTAGTGAATTGTCTGATTATCTTTTTCTACATTGTCCCATTGCACTAGAACTTTGGCATAAATTGTTCTACATAGTCAATCTTGAGTGTATTCCTCCTAGAGGCATAACAAAGATGTTGGGAATCTCCTTTAAGGGCATTGGTGGTCTACTAAAAGGAAAGACTCTTTGATAGGAGGTGGTCTTATGTTTGATATAGTTCATATGGTTGACAAATAATGCAAGGATATTTGAGGATTGATAGAGATTTATGGATGCCATTTGGGATCATATTTTTCTCTTCCTCTTGGTCCTTTGTTACCAAGCCTGTTGTGGATATTCCTCTGAATATTTTAATGCTAGATTGGAAGAGGACATGCTACTTGAATAATTCAAAGAAGAAAGTTATGACTCCCTTCAGTAGGTTCAATTAAGTTAAACTTTAATGAATGTTCTTTAGGTAATTCTGGACAGACAGGTATTGGAGGAGTGATTAGAGATTCTTCAAGTACAATGTTGAGAGCTTACTTTAAGCATGTAGGAGTAGGGTTGGCCATTGAGGCATAGATGGCATTAGTGGAGGGTTTACTATAGACTAAAGCTTTATGTTGATCTAAGCTAATTATAGAGGGAGATTTTTTTGTTGTAATATCTTAGGTGTCTAATAAGGAGAGAAGCTCATGGAAGTTTTACAACTGGATGTACAAAATCATAGAGGTTGCTAGTGTAAAAATGTTGTTTCTTTACGGTCTTAAGAGTTTTGTTACCTAATTAAAGGAAGGTAATATGTAAAAGCATGGTAGCTCTTGTATGGTAATTAGGAGTTGTTAAGGGATAATTTTTTTATTATTTTTTTATTTTTTTTAGTGTAGACAATTCTTGTCTAAGGTTGCATTTGATAATATGAATAACCTTCCACATTCAACTCATGATCCTATTGTAATGAAGATTGAGATTTCAAGTGCAAGTTCAACATTAAATCGACCTAAGCGTACAAGGATAAATGTTAGGATTTACATATAGAGTTTTGACCTCTATGTGTCCCTAAGCCTTCTAAGGACACTCATCCGTTGAGATCATAACACCATAACATGAGAAGATGCTAAAAAACTAATTGAATTTTCTTATGTGTTTGAAGGATGAGACATACCTTTTACAAATGGGCCCATTGCTTTCATATATGGAGAAAGATTAAGATAGGGTTCCTAACTTGATATGATCATGTAGTGATTGTCGTGGCCTTTGCAAACTATGAAACAAACATTTACAAGGAGTGAGCTAAGAAGAAAGTGAGTGAGCCCCATCGAGCGGTGTAGTTGTGAGTGCTAGGTGGTTTGGAGAATACTTAAAGGATGAGACCTTAGAATGAGAATTCGATCACACCCAAGTGAGTGAGCTTTAAATCCTAATAGCGGAGAATGCAATATTGTGAAGAAGAATCGTATCAAACTTAGAACATACGAGGAAGTGTTGACCATCATTGGCATAAAAATAACAGGCATGACATTGAATCAACCTAAGTAAACAAGGGTAAATGTTAAGATTTACACCTAGAGTTTCGACCTCTATGTGTTGCTAAGCCTTTTAGGGGTGCTCATCCTTTGAGAACCTATTGTTGTTGTTTTTTTTTGATAACCAAGGAACCTTCCTTGGGCAAACCCTTAGGACTCATTCTTTCCTATTACTTGATTCTAGATCCCAGGTTGATCAATCTACCTTAAAGATTATTCACAAAGTGAAGGGTCATTTAAGTTACAATTGATAACTTTTTATGCATATTTATTTTGTAATACATTGTTGTTGTGTTTAATGTGCATTTTTAGGTTCTTAATGCATAGTGTTTCAATATTGTAATATGAAATTGGGCATGAAACAAAAAAGATAAAACACTACAAAAAACATAAACCATAAAATGGAGGTTGCTTATCTTATATTTTTTTTCTTCAATACAAGCAGATTTATAAGCTAGGTTTTGTAACCACAACCCTTTATTTTAGGAAAGAAATTATCTAAATTAAATAAAGAGAATCGAGGATATTCAAACCATATCACAACTAGCAATTAGAAATAAAACCAGGTGACAAAATATCCTATATTTAGAAAACAAACCAAATCTTGGATTTTATCCTTATCCTTTGAATAAGGAGGATATGCGATTCTCTACACTCCCCCTTAAGTTATACTAAACACATTGAATAGACCTAGCTTGTCAACCAACTTCTCAAATACTAGCTTGAATGATCCCTTAGTCATAAAATCCCCAGTTTGTTGTGATGAAGGCATATACACAACACAAATGCTCCCTTCTTCGATCTTTTCCTTGATAAAGTGGAGGTCCACCTCTACATGTTTTGTTTAATTATGATGAATTGGGTTATGAGAGATGGTGATAACAACCTTATTGTCACAGTAAACTTTCATATGCTCATTTGTCATAAATTTCAATTCATCAAACAATATCTTCAACCAAAGTACCTCACAAATCCCATGTGCTAAAGCTCTAAATTTTGCCTCAACACTATTTTTAGCCACCACTATTTATTTCTTACTCCTCCAAGTCACTAAATTCCACACACAAAGGTGCAATATCCGATTGTTCACATCTTGTCTTTCATTGATCCTACCTAATCTGCATCTATAAAAGCCTCAACACTCCTCTCTTCACTTTTCTTGAAGAATAGACCTTGTCCTGGAGTCCTTTTGAGGTGTCTCAAAATCTAAGACATGGCTTCCATGTGTTCTTCACAAGGAGAATGCATATACTGGTTCATGACACTTACTACAATGGCAATATCTAGTATGGGAAAGATAGATAAGGTTTCCTACTAAATGTTGGTATCGACCTTTATCAACTGGTGCACTTTTAGACTATTCCCTTAGCTTCAAATTAGGATTTATGGGTGTATCTGTAGGCTTAGACCCTAACATGCTTGTCTCCTTCAAGAGATCTAAGACATACGTCCTTTGAGAAATTGAAATGCCGTTTCTATTTCTTGCTACTTCCACACTAAGAAAATATCTTAATAAGCCTAGATCTTTAATTTCAAATTCTACCGCAAGAATATTTTTGAGTCTTTCCATCTCAACAATATCATCACTAGTCAAGATTATATCATCAACTAGATTATGAGTCTTACCCCCTTGCTGACGAATAGCCTTCATGAATCTACCAAGCCAAACTCGTGGGGACTGTTTTAGTCCATAAAGAGATTTTTTGAGCTTGCAAACCTTTCCATGAATTCTAACCTCGTCGAATCCCGGTGGCAATTTATAGACTTCTTCCTCTAACTCACCATTCAAGACTGAATTTTTGACATCAAGTTGTTGGAGTTTCCCATCGAAATTTGTTGCCAAGGATAGGAGTACTTAAACAACGTTTAGCTTTGCCATTGGTGCAAACGTCTCCTGATAGTCAACTCCATACGTTTGAGAAAAACCTTTCACCACTAGCCTCGTTTTATAGTGCTTAGTGGATTCATATGACTTATATTTAACAGTGAAAACCCATTTGCAGCCAACGGGAGATTTTTCCCTCAACATCTCCACAACATCCCAAATTCTATTCTTCTCCAGACATAACATTTCTTCTCTTATTGCATTTCTCCATTTTGATATTGATAAAGCTTCCTATATAGTTTTTGAAACTTCTATTTTTGCTAGATTAGTTACAAGAGCTTGAATAGATGGTGACGAGTGATTGTAGACCACAAACTTGGAGCTTGGATGTTAAGTACAAGATCGGGTTCCTTTCCTGAGAGCTATAGGAACATTAAGATCATCACCTCGAGAAGTAACTCGTGGGTTAGAAGTTTGAGTGCCTGATATTGGTTTAAATTCATGGTTTTGTAAGAGGTTCATTAGGTGCTCCACTTTTTGGGTATTCTTTCGTCTTGAATAAACAAGTAGCTTGGGAGATTGGAGTTGCAAGTCTCCCATCATTGAACCCTTGTTCATGGTCATAGTAGTTTCGACAAAGGGTGTTTGTGGTTGTTCAAACTTAGGTGGTAGTGTTTGCGGATGTTCAGGCTTAGGTGGTAGTGTTTGTGGTTGTTTAGGCTCGGGTAAAGCAACTATAAGAGCAATGATACCCCATATATTTCTGTTCTCACTAACTTCTCCCCCTAAGGGAAATTTTTGGTGAAAAAAGGTCGATTTTCAAAGAATGTCACATCCATAGAAGTGTAATATTTGCATGTTTCTGGTAACATTTATAACCTTTTTGTGTGGGAAAGTATCCTAAGAAAATACATTTTCAAGCTTTAGGGTCAAGTTTGCTCCTATCATTATCGTGGTTGTGTACAAAGGAAGTACAACCAAAGACTCTTAATGGAAGTGGAGAGATAAATTAGATGTGAGGATAGGTTTTGAGGAAACAAGTTAACAATGTTTCACAATTGAGGATCCAAGTTGACATTTTATTTATTAGATAACAGGCAGTAAGAACAACATCCCTTTAAAGGTATTTTGGTACATTATTTGTGAACATAATGGCTCTAGCTATTTCTAGAAGCTGATGATTCTTTCTTTCACCAATACCATTTTGTTGTGGGGTTATTATGCAAGAGCTTTGATGAATAATGCATTTCTCATAGAGAAAACTTTTGAGAATAGATTTGATTTAAAATATTATTTTCTATTGCTTGTTATGAGAATTTTAATGTTTGCATTGTATTAAGTGTTCATCATGGAATAAAAATTTTTGAATGCTTGTTTTGCTTCTGATTTTTTTTTCAAGAGACATATCTAACAAACCCGAGTGTGACAAACATGCTTGGCTAATTGACAAAATTCACATTGAAAGAAATCTCCATTATGAAATGGTGATGTAAACAAAGTTTGTAAATATGAAAAACTTGGGTGGCCTAGTCTACGATGCCATAAAATTATTTCTTGTTCTCTAGAAAGAGACTCACAACTCACAATTTGAGCTTGTTTATTCAATTCAGCTTCCTTCTCAAAATAGTATTGCCCCTCATGTTCTCTAGCATTGTCAATCGTCTTCCTTGAAGTCAGGTCTTGAAACACATAAGAACACTCAAAGAAATGAGCACCACACTTTAAATCTCTAGTCAACTTACTAATAGAGAGAAGGTTGCTAGACATATTTGGAACATGCAAAACAAAAGGTAGTTCAATTTTAGGACTAATTCTAATTGTTCTAGTTCTTGCCACTGATGAAAGAGATTCATCTGCTATTTTAACTTTGAAATTTCCTGAATAAGGACTGTATGAAGCTTATCATGTAATTTGTGACTCTAGAGTCTATCACCCATGGTTTCGGATCATTGTTGTAACTACTAAGGACTGAGAAAAAATTACCTCTCTGTGCTAGTAATGAAGTATTGGTGTCCTGTGATGGTTTGAGTAGCTTGTAAAGCTGCTCCATTTGCTCTTTAGTAAGCGAGAATTGTGTACCTTCTCTAGAAACATTCTGCTTTGAACTAGGACTAGATTGGTTGGAGATCTCGGCTGAAATTTGAAAACCAAATGGATCTTGAGTGGTGGAATAATACAGGTAAGATTCCTTAATATCTTCTTCCATTGAGTTAACAATCCAAACCATAACCATAGAGTTTTGTGCATCCCATGTCCCAAAAGAGGGATCTCTTGGATCGGGTTTTTTCATTGAACCATCTACATAGCCAAGGTGGCCTTGTCCTCTTATCACCATTAAAGCAAACCAAGACCATTGAAGGAAGTTTTGATTATTCATTTTTGTGGTTGTGATTTGAAGGGAAGAATTATTCAAACCATATTACAACTAGCAATTAGAAATAAAATTAGGTAACAAAATCTCCTATATTTAGAAAATAAACCAAATCTTGGATTTTATCCTTATTCAAGGAATAAGGAGGATTCGAGATTCTCTACATTATATATATATATATATATGTGGTTTTTGGATGCATAAATGTGGGCTTTTTGTCAGTAGCAAAATCATACTTGTTTTGCATGAAAACATAGCTTCATTGATTGAGCCAATGTGTTTGGTCAATCGAAGTATGAAATTTGCAAAAGGTGGCTTTTAAAAGCTTGGTTGATCTAGATATAACCTTGGATTTATCAAGGTGAGTGTTTGTTCAAATCTAAAGTTTTTTTAAGCTTGAAAACATTGAAGTTCAATCTTAGATCGATCAAAGCTTAGGTTCTTTTTTGAAAAAATTGATCAAATTGTTGGATTTATCAAGCCCTACATTCGGATCTATTCAACCATGTGCTTTTTCAATAGTAAAATTCTTTTCAGGTCCTTTGTAGCATGGATCTTTTTTCTTTTTCTTTTTTTTTTTTTTTTTTTGTGAAAAATTAAGGTAGGTCATATCTTAGTGGTTTTTGAGTATAAAATGCTATTTTCTTGAAGAAAAGTTTAGAGATTTAATTTAGAGCATAGAGTTTCTTGTATTGTATTTTTGCTCTTATTCATCTTTGTCAAAACTAGCACAACATTCTCATTGTAAATGTATTGAAATCTTAATGACCCCAATTCTCTCAAGTTGCAACTGTTTATCATATTGATGTTGTGATCTATGTGGGGAGACCTTGTCCCTTGAAGGAATTCAATGATGCTGAAGCTGCTTGCCTTAAGGAAGTTCAAGGTTTACCTACTAAAGTGCAGATAGGGAAAGATTCATGGCTTTGTCAAGGGTGACAAAGTGGTTGAGGTCTAGTGCAAGAACCATGAAAGGATCTAAGGATTGGATTGGGGAGTAGATTGTTTGGTAGATCTTTGTACTTGATATATATTTTAATGGATTTGTTCAGCAGCTTTAAGCTTGTGCTTTTTTGTCTTGTGAAGGTTTCCATGTAAAATCTAGCTTTAAATAGTTTAGTTAATTGTATTGGGATCAATATATTACACCAGACTAATAATTAAAAGTTGGTAGCTTTAAAATTTGGGAGCACCACCTATTTACCACCCTAGGTAGTTACATTTATCAAGAACTGGTTTTTTGGGAGTATTTTTTGGGCTAAACTGCAATGGTGGGATGTTAATACTTAGGCTATGTGGTCATATCATTATCCTTGGAAGGCTGTTGCACTAGTTTTTGCTTTTTATTTTCTTTGTCCCAATTTTTCTCGCTTTATGCACTTTTTTGTTGTTCATGGCACCAAGATTCATTTCAAGAAGATACTAGTGGGGAGATCAACCTTTGCTCTTTCAATTTCCTGATCTTTATCTGATTTCCAGATCAAGGATTTTGACTATTCCAGTTCTTAGGAATTTTAATTTCTATTATAACCTATTGGACCATTAAATTGATGATCTGTCCTTGTTGCTGCTCTTGTTGTTGCATGTTTATCTCTTGCCTTTTTTTCCTGAAAACTGTGTATGGTCCTTTTCCTCTTCTGGGTTATTTTCCTTTCATCCCCTTTTTCTAGCTTTGTCTAGTTTATTGACTCTAGTCTCATTTCACCTGGCACCATTCAGAGAGCTAAACCTTTGTCTAAAGCTAAGGCCTTCACATGATTGGTGGCAAGCAAAAAGGTCAACACCAAGGACATGTTGTAGCTTAGAAGGCCTTACAGGGGATTGAACTATGAGTGGCGTATTTGTCCTTCATTGCATAGTGGCATTAAGATTAGGGTTCCTCCTACATCTGCGATTGATATGTTGATGATTTCACTGCAGGGTTTTGGAAGGACTAGCAGGAGCAAAAGTTCTTTAGAGAGTGCCTACATTTACATCCTGGTTTTGGTGATTTGGTTAGAGATAAATGGCAGAATGTTTGACAATAAGTGGAGACTAGATGAGTCATTATGGGGCTTCATTTACTTTCTTTCTTCTCTTTGGGTGTTATTTGAGTTTTGGGTACCTTGGTTGGTTTGATTATGTCAGATTGGAGGTCCAAGTGCCATTCCAGTAGAAAAATAGACTCAGTAGCTGTGTGGATACCTCATTCACCAGGTCATCTCAAGTTTAACATTGATGGAGTCATTTGGGACTATAGTAGGAGGCTGGTTAGTGCTTTTCCCAAACCTATAGGGGTAGGTTGGCTATTGGGGCAGAGTTGTTGACATTATTTACAGTCTCATCTTAGTTTCTTTGATAGGTTTTAATGATGTCTTAGTAGAAGGTGATTCAATCTTGGTTTTCACCTGGGTTTCTCCGAAAAATGAAGTCTTTGGAAGTGGGATAACTGGATGCACAAATTTTTCTCTCTTTTCCAAGCTGAGTTGTTCTTTCAGTTGTATCTGTCACTGGGCCAACCAAACAGTGGATAGACTAGCTAAGCCAGGTGTGTATCATAAGATATACTTGAGGGAATTTTTACCTCCCCAAGCTCTGTATTATAGTTTTAGCATCAGTCTTCAGTTGGTTTTTCAGGTTGCAGTCGTCTTGTTTATGTTTCAATGGCATCTTGGGGTTTCAGTTGATACTCTTGGTTTTTGTTTCTGAAGGATTGCTTGTTCTTGTTCCTTTTGATCATGATTATGTGAATTTCTGTTTTTTCTATAAAGAAAAGGATGATAGCTCCTAAAATAAATTGGAACTTAGGAAAGGAACCAGAAGATTGCAATTGGGTGTTTAAAATGAAAAACAACTCATATGATGTTAGTAAGACATAAATCCAGATTGGTAGCTAGAGGGTCTATACAAACTTACAACAAAGATTGTTAAGAAACCTTTAGTCTAGTTGCCAAGATGACTTATATATGTGCTTTGTTATCATTGGCTACTGGTGTAGGTTGGCTTCCTTACTAGATGGATGTAAAAATGCTTTCCTACTTGGTAATCTTACGAGGAATTGCATGATATACTACCCTGGTCTGGTATCAATTTTGTACTTTCTTTTCCTTGTTTTATTTTTCTTGGTAGAAAATCTTTCCCTTTAAAAAGTTTCTGAAGGGATTTAGAATATTAGGCATCTCTATAGGAGAGTTGTAGGATTCTATTAATCAGTCGATAAATAATGAGAATTCTCTTACATTTTTGTGCCCTTGTTGTGGTGAGGCTTCATTAATTTGTCTTTAGACAAGACTTGGAGAAGAGGATGAGAAACCTAATTAATTCCTCCATCAAAACCTGATGGACACCCTTTTTCTTCTTTTTTATTCTATTTTTTTTGCTACTTGCTCGTGTATAATCAGTCTTTCTTTAACCTTAGTCTTGAGCCTCTAAATCCTAACTTTTTATCAATAGCTTTTCAAGCTATTTGAGCAAAGATTTCTTTATCCCTCATCACAGACTCAAATACTCTACTGAGATATTCTTTATACCTCTCTGTGGTGCCATGAGAAGGATTAAAGAAAACCTATTTACCATCAATAACAATGGTGCTTTGCCCTGTATATCATTTTCTGAGAACTCATTCCTGCACATGTAGCTCCATCCCAGTAAGGAATTTCGAAGCTTATTTGTAGGAGAAATGTTAAAAAAAAGTGAGCATAACAATCAATGAATGAGAAACAAGCAAACTAAATTGATCTGCTTCTCCTAGGTTGGGGGACAGCTAGGGTAGGGTACCATATAGTGTGACCACACTAGCTCTACTGTGGGTTATTTGTTTGGTGATGAAATGCCAGTATCTTTGAGAATAGGTAAAAGGCCTTTTAAAGTTAGTATGGGATGTGATAAATTCTCCTTATCTTTATATACCAATTTCTTCAGAGTTGTTGGGCTCCCCATTGGGTTTATGTTGGATTAGGAGGCAACATGTTTAAGAGAATTGGAGATCTGTAGCAGTGCACTCTCATTGAGTTCCTCCTGAAGCTTAACTTTGATGGTTATTCTCTTGAGAATTAGAACAATTAGGTATCAGCTGAGTAATAAGGAAGGATTGGTTGAAGCTTTCTTCATGCCTGCTGGAATCTGAGGTATTAGATGGAAGGGTTGACCTAGGCAAATTCAATAAGCCTCACTAACATGTTCATGGAGAATGGGTCTTCAACAGTTATCTCCTAGGTAAGAGAAAAAAGGCCCTTGAGTTGTGTCATTGGTTTTGCCATTGCACAGGATTTCAGATCTGTCTACATATTTGGGGGGCTCGTTTTTGTGGGTTACATGTTTTGCCAATCAATCATCAGATTCTTTAGCTGCCTGTGGAGCTATTAGTTTACAAGCTTTTGCAGTGGATTTCAAGCCTTTCTGAGTTGTATCATTGCTGAAAGTATTGGGCTATCGTAAAGATTCCTTTAGGCAGTTCTTTCATGCATTCTTTTATTTTGGTTCGAAAGATAACTCATCATTCTTGTACTTCTCTGCTTTGATGCCATGAAAGTATTGTTTCTGATCAAGAAAGAGAAACAAATTCTATTGTTTGTAGATAACCCTGTCTTTATTGATGAATGTTGTGTTATAATTTAGTCATTTCTTTGTTGTTGATACACATGAATAAGTTTTTTCAATAGAGAAATAATCATATTTGGAGCATTAAGAAAAGTAGTTAACCAAGCAAGTTAAAGTTAAGGTAGGAGAATTTGGAAATGCCATTTTATGGAGGGGTATTGGCAAAAATCCAGGACCCAATAAAACCCTAGATGTGCTTGTGCAAATAAATTTTATTGTGAAAGAACAATTTTTTATTTTTTTAATCAGAAACTAACATTTTCATTCATTAATCAATTGATAGATATGAGAAGGATAAACAATCTTTCAAAGATGTATACAAGATGTTAGAAAGTAACCAAGAAATATAACCACAAAAACTAGCCACCCCTCCCGCATATATACTAGAGAAAAAACATTAGACACTCAAGGGGGAAGGAGATCTCCAACAAAGGAGGCCATAGGCTTTCCTCCTTGTTTGGCTAATTGATCTGCAACTTGGTTAGCTAAATGAGTAATCTAAGAGAAATAACAACCTAACTCATCTACAGTATCTATGATTTTGCGCATCCAATTGTTAAACTTTCATGAAGAACCACTTTCCTTATTATTCACCAAAGATATTACAATGGCAAAGTCTCCCTCTATAATTAGATTGGATAGAGATAAAGCTTTTGCCTACATCAAACCCTGTATTCACAAGAGTTAACAATGATTGGGAAATGGAAGAGGTGGAAACTTTTTTCAATAGGTTACATAGTCATGCGCTTAGAAGGGGTGATGAGGATGTCATGTTTTGGAGGGTTTCAAAGAAAGGTTTCTTTACAGTTAAGTCTTTCTTCTCATCCCTAGTTCTATGCATCGGTAGAGAGTTCCCTTCAAGCTTAGTTTGGAATCCTTGGGTTCCAAAGAGAGTCAACTTTTTTGCTTGGGAGGCTATGTGGGGAAGAATTCTAACTATGGATCAACTAAAAAGGAGGGGTTGGGTCTTACCAAGTAGGTGCTATTTGTGTAAAGTGGATGAAGAATCAGCAAATCATGTGCTTATTCATTGTCCCAAGGCAGCTATGATTTGACACCTTATTTTTGCTCTTTTTGGTGTTCATTGGGTTTTGCCCAATTCTATCAAGGAAACCATTCTTGGTTGGAACGGCACCTTTGTTGGAAAGAAAAGAAAAAAGGCATGGAATGCAACCCCTTTATATTTATTTTGGACTTTATGGAAGGAAAGAAATAGAAGAATCTTTGAAGATACTGAATTAGCGGATCAAGCTATTTTACGGTCTTTTTTGTATACGTTTTCAGATTGGGTTAAGGTGCATGTAGATTGTACTTCATGGTCCATTTTCGATTTCATTGATTGGTTGGGTTGTAAGCAAGGGTTTTCTTTTTCTTTTTTTTGCTTTTTTCTTCTCCCTTTGGCCTTGTTGCCTTGTATACTTCGTGTATACTTTCAGGTGTACTTCAGGCTTTCTTAATACAATTGCTTTTACTCATCAAAAAAAAAAAAAAAAAAACCCTCCTATAATGCTAATATCTCTACCTTAATGGCTAACCCAATTTTAGCATGCTTAGAGAAAGCTCTCAATACTATACCAAAATGATTTCTAATCACACCACCAATACCTATTTGTCCAAGGCAACCCATCGGACATCCATCAAGGTTTAACTTCATCAAACCTACTAGAGTGGGTAACTAGTCAATCATTACCTTTTGATTCAAACTGTTTGAGTAGCAAGGACTCTTTCAATCTAAAATTAAAAGATACAATGGAATATTTGCAAAAGGCTTGGTGACTGAGGCCCATAGGGAAGAGAAAAAGAAAATCAAGTCTCAAATAGCATCCACAAATCTCCATCTTTACAACCTTCATCTTGATCTTTGCAAAATTAACTTGAACATCAAACTTTCTCTTTGGACATTCTTTAGATCAATGCCCAAATTCTGCACATCTATAGCACTTCGTAAAAAATTTTCCTTGAGCATTGTTGTGTGTTTGAATTGTTTTTCCACATGTGCCATTTGTTCTTGCAGGGATTGTTCTCTATCCTCCTTGAGTAATATTATTTGTTTTACTAGCTATTGCACTAGTACATTTAGGTCTAGATTTCTGGGAAGAACCTCGATTAAATTGGGCTTCAACTTTGACAGCAAGTTGGTAAGCATCATTAACCTTGTATGGATACTAAAGTCTCACTTGATCCTGAATGGCCAATTTGAAATCATTGATGTAACAACTAACTTGTTGGGTTGTAGTTTCAACCATATTGCTTCTCAATGTCAATTTGATAGAAATCTTGCATATACTACTTCATAGTCTTGTAATGTTGCTACAAATTTTGCCCCCTTTGATACAATGGTTGCTCATAGTTTCACTGTAAAAAGTCCTTGAGGCCTGACTCAAGTGGTAAAAATGGTTGGGGAGGGCTTTTGGGAGGTTCCAAGTTCAAGTCCTAATGAGGACACAAATTTACCTATTTAAAAAAAAAAAGTCTCAAGGAAAAAATTGTGTTCTCAACTTATCCTTCATCTTGCTCCAATATCTGTTTTTTTTCCATTACCCCTCATTTTTCTATCATTTTGATAATGTTTCCACCAAGTCGGAGCTGGTCCTTTCAACTTAGCTCTAAGAAGCTTAACTTTCCTCTCCTTTGTTACTTCTTTCCAGTCAAAATAGCTTTCAATGTTGTCAAGCTAGTCCACAAACTCTTCTGGTTCCATCTCCCCATCAAATTCTGAAATTTGAACTTGTACACCATATTCCTTTGAATTTTGTAGAGCTTGTATAATGCAATCTTTTGACTAAACTTCTCTAATTTACAAAATTTGACTACTCCTATATGTACATATAATATAGCTAGGAAATCTCTAGAATCTCGACAATAGTTCAGCCGAGATATTCAACTTTCCAACACATGTCATACAACACTATAATCATATCTATTTCCATTATAGTTCCTCACTCAACTATAAGTAATTTTTGGTGCTATAACACCTCATTCAATATGTTTTAGATGCTTTTTATAATCACAAGTTCATTAATAACGATTGACTTATCTTCATTATGCTGTCAATGATAGCACTTGAATAATAATGAAAAATCATTAGTTTAGTCATTCTCATAATTATAAACTGAACACTAGACATCTATCAAAACATAATCAAAGTGCTGGAAAGCCAAGTATGTTTTGAATCCATTATTGCCACTTCAATCATGTCCTTTTGGGATTTGTTGTTTGTCTTTTAAATCTTCAATCTCACCATAGAGTGGAATCTCATAGGTATTTCTACTAATATTCTCTATATATGACTAAATTTACTTCTTCTTACCAACATTTTCGAAATAGAATTGGATTGGTTAATTAGATCGGTCAAACTATCAAGTGGTTAACCTTCTGGTTCGATTTGGTTATTGGGCCAGCAATGGACTAATTGATTGCCAGTCAAATCGATGAATCAACAGGCCCAGTCCGTTTTGAAAGAATCAAACAAACTCTTAAATTTTCTTTTTCACTAGGTGTTGGGGGGATTTGACAGTAGGACCTTTTTTTTATTGAAAAAGAGGGAGAACCAACCAATGAGCTAAGCTATTGTTTTGTTATATTACTAACTTAAGTTAATAAAATACAATGTTAGTTACTTGCTTCAGAATGACACTACTTATAAAAATTTAGAATAAAAGGCTATATATATTAATTTCTAATATAATAATTGATGGAAATAATATAGGTAAAATGTCATAAGAATTTTTAGGATAATAAAATAATTGAATGTATAACTATTAAAATGTGGATAAAGTTAAATAATAATTTTTTTTTTCATTCTTGGATATATGATATCTTTTCTTTACAATTAAATGTTATACTTCTATTATTTAAGAAAATTAAAATATTAATATATTTATATTTTATCTTTATCGTGATTTAATCTATTAACGTTAAAGATAAATAAATCTTTAGTTATAAATATATATAAATAACTTCTTGAAATTATTTTTTAATAATACTAATATATAAATTATATATTTATAATGTCAAATTGATATCGCTATTTGATTGTGGTTGAGTCATTGATTCAACCAATCAACCATGATTAGGTAACTTTTCTAGTTCAATGATCCGTTTGGTTTTGAAAACAATGTTTCTTACTTATATCTTAGTTATTTCTGAATTTATAGAAACTGCAGCTACATTTATTGAAGACCTCTGATGATGCATCTTTGATATAAAATGTGTTTTGATTGCTTAGCCATTCGCTTTTTCAAGGTTAAAAAGGTCCATTTTCAGTTTGGGAAGAAGTTAACGACTTTCCTACTCCAGTTTAGATTTTTTTTTTTTTAAGCTTTTTAATATGCAATACGAAGAATGAATTCCGTATTCCTGAGTTATGATCTATTTGGAAACACTTTATGACTTTTGGCCTTTGCTCTCAAAATAAGTAAAGTAGTAAGACTATGGAATTTTAAATAGGATCTATATACTATGGCACCACCTTAACTAAATATTTTGCAAATAAAATTTAAAATGTCAACTGTGACCCAAAATTTATGCCTGAACTAAAGTTTCTATATTCTTACTCCTGTCAATTTATTAAGGGCACATATGGGATGTTCTTTGGCATTAAATTGTGCCACATATTAAGTCATTTTGCATATAAATGCATCCAGAATAGGGTCATTACAAAGAATAGTCACATAATTAGAAACATTGAAATCAGGGATCCACATTTCCCTTACATCCTATGCCACCAGTTGCAGTGATGGTTCCCATTTTATTTATACATCAACTCTACATGATATATTTGAAAGTTGAAATGCATGTAAGACACAATGGAGCCATGAAAAATGGGAGTTTCTATCATTCCCTACACTTTTGCAATTGGTTTCTTTACTCTAATGCTCCTGTATAGCATGTTGTTCTGCTCTATCTTTTTCTATCATACACGCTCTCACACACATACACACGCTCACGCACATCCCAGGAACATAGGACTGAGTTGACAGGGTTATTATTTTGTGGACTTATTCTTGTTAACTGGTCAAAGATTCTCTATTTAATTGGTCTCTTTTCTTTTTATCTCATGTTATGGTGATGCTTCATATGTTGTTTTATTTTCAGCTTGCAAATATAATATGGGGTGATGCTGGTGAGAGTGATGACCATACTGTACCTTATCCTAATGAAAATGAAAAAAAACCTCCAGCTACATTTGGGGTTAATAACAAGGACTGGAATCAGGAAGTCACTGACATTAAGCCCACTGAGCAGACAGCATCTGGAGCTAAAATCCAATTCCATGGGAACAAGCAGGAGCATAGTACCAACCTGGACATAAATGAAGGACTGCCTGGGACAGGATTTTCCATGGGCTCATGGTCTGATTTGTCTTCATCAAATGCTGCCAAAACTAATCAGGACTCCATGGGTACTAAAATCTCAAGCAATTTCATTGAAATTATTGAATATGATACATCAAGATGTGGCACAACTGCCAGATCATCAGGTAGTGTATTATGTTGAATATTGCTGTCAGTTCTAATGATAATTTTTGTTACAGCTGAGACAACTCAACTTGATAAAGATCCTGAGATTTTTCGAAACCAGCATGATGAAAATGAGCAAGGTGATTTTGTTGACTATGGCTGGGCTAACATTGGAAGCTTTGATGATCTTGATAGAATATTTAGGTAGTGCACGTTATCCATATCCTTCTCCCTACACCTACTTTAACATCATCTTGGCAAAACCCTTGTATTGAAACTTTCTATTTGTGTGATCATTCAGAAAAAGGTTAATTTAATCTTGTTCTCCATATGTTAGATCTTGTCATGAAAAGCACGAGGGACCTTTATAATTTGCACAATGTTTTATTTAAAACCAATTTACCCTTGAACATAACCCCTTAAAACAGAAACTTGGGACAGTAGCTTTTGGCCGTATAAATACTGCTGTCTATTTCTCATATTTTGTAAAATAATATTTAAACCTGAATAATAGAAGTTTCAACAGGATTAAATTTGTCAAGTTTGAGAGAGATTGTGTAACTTGTAAAAGTTTTGTCATCCTTTCCTGTCAATAAGTCTTGTTTAGCCATAAACAAAGGTATCCGTGTGAACTAATATCCTCACAAGTGATGATTTTGCAGCAATGATGCTCCAGTGTTTGGAAATGCTAGTCTTGGTAATGCAGATGAACTATGGTCATCTTCAACTAATAGCCCTGTGAAATCTTTTCCATTATCTGTGGACTCACCAAGTTTGGGCTTAGGAGCTCTGAGGAATACATCAGAGCATTTTGAAATCAAAACAGAGCATGTAGAACATGAAGATCAGTCCTCTACCCCTGCTTATGGGATAATGAATCATCCCTCATCTCATGGTCAACAAAATACATGTGCAACCATGGATCAAGTAGAATATGGTGGAGGTAAAAGTAAGCCCATAATGAAGGACCAGGTATGAACTGAAAATGTACTATATGATTAGTGCTTAAAGTTTCTTTCATGTATTTAAATCAGTAGAGCAAAGAAAATAATAAGTTTTTTATTGGTTCTACAGATAGCATTTGACATAGTTGGAAAGACCACAACATTAAACTCTCAGTATGCTGCAGAAAATGCTGCAACCCCGAATAAATTTGCAGACAAGGTACTTAATCTTTTTCAATCTCTAACCATCCAGTTACCCAACATACCAGAAACAGGTAATGGGCCTGGATTAATACTTTGCTGAAAATGAATGATCTATTGTTGTCTCTTGCTCCCCAAAAAGAGTACCTGGGAAATTGGAAAATTCAGGATTCACACTATGGAAGTAAAGCTGTCTGTATATTGAGAATAATTTTTGATACCTAATAGGGATGATTTTATCAGGGTTTTTTTCTTTTTTGTTTGTGTATATCACAATAATCATGTTATCAATGAATTTATTTAAAATAGCTACAAATAACCATTTGGGAGGTCTTCCAATCAACTGGCAGAGAGACTAGCCAAATCAAGTGCTTCCTTTCAGAAACCTTTTAGGGGTCATTTCAATGACTTGAGAAACTTGTGTTGGTTTTTTCCTTTCTCTTTGTATCCATTGCCTTGTTGCTTGAAGGATTCATTCTCCCCCTTGCACTTTCTACCCTTGTAGCAGAGTTCATTTTTCATATTTAAAAGGGAAAAATGGCCTGCCAGGACAGGTCCTGATATGCTTTTTAAATAATGATAGGACCTGTTCCTGAACTACCACTACCTGGCATGTTGATGCACATGGCATATAGGACATGTTTTTTTCAAAGAAATATGAAATTTTCATCATCCAAACTGTTGGACCATTTATTGTGCCAATCATTTATGAAAGCATTGCCTCCTTAGTAACAAACAAGATATTCTCTAAACTGCATTGTTCCATTAAATGATTTTAACCATTTATGGAAACCTGATGCGAATCATTTTGAGGATAATATGTGTCAAAAGTAGTTGTACATGTCATATTTACTTACTCAAATGCTCTTGCATCTTAAAGCCTTGCCCTGGCATGGAAATGCCTTTTGTTTTCAAATAATATTGCATGGTTAACAAGGGACTGTTGCTTTAGATTATTTTTGAAGAAAAGCTAAATTCTGGATATTCAAGTACACTGATGGGATAGTCTCCAAATTAAACCTATAATAGTCTAAACTAACTTGGACTCTCTGCAAAGTGCATGTCTGTCACAATGATCTTGACTGCCTCAACCAGTCAGTATCTGGAATACTGTAAAAAAACAGGAAAAAACAACGGTGAGTTGGAGGGAAATGGAATGCAATTTTCTGTTTGAACTCCACCTGCAGATGATGTGTAATTCAATTTTGCATATCAAAAGTTCACAGATTGTTTCCAGCTTGGGATTAACATCCAAGAAAGAAATTAATTGTGCTTTCATTTGAAGCATATATACACACACCATATAAAATAAGGCTGTAAGAATTTTTGGACTGAATATGGTTTTATTTGTGATCGAGTATCAACTTTTTGGATATCAATTATCGAGCATATAATAGGCTTAGGATTTCTTTTGCTTGAGCTTCGAATATATCTTTGCAGAAAAATGAAGTGAATAGGACATAATGTGTGAATTCTTTGTTGGAAGACCAGAGTATTGTTCTAGTTGTTTCTTTGTATGTACAGGCAAATAGGCAAAAGAAATTGTTGAAATCTCAGAAAAAATTGGAGGAAAAGAATGAAGGAAAGTTGTTGCAGAACTTGTATGGTACTTGGTGTCCACCTGGAAATCAATTCCAACAATATGGGATTCAATTTGCTCCTACTTCAGTGCAAACTTGTCCCTCTTCAGTCCTCAGTCAACAAAGGCAGCTTCAAGGGCATGAATCTTTGCATTATCAGCATATTTCCAGTCCATTCACAGCTTCTTCTGCTTATACGGATCTTTCAAATAAAACTCCTGTCATGCCTGCTTTGCCACATACCCATAGTGGACAGGATAAGCATCAACAACTGCTTTCTAGTTATGAAGTACCCCGCGATAATGCAAATCCTCTAAATAAATCACTGGATGCTCCAGTAAAGCCTCTGACCATGACACCTCAGGAAAAAGTTGAAAAATTAAGGAGGCGGCAGCAAATCCGAGCAATGCTTGCTATTCAGAAACAGCAGCAGCAGTTTAACCATCAAGTCTCATGCACCAATCCTTCCATCACTCATAGATGTTCCCAGGAAAACCAAAATATGCATATGGAGAGTGCTGATGGTGAAATTGAGGAAAATCTAAGTGCTCTTTCTTCTCTTGATCCGAACTCACCTATGGGACAGGATGATTCTAGTACAATCTCTATGAAAATTGATGCATATTCAGCAGAGGACACAATACTTAGCCGGCTTCAAGATATTGTCTTAAAGGTATGTTTGACTTGCAAGTGCAATCTCTCCATGGTGGAATATGTTCACTTCTACAATCTTACCTTCAAATCAATGTTTTTTTGCAGTTGGACATCAGAATAAGACTTTGTATTCGTGATAGTTTGTTTCGACTGTCTCAAAGTGCAATGCAAAGGCATTTTTCTTGTGACACAAGCAGCACCAACCAAAATAGCAGGGATGACCATGAGTTCGTGGCTAAAGAAGAAATCAATAGTCATAACAGGTTTGTAAACCTAACTGCACTTTTTCCTTATATTGTTTACATATGCAAATTAGACAATTTTTTTGTATCTTATGTATAAAAAAGTTCAGTGCAGAAACTGTTATAATTTCTCTTGGTAAAAATTACATTGTGATTAGATTGTCAATAGCTTAAAAAGTTAGTGCTGAGAATCCGAAATCAAATTTGATCATACAGTTTGGAGGAGTTTGTTGCCAAGCCTAAAATCCGGGGATTGATTAGCCTGATTTATTCCTACATTTAGATTATTCTATAGCTGTAAATTGTATATAGGAGTTTCACAAATTTTTTCCCAGATTTATTACTAGTTTTTAGCCTTGATCCTAGCCTTTACACATGTATATATTTAACAACAATCATGTCACAATTGTGAGAGTCAAATTAATAGAATTTTTTTCATCTTTTCACCCATGGTATTTGTTAGATAGTGTACAGTTATTTAGGTTATTTACTTTTCCTTTTCCTTTTCTTTCCTTATTGTATTGTGGGTCCCACTAACATGTATATATATACCCAAGTCCAATGTGCATTATTTACAGTTTTTCAATAACAAAAATTAGGGATTCTCCCTTTTCTCTCTTTTCACAGTATTAAAGCCCCTTTTTTGGGTTCTAGATTATTTTAAAAGTGGCCTTTGTGGAAATCCGGAAGGTACAGCTGTGTTAGAGCTGTGTCACAGTTGTATGCACAGCTGTGATATAGTTGTTTCCTATTCTATTTTTTATTTCTTTTATTTCCTGATTTTATGAGAGATTTTCTCCTAAAATCAAGGATTAGTTTTTCTTTTTCTAAGGTAGATGACCTCAGCCATTCATGTATAAATATTGATGCAAGAATTGATTTAAAATGTGTGAGAAAAATAAAAAGTTCTTTTTTCTTCCTCAAATTTCTTCATGGTATCAGAGCTAATTCTGAACCATTCAATCCATCCATGACCAAATACGGAATAGCCACCAAGCACTCCTCAACCTCAGAAGTTGCCTCCACTTAAGAAGCTCCTATTCCAAGCAACAGTGGAGGATCAGATGGTACTGCTCTTCTCGTTACTAGACACAAACTGAATGGGCAAAACTATCTTCAGCGGTCCCATGCAGTCATGGTGTTCATACGTGGTAGAAGGAAGGATGACTACCTCACCAATGCAGTGCCTCGACTTACGAAAGAAGATCCGAAATTCAAAGGATGGAAGGCTGAGAATAATATGGTCAAGTCTTGGTTAATTAACTCAACGAGCAATGACATAGGGGAAAATTTCATACTCTATGGAACAATGCAAGAAATCAGGGAAGCAACAAGGAAGACTTATTTCGATGCAGAAGACACAACAAAGATATTTGAAATAGAAAGGATCCTCCATGCTTTATGCCAAGGTGAGTTGTATGTCACTTAATATTTCAATCTTTTAACTTGCCATTTGCAACAATTAGACATATTTGAAACCACTAAATGGAATAGCCCAATGGATGCAATCAAATATAAGAAGATCGTTGAGTAGAAACGAATCTACAAATTTTTATTGGGATTGAACAAAAATCTGGATGAAGTTCGAGGCAGAATATTAGGAACTAAACCTTTACCCAACATCTGAGAAGTTGCCTCAGAAGTGCGCTGGGAAGAAAATAGAAAGAAAGTCATGTTGGGGTCACAAACCAACCAACCAACCAACCTATCATTGAGGGTTCTATCCTAGCGGCCCGGGGTCCTCTCAATCCTTCTAATGACAATTAACCAAGAAAGGGAGACCTTGGTGTGATCACTACCAAAAATTAGGTCATACCAAGGACACGTGTTGGAAAATCCATGGGAAACAAACGAATTGGAAGTTGTTACGTCCTCAAAATGATAGAGAAATCCAAGGACACCATGTCACTGTTGTAGACAACCCAACACCACCTAATTCCAGTCCATTCAGCAAATAGTAATTGGAATTGTTGCAAAAAGTGTTCAACTAGTCCCAACATGTGGAAAATTCCTCTAATTCTATCATCAGGTTCGGATACTTTGCTTGAAAAGGTAATTTTCTTGTTGCTCTGAAAATAAAAAAGGAAAATTTGAGTCCTTGGATTATTGACTCAAGAGCTTCTGATCACATGACTGGAGATGCCACAATTTTTCAAAATTATACACCTTATTTTGGGGATTGTACGATTCATATAGCTGATGGTTCTCTCTCAAAGGTGGATGGTATATGTTCTATTGTCATCTCTAAGGACCTAAACCTTGGCTCTGTTCTTTTGTTCCAAACTTGGATTGCAATTTGTTGTCCATTAGTAAACTCACTCGAGAAAAGAATTGTGTTATTAAATTTTTCCTAAACCATTATGTTTTTTAGGATTTGAATTCAAGGAAGATGATTGGTAGTGTTGAGCTGTGTTCAAGACTCTATATCTTCAAAGTGACTAATTATATTGAAAGACAATCTCAATTGACAATTGGTGAAAAATGGTTTGTTTCTTTCTTTAGTTCTAATAAAGATAGTGTGATGTCATGTTATGACACTATCGTCTAGGACATCCTAGTTTCTTGTATCTTAAAAAACTTTTTCCATCATTATTCACTAAAGTTCAGATGGTTTTCAATGTGAAATTTGTCAATTATCCAAGCTTGTTTGCAAGCCCTATCCAATTCAATTATACAAACCATCTCATCATTTTTTCCATGATACATAGTGATGTTTGAGGGTCATATAAGATAAATAACATAACAGGGACTAAATGGTTTATGTCATTTGTAAATAATCATACTAGAATTTCTTGGATATTCTTGCAGAAAGTAAAATCAGAAGTGGGTCAAATTTTTTTAAAAAATTATAACATGATTCAGACCCAATTTTGTACCAAAATACATGTGTTGAAAATTGACAATGCAAGAGATTATTTCAATTCTATCATAAGGGAATTCTTATTAAAAAAATGTATCGTTTATCAAAGTTCTTGCATTGATACTCCTCAACAAAATGGGATAGCCGAGAGAAAGAATAAACACTTGTTAGAAGTTGCAAAGGCTCTTATGCTCTCCTCCTATGTCTTAAAGAATTTTTGGGGAGAAGTTGTACTTATTGCAGCCTATCTCATCAATAGAATGCCTTCTCATGTCTTGAGTTTCCAAACACGGTGCAAAGTCTTTCTCAAATCATAACCTAGGACTCGGCTCATTTCCTCCATTTCACTAAAGGTATTTGGTTGCTCAGCCTTTGTTCACATTCCCTAACAACATCAAAATAAGCTTGATGCTAGAGTATTTTGCTAGGATACTCTCCAAACCAGTAGGGCTATAAGTGTTACTCTCCTGTCACAAAAAGGTTCCACACCTCCATGGATGTGACATTCTTTGAAAATCAGTCTTATTACTCCAAAACCGATATTCAAGGAGATAATAGAATTCAGGAATACCAGTTTTGGGAAACAGAAACCATGACTAAACCTTAAACACTTGAGTTTGTTATTGGTCACAACTCTAACCCTATCTTTCTTGCTCCAAATCTCCCACTCCAAACTACTAAATTTGTAGACACCGAGCTAAGTGCTCCTCTTAGCCTAAACTAATCTCAGACTGTCAATAGCAATGAGTTTATTGTATACTCAAGGAAAAAGAAGTCTCAAGAAGATATAGAGCACTGAACACATCCCGAACTAGTACATGAAACTGAATTGAATTTAGTCCCAGAAGAGACACACTCAGGTAACATTGATTCTACTACTAATGAGTCAGAAGATGATGAGCTCAATTTGCAAATTGTCAAAAGGAAAAGAGTAAGATGTTGCCTAAATCATCAGATTTATAACTTTATCTCCTATAAGAGTTTGTCACCAGGTTATCGGATTTTTGTTACTAGTCTTATGGGTATTCGGATTCCCAACAATATCTAGGAAGTCCTACAAATACCTAAATGGAAGACAACCATTGAGGAAGAGATCTGAGCTCTTGAAAAGAATAGGACATCGGAGCTTAGAGAACTTCTAGAAAGAAAGAATCCGATCGGGAGTAAGTGGATCTTCACAGTTAAGTGCAAAGCAGATGGGAGTGTTGATAGGTACAAAGCTCGACTAGTTGCTAAGGGATTTTTCGTAGTCCTATGGAATTGACTACCAAGAAACCTTTGCTCCAGTTGCCAAATTGAATAGAATTCGTGTTTTGTTGTCGTTAGTTGTTAACTGAGATTGACCTCTTCATCAAATGGACATCGAGAATGTCTTCCTCAATGGTGACTTAGAAGAAGAAGTGTGCATTGAAATTCCTTCAGGTCTTGAGACTGAGACAAACATTAACAAAGCCTGTAGACTAAAAAACAAAATCCCTATATGGTCTCAAGCAATCTCCTCGATCTTGGTTTGATCGTTTCAGCAAGGCCATAAAGAGGTTTGGTTACTCTAGTATCGGTCTAACCACACTCTATTTGTAAAACACACTGTTGAGGAAAGAATGTCATTATCATTGTTTATGTGGATGACATAATCCTAACTGGAGATCATGAAGAAGAAATAGGCAAACTCAAGAGTTTTCCTGCCCCTGAGTTCAAAATTAAAGACCAAGGGAATCTTAAATATTTTCTTAGGATGAAAATTGCTAGATCAAAAATGGGTATGTGATATCCGAATGTAACTATGTCCTAAACTTGTTAAAGGAGACTGGGATGCTTAGGTGTAAACTTGCAGACACACCTATGGACTACACTTCTAAATTAGGAACAGTTAAAGGAAGTACAAACATAAGACTAGACATTGTTTTTTTAGTCAGTGTGGCTAGCCAATTCATGAACAATCTAACTAAAGAACATATAAAAGTTGTGTATCGTATTTTAAGATATCTCAAAATGACTCTAGGAAAGGAACTCTATTTCAAAAGTACATAGAAGAGAAACATTGAAATTTTTTCAAATGCAGATTGAGCTGGCTCTATAATTGACCAAAGATCAACCTCAAGATATTGCACCTATGTATGGGGGAATCTGATTACTTGGCGAAGCAAGAAACAATCTGTTGTAGCTTAGAGCAGTGCAAAAGCAGAATTTAGAGTTATTACACATAAAATTTGTGAAGGAATGTTAAAGAGACTCTTAAGCGAGATGAAAATTTCAGTAGAAGATTCTATGAAGATATTTTGTGACAATCAAGCTATCATAAGTATCGTTAAGGACCCTATTCATCATGATTGGACAAAGTATGTGAAAATAGATCGCCATTTTATTAAGGAGAAGATAGAAGAAGGGACGATTTCATTGGTTTACACTCCAACAACACTCCAGACAGCAGACATTCTTACCAAGGCACTTTCTAGAACCAACTTTAAAGACTTGAGATCCAAGTTGGGAATGATTAACATTTACAACTTAGCTTGAGGGGGAGTGTGGAAATTAGAAGGAAATCCATAAGGTATAGTTGTATGCATAGTTGTGTTACATGCACAGTTGGGCCACAGTTGTGTTACAATTGTGTTAAAGTTGTGTCACAGCTATATGCACAACTGTGATATAGTTGTTGCCTATTCTATTTTTTATTTCTTTTATTTCCTGATTTTATAAGGGATTTTCTCCTAAAATCAAGGATTAGTTTTTCTTTATCTAAGGCAGATGATCTCAGCCATTCATATATAAATATCGATGCAAGAATCGGTTTGAAAGGTGTAAGAAAATAAAAAGTAGTTTATTTCTTCCTCAAATTTCTTCAGCCTTCATTGCTAGTGTTGCTAGAGGACTATGTCCGAAACTATATCTAAGTGGAAGGAAGTCACAATGGGACAAGTTTCTGGTTCTACAAAAGGTCCCACTATTGAAATTACAACTCATAGGCTCAATGGGCAAAAATTTTTTGCATTGGGCACAATCAGTAAAGTTCTTCATCAGAGGTCGAGGCAAAATGTGATATTTGGAAGGATAACAAAAGGCTCAAAGTGTGACTAATCTTGATTATGTTATTTGGGATGCTGAGAACTTCATGGTGATGTCATGGCTAGTCAATTCCATGGAGACTGAAATCAACTAGGGTTTTATGTTCTTGTCAGCTGCAAAAGAAGTATGGGATGCTATTAATATTGCGTTTTCAAATATAGACAATGACTCGATGTCGTACAATATGAAACGTAAAGATCTTGAAATCAAGCAAAGAAGCCAAACAGTAATGGGTTTTTTCAAGGCTGCGAATCACTTTGGCAAGGGATGGGCCTTTATCAAGACCTTGATTAAAAGAATGTTGAGGATAGTGCATTGTATAAGAAGGTAATTGAAAAAGAAAGAGTTTTTGATTTTTTTTTTTTTGGTTTGAAGGCAAAATTTAACCAATTTAGGGGGAGACTTCCGAAGACAAAGCCCATTCCATCAATAAGAGAATTTTACTCAGCAATAAGAATAAAAGAGAGTAGGCTAATGGTGTTGATGATAAAAGAAAATCCAGCAAGGGAAGGTTCAATGCTAAAATTAGAAAGTGCACTTGTCAATAATCAACGGAGTTTCAATAAGAAGAATGATGACAAGGATAAACTATGGTGTGATCATTGCAATAAATCATGCCACACCAGGGATATGTGCTGGAAACTCCATGGGAAGCCACAAAGATCGGGGTGAGGAAACAAACCAACAAGGGGAAATAGTAGAGGACTTCAAGTGGCTGACCAGCAAAAGATTGGACAGCCTACTGCATTTGAAGCCCCAGTTTTCAGTAAGGAACAATTGGAGTTTCTCCAAAAATTCATAGCCCCTTCTCCGTGTACAAGAAATGTAACTCAAGTTGGTAATTTTCTCTCTTCCCTGCACTAAAAAATATCCAACCCTTGGATCACAGATTCAGAGGCTTTAGATCATATGACAGGTTTGTTAAATCTTTTCTCCACTTATACTACAAGTTCGGGACATCAAAAGGTTAAAATAGCATATGGGTCTCTCTTTTGTTGTTGGAAAAGGAACTATTGTCCTCTCAAACAATCTTGTCCTAAAATCAGTCCTACATGTTTCCAATTTGTTTTGTAGTTTAATCTCCATCAGTAAACTTACTCGTCATCTAAATTGTTGTGCTAAATTCCCTCAAACTCATAGTGTATTTCAAGAGCTATGTTCGGGGACAAGGATTGACAATGCTAAGGAGTTGGAAGGCTTATTTATTTTGGAGGAAGAGGCTGAGAAAATTCCAAAGGCTTTACAATGTGAAAGATCCTTCAACAATGAAATTATGCTATGGCATTCTAGACTAGGGCATCCAATCTTTGCTTGCCTAAAGAAGTTGTTCCCTTCTTTATTTCTAAATAAAAATGTCACAAATTATCAATGTGAAGTGTGTTAACTATCAAAGCATCATCAAGCTAAGTTCCATACTCATGCTTATACTCCTTCTAATCCTTTTTCCATTATACATAGTGATGTGTGGGGTTCCTCTTGTGTAACCTCTCTATCCTGAGCTAGGTGGTTCATTACCTTTATTAATGATCATACTCGAGTGTGCTAGACTTATCTTTTAAAGAAAAAATTAGATGTTGTGACTGTTTTCCAAACCTTCCACAAAATTGTTCAAAACCAATTCCAAACCAAAATTAAGATCCTTAGAATCAACAATGGAACAAAATATTTTTCGAAGAGTTTTGGGAAATATCTTGATGTCGATGGGATTATACACCAATCATCATATGTCAAACACCTTAACAAAATGGAGTGGCTGAAAGAAAATATAAACATCTCCTTAAGGTTACTAGGGCCTTAATATTTCAAATGGGGGTTCCTAAACAATATTGGGGAGAAGCCATTTTGACAACCTTATATCTCACTAGTAGAATGCCATCCCGCACTCTTGCATTTGAAACCCCCATGAACATGCTTAAGAAATTCTTCCCTAGTGTTAGCCACATTTTTTCCTCCCTTACACCAAAGGTTTTTGGTTGTGTTGTTTTTGTTCATAACTATAACCATACTAAGAGTAGATTGGATCCAAAAGCCCTTAAGCATATCTTTGTAGGGTACTCACCAACCTAAACAGGATACAAATGCTTTCATCCAGAGTGTTGGAAATTCTATGTAACAATATTTGAAAACCAACCTTATTACTCCAAACCTTCTTTTCAGGGGGAGAGTTTTAGAGAGGAAGATCAGATTTGGGAAATCCTACCAGTTACTATTATTGAAAACTTCACCCCCATTGGCCTTAACATTCCCAACTTCATCTTAGATTATGAAATACCAAATGAGGAAGATCATATAAGAGGAGAAGATTTGGAAAACGGACCAGGAAAACAAATAAAGATAAAAGTGTATTCGAGAATGAATAAAGGAGCTACCAATTCTTCTCAGTGCCAATCCCCTTAACAGAACATGGAAAAACTTAAACAACACAAGTGAGTGCCTAAATTCCCCAACTTCTCCAAATTTACCAAGTTCTAGATCAGTTTGTAGGTCTTCATCTGATTTGAATATTCCCATTGCTCGATTTGAACTTGCACTCAACACCCTATCTCTAATTTTCTTTCCTATAGTCGGCTTAACCTATCCTTTAAAGTCTTTATCACTAATCTCTCTAGTGCGAGTATCCCAAATTCTATTTAGGAAGCTTTGTAGGATTAAAAATGGAGAGGAGCGGTTCAAGAAGAAATGAGAGCCCTACACAAAAATAGGACATGGGACTTGGTGAATCTCCTTATTGGAAAGCTCATAGGATGCAAGTGGGTTTTCAAGGTAAATTCAAATCAGATGGGAAAATTGATCGATGCAAGGCTAGGCTGGTTGCAAAAGGATTCACTCAAATTTACGGGCTTGACTATCAAGAAACATTTGCACCGGTTGTGAAGATGAATACAATTCAAGTTATACTCTCACTTGCTGCCACTCAATACTAGCCTCCACACTAATTAGATGTAAAGAATGCTTTTCTTCATAGAGATCTAAAGGAAGAAGTATACATAGAATTGAAACCTAACTTTGAGGAAAAATTTGGGAGAAGTAAAGTTGTAGATTAAGAAAATCTCTCTACAGATTAGAGCAGTGACCACACGCTTGGTTTGAAAAATTTACCAAATCAGTCCATGATAAAGTATATTTGCAAAGCTAAGTTGGCCACACAATGTTTTACAAACATGAAGGAGGTATGGTGACTATACTAATTGTATATGTGGATGATATAATTGTGACTAGAAATAACCTGACTGAAATTGGAAATCTGAAGGATTCCCTTGCTATAGAATTCAAAATTAAGAACTTGGGGAACTTGAGATACTTCCTAGGCATTGAGGTGGCTTAGATCCAAGAAGGGGATCTTCTTGTCACAAAGAAAGTATACACTAGATCTATTGAGGGAAACTAGAATGCTTGCATGCAAACCAGTGGACACCCTAATTGATGTCAATCACAAAGTAGGAACATTAGCAATAAGCTCAATCGTGAATTAAGAGAGTTACCAAAGGTTAGTAGGTAAGCTAATTTATTTGTCACATACTAGACCAAACATTGCCTTTGCAGTTGGAATTGTTAGTCAATTTATGCATGAACCAAATGAAGAACATATGAATGCAATGGTGAGAATTCCGAGATATCTCATAGGAGCATCAGGGAAAGGACTCCTATTTTCAAAAATCAACAACCTAGAGGTGGAGTATACGGATGTTGACTGGGCAGGTTATATCAATGATAGACGATCTACTTCTGGGTATTGCACATTTGGTAGAAGCAATTTGGTGACATGGAGAAGCAAAAAACAATTAGTTGTGGCGAGATCTAGTACAGAAGCTGAATTTAAATCAATCACCTTGGGAATTTGTTAACTCTTATGGTTAAAATCCCTCCTAAAGGAACTAAAGATGGAGAATGATAGACCTATGAAGCTGTACTGCGACAACAAGGCTGCCATAAGTATAGCTCACAATATGGTGCAATGTGATAAAACGAAGCACATTGAAGTTGATGGACATTTCATTAAAGAAAAGATAAGATAATAGGCTGATTTGTACACCATTCGTGTTGACTAGAAAACAATTAGCAGATGTGCTAATGAAGGGTCCACTGAAGCTACAGTTCCTAGGAATCCTTGGCAAGCTAGAATGATTGATGTCTACGAACTGGCTTGGGGGGAGTGTTGAGAATCTGAAATCCAATCAGATCATATAGCTTAAAGGAGTTTGTTGTCAAACCTAAAATATAGGGATTGATTAGCTTGATTTGTTCCTATATTTAGATTATTCTATAGCTATAAACTATATATTGGAGTTTTACAGATTTTTTCGGAGATTTCTTACTAGTTTTTAGCCTTGATCCTTGCCTTTACACATGTATATATTTAACAACAATCATGTACACAATTGTGAGAATCAAATTAATAGATATTTTTCCATCTTTCCCCTCAGTTAGCCCAATATGAAATAAGACATGCTGATCAAATAGATATTTTATGTGTTATCAAAAAAGTATAAAACAAATTTTGGAGATGATGGAGCTGTTACATCCTTTTCATAGTCAATCAAATGTGATTCAGAAATTTGGAAAAGGTTTTTGTGGATGAAAATCAATAAGGAAAGTGAAACACGATAACAAGATTAAACAAACTATCATAAGAAATTTCAGTATCTCTTATACCTTGACTAGAAGGAATTGGACTCTTAAGAGGGTAGGTTCATGTTCCTCACTTTACCCTTTTTTTTCACTACTAATGTATTACTTGTCTTTCTAGCACCTAATCTGCCTTAACGTCCATCTAATGATGATCAAATACCATTAGGTGACTCCAAACAACAATCCTTGGGTGCTTTAATGCATTGAAAAAGTTGTAGTTGCTAAAAGTTGTTGAACAATGATGGTGTAAGAAGACTTAGTACTGTGCCCTCATTGTTAGTGAAAACCAAGGCTAGAGAAAGTTTATCAAACATAAGTGTTTGATTGCATTAACATTTCCTCTCAAAATGGAAATAAGTTTAGACAAAATATGTCATGGCACCATCTTGTTTGGATATTGTCCACTTTGGGCGCACTACCCCTATGGCGTTTAGAATGTGTCCATGCATAGAAGCATCACTCCTTGTTAATGCAAGGAACTTGTCTTTCCCAAATAATGTGGGAGAGTGACTTGTGTCTGACATCCTTGTCGACCCATGATTCATGAGGTGCTTAAATCCACACACTTTTGACAAAGGGTTGGTTTTGATACCACCAGCAATGACATGCCCTCTTGTATGATTGTTTGCTTTGGGCTCACTAGCCTCACAAGTTTTAAAATGCATCCACATATTTCAGAGTTGTCAACCCTTATGAATGCTAAGAACTTCTCTCTTATTATTGTGGAATGTCATAAAATACATCCATATTGTGTGGATTCAAGGTTTTGTCTAGTTGAGGATCAAAGTTGATCACAGGTTCATTCTTTATGTTTACAATCTGGAGCCACTATTCATGGTCTTCCAGGAGCATATAGTATGTCAAAAGTGCAAGAGGAAAGCACACCCTGAATTTGCAACAGCATGTAAAATGAGCCTAACTTTAGATCTTGGTCAAGTTATGCAACAAGAAACTTATTGTTGGAATCCTCTTGATCAGTCAATAACTGATGTTGGGTTGTATTCAAACTTGAAAATAGGTCATTTTGGCTGTCAAAAATTACAGAATTTTTGGAAAATTTTCAGCCTTAGCAAATCCATTTTGATTCATACCCACAATTACATGAGTCTGAATTTTTTAGGCTTTACTAGTTTAATAAATTTGACTCGATCATATAGTTCTGGGCAATTTGAAAATAATTTTTACTTCTCATAATTTTAAGTATTTCTTGATGATTCGTTGTGGGAGTAAAATTTGGAGTCTTTATTATAGATAAGGCTATAATGGATGAAGCTTGTAAATTTTGATTAATTATGTTTTTTCTCTTAAGCTAAAATATCTCGTTCTTTTTTTTTCAATGGTCTTAGTCAAGTTTAGGGCTTGCCACACTCAATATGGTTTCTTCACCCGAAAGAGGCACTAGAGTGTTGCTGGCTATAGAAACTCCAATCAACTTAGAACCAGTGACCAGTTCACTGATTCAGCAGTCCAACTGGCGATCTGTCTGGTTTGTGCCTGGTTCAAAGCCTTTAGTGGTTCAAAAGTCGAATCGGACTAGGGTCTAGTCGATGGTTTGATCAGTTGAACCGGCTGGTCCGGTCCAATTTTTAAAACACTAGTTATTTGTAATTGTAACAAGTTTTTTTAGAGATCTTATTCTAAATAGAAGATGACTTATGTGGCCTCAACCACAAAATGGTGTCCATCTGACCTAGTATCGTCAATGTTTTTGGATCTTTCTTAACATTCCATTTTTTTATAGGCAAACAAAAACTTAGATTAAATGGCGCCTAACAAAACGGGAAAACTACATTTATTCTGGTGTGGATGGCAGGCAAGCCTATATTTCTTGGGGGAGGAGGGGGGGTGGTATAAAGAGGGTGCAAGCACGAAAGGAAAAAAAAAAAAGAAGATCTAGTACCCAAGAAGACCTATACAGCCTAAACTTCTCAATCTCTTAGTGAAATTCATAAAGGAAAAGTCAATAAACAATCTTTCAACACTTGATATGGATGCTCCTCTTAGCTAAAAATGTGAACTCATATGGTTGAAACATCTTCTTCGGGAGTTGAGATTTGGAAAGGATGAACAGATGAAGCTCATCTGTGACAACCAAGCCGCTTTGCATATTGCATCCAATCCAGTCTTGCGTGAAAGGACCAAACACATTGAAGTTGACTGTCACTTCATTAGAGAGAAGATCGCATCAGGATGTGTGTCGACTAGTTTTGTCAATTCAAATGATCAACTAGCAGATATTTTTACTAAATCTCTCAGAGGTCCTAGAATTAAATACATTTGTAACAAGCTTGATGCATATAACATATATGCTCCAACTTGAGGGGGAGTGTTAGATAATGTATAGTTATTTAGGTTATTTACTTTTCCTTTTCCTTTTCTTTCCTTACTGTATTGTGGGTCCCACTAGCATGTATATATATACCCAAGTCCAATGTGTATTCTTTACAGTTTTTCAATAACAATAATTAGGGATTCTCCCTTTTTTCTCTCTCTCTTCACACTAACAAATTATATTCTAGAAACCATAAGAAAGTAGTTAAGGGCTAACATTATAAAAGGGAAGAACCTACTCACTGTAAAGACTTTAATTTTTATTTTCCAAAAGAAATATATTGAGTGGTTATCTAGAAATTTTTTGTTTCAGTTAATGGAAAGGTTTTTTTCCCAGATTTCTCCTTTAAGAAATCTTAGTTTCGATAGTGTTTGAAGTAACTTGGTTGTAAACTACTTGGATAGAAACTGTATTGGTTATTTAGTTTTCATCAGGCATGCATAAACTAACTCACTATAGTAACTGCACAGCTATTTTATGTGACAAGTAGATCAGTTTTCCGACCATTCATTGCCTTGGATTTGTCCAAAGTGTCATCAACTCTGGAATTGAGTGTAAAAATCCATTTGCAACCCACAGTTCTTTTTCCTTCTGGTAAATCAATAATTTCCCCAGTCTAATTTTTTTTCTAACGCTCTCATCTCCTTATTCATGGCCTCCTCCATGGTTTTGAGGTTAAAGCTTCTTGGACTGATATGAGAACTTGCTGAGACAGAACTTGAGAAAGAAAAGTTTGATATAGGGGTAATAATTTTTGCATGGATACAAAGTTAGACATAGGGTGTCGAGTACAAGTTTGAACCCTTTTCTAAGAGCAATGAGCATATGAAGTTATTAGACCAAAATTCCAAACTAGTACTAGAATTTGAATTATTTTCATAACCTATTTCGAGGTTGATTGTTGGAGCTAGTGAAGTGATGATGGACTTTTTCCTCCTAGAGTACATGTTGAAAGTTGGAATCTTAGATCTCTCAGCTTATGTTCATTTGTGGGAGGATTTTTTGGAGGTGCAGTAACAGGTTCAGTGTAGGAAATGGCACTAGGAAGGGAATGAGGAATAGCACTCAGGTTAGGGCCTTCCATAGTTTCCACAACTCAATTATTTCCATCTACAATCTTCCCATTTGTTTCTCCAACATCTATGGTTCATGAATTTCCAAATTCCACCACTGGTCTTCCATTTCTAAATCATTCCCCCTTAAGAGAGGAGTCCCCAAAATAAGGTTGACTTTGTACAAATGTTGAAAAACCTTGCTAGTAAAACCCAGTGGGACAAAAATTGGACGAAGGGAAAAAGAATATAGTATACTAACACCCTTTTACAAGCATACTCCCCCTCATGTCGATATCCTTGAGTTAACGCATTCCAATCTTGTGTATTAACTTTTTGAATGTTGAGGTTGGCAATGACTTTGTGAATTAATTTGCTAGATTATCACTTAAGCGTATTTGTTGAACATCTATTTCACCACTCTTCTGGAATTCATGTATATAAAAGAATTTTGGTGAAATGTGTTTAGTTCTATCTCCTTTAATATAACCTTATTTTATCTATGCAATGCATGCAACATTATCTTCAAACAATATTTTGGGTCACTTCTAGAGTGACCTATTTCTTCCTTGTGGGGCATGATAGCACTTGTATCCTTTTTTGTGTGAAGTACCCTTAGATCATGCATCTTACAACTCTAGGACCTAACATTTCTTGTAAGTTCTGTTGAGCATACATATATGCGACACAACTAAAGGCTTTTAGTAATAATGATCCAACTTTGAAATTTGGAAATAAGGTGGTGAGCCTTTTTATTGTGTCTGAAATTCAAGAACTTTTGTTTGCAACCTATTGATGAGATATGTGGTTATTAGGACAGCTTCCCCCAGATAGTCATAAAGTACTTTCATTTGGAACAAGAGTGCTCAAGCTACTTCCAATAGATGCCTATTTTTTCTCTCAACTACCCAGTTTTCCACCGGGCCGGGGGGGCGGTGGTTTGGGGGGGGGGGGGGGGGGGGGGGGGGGGGGTGTTGTGTTGTGGGGTTGCTAACACATGATGAATGGTGCAAGATACCCTCATGTTCCAAATAGCTTGTTAATTCTTGGTTTAAGTACTCCTTACCATTATTAGACCTAAATGTTTGAATGTTAGCCCTAAATGAATTTGGAGCTGAGGTTGTGTTACTTTCCTCAAGTTGGTTCAGCATTTTCCTAAATCTTTCAACATCAGCTTTGCTAAATTTTGAAGTCTCCTGGTTTTCTTCCATTGTGGTGATTTGATTAGGATTTCCAGGTTTTTCTGCGTAATTCCCTCCTTTTTTGCCAAGACTTTCAGGTTTTGAGGTTTCACATGTAGCTTCCATCACATTTCCCTCATATGTCTAGACTTGGCAGTACTCGCACCACTTCTCTTTGTCTAATGATTTTTTGCTTTCTGCTGTATTGGCGCCTGGTTTTGACACTCCAAGTGCAGAATTCTCAGACCTCCAGATTTACCACCCATTAGTTCCTTACGACTCTCTTCCCTGGGATATGAGTGAAAGCTTCATCAAGGCTGGGAAAAGGATCTCTACCCAACACTTGACCACATGCCTGGTCGAATTTAGGATTTAGGTTCACAAAAAACTGGAATCCCACTCCATTTCCATCATGTATTTTATCTTCTTCATATCTGCAGCTGATTCCATCTCCATGTTTTGATAGAGATCCAATTCCATTAACAGCCTTTGAGAGCAGTGTAATACTCTGTGACAGGTGAAGAACCTTGATGAGTTATGATAATCTGCCTCTTTAGTTGAAATATTTGAGATGCAAAGCCTGCCTTGTAGTAGGTTCTTATGACTGCTTCCTAAATGTCCTTGGCAGTAGGCAGGAGTAGATACTTCTTGCTGATCTCTGGTTGCATTGAACGTAGTAGCCAAGACATCACTATGGAGTTCTCAGCTTCCCAACTTTTGTACTTCAGATCATCCTCTGCTGGGGGCTTTTCAGATCCTGTTATATGCTTCATTTTTTCATTTAACTTCACTAGGAAATCTTGGCTGATTGAGACCACTCCATAAAGCTACTTCCATTTAACTTGGAAGTGGAGATCCACATGGATGGGTTTTCAGAGTGAATGGAAGTCTGGCTGTTGGAGGGTGACATCATGATTAGGCTGATCGGTTTGGGTGTTTCAGACATAAATGATCGAACAGCCACACTCGGCGATGAGGGCCAGAAAGAAATGTGGAAACAACATTGAAGGGCAATGAAAGTTGTGTGGGAAAAAAAATGAAGGCCATCAAAAAAACTCCCAAAGAACCTAGATAGGTTCTGATACCATGTGAATTTGTGAAGAGCAAAAATATTGATTCTTCTTTTTCTGAAAGACTTACACAGCTATAAAAAAATACAAGAGTTGACCTATGTTAGACTAAACTAGGAAACATCCTAATCCCCTAAATTAAGAGCTAAACTATAGGATCTAAATTACAATCATATCTGTGCAGCCTATTTACAGACAAAAACAATAAGTCAACTATTCCAACAGAAAGTTATAACCTTAGGTACGGGTATCAATAGCTATCAACTTTTAGCTGTCCACCCTCACTTGAGGAGGTCATCACACTTTTTAGGCTTCTGCAATCCACAGTGGTAAACCCTCTTTTCAGTACTTCATCTAGTCTCTTTAAGCCGGGTTACCTAAAAGTGGAGCAGGCCACTAGTACTTATCCGTATGGTTCATCCCCTTAAGCTCTGTACAAAGTGTCAATGCAGTTTGGAGTTTAGTTATCACCATGCTTTCCCAACCTTCTGCCTTTTATGGACCCTGTTTTTCTATTGCCCTTACTTCACTTTCCCAGCATGTTATATCTCAGTTCCCTAAATTCCAAGAGTTATAGGATGCATGTCAACTTATCATAACTAAGGCATCAAGGCTGCCAAATCTTCCCTTAACCCACATAAGTGATTGCTCTGCACCTCCTAGTTGACCACAATCTTGTCTGAGAATACTGAAAAAGATCCAAGGAAGTATGAAGCCTCTTTTTGAATGTTATGAAATCAAAAACATCATTTCACCCGTCTATTTGGAGCATCTTATTGTCAAACTGGGTCACATAAGTTTTCTCATGTTGAACGGCAAATACTATTGCTTTTTCTGCTGAACCACATATATATATATATATATATATATATATATATATAGCTAGCTATGAGCTGTAGAAAGCTCTGAAAAGGATAAAACATGACTAAAATGGTCTTCCAAAACTCAATTGCTGAAGAAATTGTGAATGGAACTTTTCATAACTTAAACTATGACAATATTTCCTCTTTTGTTCCTATCCATTGTTTTTCCAATTCATCATCAAATTCTGGGAAGAATGTTCTCCTTTTGTTTCTATTAATTTGACTCTATTTTTTTATATTTTATTTCTGTGAGTTATTCCTTCTTCTTTTCTAGTTAATAGTTAAATATCATGTAAATAAATGACAAAATTTATTGTTAAGACTGTTTTCATTTTTCACTGCTTCACCTCCCTAGCTTCTATTGATAGCTTCCAATTGAGGATGACTATTAAGAACTCTATACTTGTAAGTTTTCTTTGGACCTTTTTATGCTTTTAGGCACCAATTGTAATTGCATATTGTCATTCCAGTAGCTTGCTATTTTCAAATTCATTTGCTTGAGTTACTATAACAATGCTTTATATGTGCAAGCAATGATTGCTTCTCTATTAGGGTTAAGCTCAACTATGTTCTATGACAAGCTTAAATTTTCTTCTACATTTTAGTTCAAACTTTTGGTGTTGCAGATATGTCAGAATGGGGGATATGGAAACAGAAACCAACCCCATAGATCGAACTGTTGCGCATTTGCTTTTTCACAGGCCATTAGAGCTACCAGGAAGACATCCAGAGGCACCTGAATCGCCCTTCTCTAGTAGGCTTCCTTGTGAACATAAAACTGCAGGCTTAGTTAACTCACCAATGGGGTGTTCACCTGAGGGTTCTAAGAATAAACAAAGTTTCTTTTACCAAGGACCAAAATCTCCTTGCCGGATAGCTGATTCCCAGCAGGGTGATCAGTTTAAAAACAGCCCTTGCATAGACAGTTCGGAGAATGCATCAAACAATGAGACTGCCGAAGATGGGACTATGGAAGTCGAACCTTCTCAATGAAAGAGTTTCTAAAACTATAGATGGGTAATTCCTTCCTTTATCTATTCCGTGCTATTTATTTGCTTATCTTACATGATTATATGGATCTACTGTAATGGGGAGATTTTCTTTCATTGTCAGCCCACTGGATCTTTATCAAGTATAGGTTAAGGAGACTTCAAGATCATAACCACAGGGGAGGTTTTTTGTATCTCAATATCTGCAAGAAGTTGCATCCATGCATGTTAGATGTATGAAATTAATGTAGCTATGTATCTTCTCCCAAAAGATTGACTCTTCTGTATCTATTGACTGTTCTGTATCTGTAACAAACTCAAGGTGCAACTGTAGTATGTGTGTATTAATCAGAAATCAGCTCTTACTGTTATGAGTTGCAGAATTATGCTGCTTCATATCAAACTTTAATAAGTCTTGGCGTTTTTCTATGTGCTAATTCTGTGAGTTCTTTGTCCTCTGCTTGTATCTTTCTTTTTTGAGTTACTGTTTTCAAGAAACTTTGGGCATCATGATGAAGTATGTGTCCTTTATATATGTGTGTGTGTGTGTGTCTTGGCATTTTTCTATGTGCTAATTCTGTGAGTTCTTTGTCCTCTGCTTGTATTTTTCTTTTTTGAGTTACTGTTTTCAAGAAACTTTGGGCGTCATGATGAAGTATGTGTTCTTTTGTGGAGGTTTCTATATCCTTTATATATATATGTATATATATATATATATGTGTGTGTGTGTGTGTGCATGCGCATTTATGTATATTTTTAGTTATTCAAACTATCATTTCAATTCATCTTTCTTAATTTACATGTATTTAATGTCAAGCCCATGTGTTGTATAACTGTATGGATGGACAAATATAATGGAATTGACAGGTATGATAGTAGGTAGTTGGAGTAGAGGTTTACACTCTTCTATCAAGCAGCAAACCATTTGGAACTAAGTTCATTCAGATGAACATGCCTTGTTCTCATTGAAGTACCAAATACATAAGGTATGTGATATGATCTACAGTACATAATTAATCCTTTCTTTTCTATATCTTCTTTGTTCTCCATATTCTCGCTTATATTTCTCCTTGTTCTTTAATGTGGTAGTTAATCTCGCTTATTTGAGTGGAATGTATGCCCCATATAAATATGAGTTCCTGGGGATGTAACCTTCCAAAATAATATAGAACCTACTTTTTGCTGAGGTTAGAAAAAAGTATATATTATCAGGACTGGCGCCTTCCTTGCATATTGGGGCACCTAGTGTCAAAAGGAGAAGATTGTGGAAGAACTCGATGAAATAAAATAACAGACCCATTAAATGTTTAGGAAAGGTCAATAACTCACCTGCAAACATTGGGAAATATTGCATGGAGACTGTCCTCTTCCTATAGAAATTTTGAGAAAACATCAGTATGAAAATTGTACCACAGAATCTTGCACAGTTTATGATGATAAACAGTGAGAAGAACACTCCATCAGATTATAACATGAAATTTTAGTTCTTGAATAGCCAATTTTGCCCTGCCAGTTCCATTTGGAAGGTTGAGTTATTGTTATTTTTAATAGTAGTGAAGAAAAAATTAGAATGCCGAAACATTAAACTTCTGAGTTTGCTGTAGCACTCATGCAATAGTTCTATATGATAGATGTGACATCAATTGGTTATTTGAATGTAGTATTTTTTTTTTATAAGCAACAGCAGAAAATATATTAGAGAAGGCCGAAAGGCCACACCGCATACAGGAAGTATACAAAGCAGCCACAAGGCCAAAGAACCAAAAACAAAAACACCTCACCAGCCCTTAAGAGACCGCAATCCACTCCAAGAAGCCTATAAGTGAAGAGGACTCCTCTCCCCTATACAACTTAGCCCAACTCCATAGACTACTTACAAAAGACGTCTTGAGAGTCTGAATAGCCAAGAGACCCCCTCTAAAAGCTAGCCTATTTCTTTCTTTCCACACCGTCCAAAATATACATAACGGAATGGTCTTCCAAATCTTCTTCCTTTTTTTGCCCACAAAAGAACCCCGCCAACAGAACAACGCCTCTTTAACCTTCTCTGGAAACACCCACTGAACCCCAAATAAGGCAAAGACGATATCCCAAAGGGTCCTAACCACTGTACAGTGTGGAAATGTAGTATGTACACACCTTCCAGAAGAACCAGTATGTATGAGTCACCTAGAATATCACTTTGTAATTTTATATGCTTGCTATGTCTAAATTTTGTGTCAGCAAAGAAGGGTCATATATATGAAGTGATATGTTTCTTCATGTCCTTTCTTGTTGTATATATCTCTGATTTAATGAAGCAAATCTACTGTAGGGCTTTATGTTTGTCCCTCTTTTTAGAACTACTGACAGCTGTGTAGGTTAGTTTGTCACTGATTGAATAATAAGTATAATTTTGTAAGATCATCTTGAGATTTGAACTAATTTGTGAAGGAAAGTGCTTGAAAGAGATTTTAAATGCAAAATATCAATTACATGGATTTAGAGCTTGCAATAGGTTATAAAAAGCTACTAGAACCTTAATTCAAAAGTGGAAGATCAAGTTCTCATGTCCTGTGAGCAAAACTATACAAAATATAATAATTGTAAGCACCATGAACATGTGTCATATATTGACATGCGAATGTATTTAGTTGGACCCTAGTGTTGCATCCTTCACTGCCTTTCCTTTTTCTTATGCTCGAACCAAGGGGATTGATGTAGGATCACCTTAGGATAGTTGCTATAATCAAATAGTTGGATTAGGGTTTTTATCTTTGAGATTTTGAGAGGAAGAAGGGATAAAATTTATGGTAACAAAATAAAATATAAAAAAAAGAAGATAAGAAGAAGAAGAGATAGAAACCTTAGAGTCTCACTAAGGCTTTCTAGGAGTTTCACTTAGAAGAAAATCAATAGAGTTTTTTAATTGAGAGTTACAACACTTGCACAAAAAAAAAAAAAATAAATAAAATTATTTAATCGCTAATTCATACTTTGGTTTACATTAATTAGCCTTATTTCTAAGTTTCTATAAGAAATCCGAATTCTACTAGGATTCTAATAATATATTATGACTCTAATTCTAATTTTCCTATAACCTAATTAGCTAATACTAATTTGACTCCAATAAATACTAATCCAAATTTAATTTCAACTAATACTAATCCTACGTAGAGTTTATTTCTTTTCTTTTCTTTCTTAAGTAGATATTGGAGATTTAACCTTATCAATTCCTTCTAAATTGGAAAAAAACTCAACCTCAAGTTTAGTGATTTCTCATGGCTAATTGAAATCCTGAGCAATGCCTTCCACCCTTACTTTCTTCGTCAACTCTTTACCATGGTAAGATAAGATTTCAAGATCCCTTGAACTTGTTCAATTTCATACAAGGTAAGTACCAAATTTCAAAAAAATTTCCAATGTTTTGATTGATAATTCTCGAAATAATTATATGTCATCAATAAGCTTATGATAAGTTATATGTCATGCATATGAGGAAGTTTATTAGGTAATTATGTAGGCCACAAGTAAGAAAAACCATCAACAATATTCAGTACTTTTGTTGGATATTCCTTATCTTTCTCTTTCAATTCATCCACTTCTTAAGCCATTAGAGCAAAAATAATTTTAGTTTTTATGCTCTCCTTTTCAAATCGACACATAGTAAGCACTTTTTTTTGTTGTGCCTTGTCTGGCTTCTTAACTAGTAGAACTTCTTTCATTCGATGAAGAATCTTCTTACGCCCATTGTGTATGAGAGTATATGTATTTTTGTGGTCATCATGTTGAATGCTATAATAAAAAAGTCAAGGTCTTTCAAGAAAAATATGACTCACTTTTATTGATGAGACTTCACACCATACAAACTCTTCAAAGTTCTTACTAAAACGGAATGCGATGAAACAACGAAAATTTATCGGAATAAAGGTGTCATTAACCCATGCCATTTGGAATGAATTTGGATGTTTCTCTGTTTTAAGCTTTAGTCAACAAGCTCTTGTGAAGCTATGTTCAAGATACTACCTACATCAATGATCATGGTATATAACCTCCCTTGACAAGGGATGTGTGTATGAAAAATGCTAGTATGTCGCCAATTTTATTCTCTCACCCTTGGGACAACTAATAAATGTCGCATTACAAGATTATAGCCTTCTGTCATACCATCAAAGTAATCACATTCTTTACTAAGTTCATCTTCATTGTGGGTCTCTTCTTCCTTTGAATAACTCTCAAATTTAAATTTTGGTTCTTCAACACAAAAGTTTAAACCTTTGCTTGCTCATGCAACAACATAATGACCATGCCCACCATACTTAAATCATAAAAGAGTCACGCCTACCTTTTTATCTCCAATACTAATTAAAGTTTTACCTTTACTAACATTTCTATTAGACACATTTGAAGCTTTTTGATTGTTGCCCCGACCATTCACATGACTAGAAGTTTTAAAGCTTGTTACGCTTAAAGGTTTGCTTACTTTCTAGTTGGAGAAAGTGCTCCCAATTTGTGAACTTACGTCTAGAAGCTAAAAAATTAAGCCTTTCTTCTATTTGAAGGGCTAGATGGTAAATATCATCCACGGTATAAGTATGCATAACTATCATCTCAAGCTAAATCTCCATTCAAAGTTCAACTTTATACATAGGCTATAAGTTGAGCCTTATTTTCCTGCACTTGATTCCAAGCGTTCAACTTGTGGAATTTTTTTGTATGTTCTTCAATTGACTTAATGCCTTATTTGAGAGGAAATAATTTTGTGTATATGAGTCATTCAAAGTCAACTAGGAGAAAGTGCTCCATCTTCAAGTTCATTTTGTTTGATGTGCCTATAAGTGATTGCCTAGTTCTACAAAGTTGATTCTTAATATTATGTCACCATAGTTGTGCCATTCCTTTCAACTTTCCCTTCACGAAATGAGCTTTTCTATTTTTGGGCATAGCTTACCAATCAAAGTAATCTCTCATTGACATAATCCAATAAAATAAAAAAAATAAAAAACACCGTTGGATATAATTTTCCATAAAATTAAGCTACTTTAAGGCATACCTTTTTTGTCACATCATCATCTTGCTCAATGATTTTGCCCCTTCTTAATTTGATTTCCATCATAAAATTGCCTTATTCTTCATGTGGAAATTTCCTTATTCTTCACATTGTCTACAAGCGATTGTCCGAATTGATTGCTTGTAGTCTCATATTCAATTGATCGTTTTTCTACTAATTTCATGATCTCATCAAGTTTGTCATTTAGTTGTATTATAGCATCTCGATGGGATTGTTATGTGGCAAAAATTTCCTCTAAGCATGTTGTAGTAGCATCTTGATTGTTAGAAGTATTTTTTGAACTAATGTTTGCATAAGTTGCTTCGCTCCTCAATTGCATATACCTTCAAGTCAAGAACTTTTGGCTCTAGTACCATAATTGATGTAGGACAACCCTAGAATAGTTGCTACAACAAAATAGATGGGTTAGAGGTTTCATCTTTTAGGTTTTAAGGAGAGGAATAAGGGATAAGGTTTATGGTAGCAAAATAAAATATAAAGAAAGAAGATAAAAAGAAGAGATAGAAATAGTCTTACCAAGCCTTCTAGGAGTCTCACTTAGAAGAAAATGACCCCTCTATGCAAATCATCAAATGCCTTCTAACTCATACCATTGGGAAAAGGACCCCTCTATGCAATTGAAAGGCACTAAACTGTTGCAAGCTTTTAGATGCCTTGTTTCTTCCATAATTAGATTGGTTGAAACCATTATCATTACTGCCTTTGTTGTGTTGCTTTTCAGCCGATTCTGCTCTTGCATATGCTTAGGAAGCATTCAAAACATCTTAGAGATTAGAACATCCTGCAGGTTTAGTCACAATCCTCCAATGTACCTACACCTCTTGCATCTATTTATGTAGAATGAGACTTGTTTGAAGAACGATCTAGCTTTTATTCATTATACTGTAACATGTATACAATTTCTAAATATAGTGTCATACCCTAGATTTTAGACTTACTAATTAATACTCAAATACAAAATTAGTGCTCTCAAAACTTGGGAGACAAAAATAAATGTTGAATTTAAGGTAAATCTTTGTGCAAAATGAGGATATAGAAACTATTATAAAGAAGTATGTACCCCGTAATAAACCTTTAGAACCATTAATTAACAAAATATAATTTGTTTCATGTAAAAAAAAAACCCGTACAATATTACTTTGTACATATATCAAAACCCCCTGGTTCACTAAGAGTAGCCCATACTACAAGTGTACAAAACAAGCATAAATTACATCATTTCTTCAAATTGATTTTGTCTTCCCATAATACAAAAGCAAAAGCCTCAAAACACTGTCAACATGAGCAAAACAACATCCCATCAACAACATATGCAAAGCTCAAACATTAAACCTAGCAAGTGTCTTCTGACCTACATTTAAAAGTGAAAGGGATAGGGTGAGTTCACAACTCAAACGGAAAGTTTATAATTATCTTATGCATATCCTTAAAAACCTTGAATTAAACATATATTAGCATGCATCATAAATATTTTATTACCATTAACAAATATGTAATAATGTCAAATATGCATGCATGTTGTTGATGGTTTCATCCCTACTTTGCCTCATCCATTCTCTCACACATGATCAATTGCTAATGCCCACCAATGTACATATCAACCATCAATGTTGCAAAGATGCTCGGTCATAAATAATTACTATTCTAGGACTATTACCCATGGACAAGTCATATCCCATGTCTTTTGGGACTCATACCCAAGAATAGGACCAACCTCGTGTTTAAGACTACAACCCAAGGGCAAGACTAACCTCATGTCTTTAGGAAGTAATTTCAATAATTTTCCTTTTTACTAATTTCAATAATTTAATGTTGATAACTTTAATATCTACTTTCTCTAATCTATATGCCTGCAAGTTTTTAAGTTAAATTTAAGGTGAATTAAACAATCTTTCCCATGCATACTTATATCCCCCTATTAATTAGTATACTATAAATATTTTAATTCTCTTAAACTCAATCCATTAACATGCTCCAAGTGTATAGATAAGTCTAATTAATCACATGATTCATCAATCTATTTTCCAATTAAAGCTAACTAAACAAACAAGCATGCTGAATTTTCTCACTAAGTAAATTGAGTGAGATATAATTAATTGTTTTAATTCTTTGATGATTTTTTAATTTTTAAGAATAATTTAGGATTCAAAAAACCAACCCATGCTTTTCTAGCATATACAAAATAGTTTATATATATATATATATATCAAACAAATATAATTTATGATTTTATTATAAATAGAATAATGAAGTACCTCATTACCCAAACCTAAAAGAATAGTATTGTATGCTTTCTTCATAACTTCATTATTCTCTTCACCAAGCATCATTGTTGTTAGAGTCTTCTTTTAGACAATCCTTGTTGAACCAACAAAGTACGTATCTTAGTACGTCATAAATTAAAATCCTTTCTTCTATCGAACTTCTCAACCTTAAACTTTGTCATCGTTTCAAATTTGACAACCTAAACTCTAACACCAGTTTGTTGTGGAAAACCATGACAAAGAACAATAATACGGGGAAGAAAATAAAGAACGAAAAACAAAACACACAAAGCACACAACAATTTATGTGATTTGACTTAAAGTTTACATCCATGGGTGAAGATGAAAAAGAACTTCTAAATTGTTTAAGAAAATTATAATCCAAGAACTTTTAAACCTTAGAGTCTAAATTACACCAAAAAAGACTCCATCAAAACCTCTTCCTATGTTTTTCCTAATTACATAGGAATATTCCTTATGGGAAACTAATCGCATAACCATCAAAAACATATTCTTAAAAGAAAATCTCATAATAGGCTTTTTTCATAATAATAAAAAAGTCTCTTATAGGAATATGTCTTATTGGGAAAATATTAATGGCATACAAATTGACTTAAAAAAGAATTTGAAACACTTTTCAATAGAATTTGTAAATCTCACTAATGTGTTTCCCTTATTGATGCACGAATGTTTTAAAGTGTTAAGCGTGCTTGTTTTTATATGTCAGAAACATCTGAAAATTAGTAATTAAATGTCTTTTAGCTATTGTATGAACGTTTTTTTAGAAAAGTTATTTTTCTAGATCAAGGCAAAAGTTGAAAATTTTCTTTGTTGTTTTTTTTTTTTTTCTTTTCCATTTAGACAATTGTCTTAGAAAAAAAAAGTGATAAATTAAAATGTTAATGCAACTGAAAACCTAAAAGATAAGTTCCTTTCAAACTTCAGTAAAAATAAAATAAAATAAAATAAAATAAAATAAATGACAAAAGGGAGGAAAAAAATCAATGCCTAAGTCATTAGAAAGTAGTTTTTTAACCAAAATTAGAAACTTCCAAAATCGAGTTTTCAATTAAATATAACAAATTTTTGTCAAACCAACTCTTGATTCGTGGAAGTATCCCTCTAGGAGTTTTAATTAAAATAAAATGCCTTACAAATGTTAGCAAGATGCACCATTTATTGATCTGGCTACTCCTTGGTCAATCAAAGTAAATTTTACAACAAAAGGTCAATCAAGAAAGTGCCTCAACAGATAAAAGGTATTTCTCATTTTACATCAAATAATCTTTTAGTGAAGTAATGCAATTTTTCAAAAACAAGCAAATATCTTTTTTCTTTTTCTTTTTTTCTATTTTTCTATTTTTCTTTTTTCTAGATGGGTATACGGCTTAAAGGTAGCCATTAAGTTGTTTGTCAACTTAGATGTATTGTATGACCTCTCGAAAAGTGTCTCAAGTTATGAAAATTCCTTTTCATGGAGAATTTTGTATCATAAATTTATTTCATTGAACTTATAGGAATAAATCCCCTTAAGATGGAGGTGTTCTTATATCAAACGTATAGAGATGTGAGGGAGAGATAGGGGACATATAGTGGATGCAAAAACATAAAATCATTTCAAGACTTGGTTTTCTATTTTTGTTTTTTATTTCCTCATAATATTTTCTATGGTACGATGAAGTGATTCTATCTCATGATCATGGTTGACCAAACTCTTTATGCATGGATTCACTTTATCTTTATTCTTATTGTAGGACCTGTAAGTTCACAAGTTCCTCTACCACAATGAGACTGAATAATGTGGTTTCTATCCATGTGTTTTTCGACCGCCAATCTCTTCTCTAATCGGTCGTCGATGAATGGACAAAATCTTTACCAACAAGGTAGCTGCGAAAAAATGGCACTATATCCCAGCTCTAAAATTATTAGTCCTCCACTGTTTATTGTTTTTTGCTTCAGAATATGGAGCTTCCTGAATAGGCAAGCACCATCATGTTTTCTTCCTTATATAATCGATAATCAATGCTTGAGTCCATTCTAGGTTCTTCATGCTGGTATCCAACTCAAAATAGCAATCTTACACGATACTCTTATATGCTACCGTTGTATATTTGAATGTTTTCATTGTTCTTAATGATAGAACATTAAGTCAATTGTTAACTTGTTTTATTAAAAAACAAAAACGAAAATAGAAATTCAATTTACATCCCAACTTACTTCATGTCACTATTTATATCCTTCTCCCCATTGACTTCTTTTAAGCAAAAAATTTTCATAGAAAACAATGTATGGAAGTTGACATATTTGACTCCATGTAAAGCATATGGAAGTCGACGTATTTGGCTCCATGTAAAGAAGATGTTGGGTGTCCTTGAACATAGAAAATGCAATCCTCATAGTCCAATACATCTGTTTAAGGCAGTTAGTGGCCAAGGATTACTCACGAGCATTTGTCGTTGATTAGTCTAATATGTTCTTTCCCATGGAAGTACATTATTATCTTGTTGGAAGAGATTAATATCTTAGGCCTCAAGGCCATTGTTTTTCCCATGGACAAATTCTGGAGGTTCTAAAATTTACAAACAAACAGGAAAAAAAAAAGGTTGAGGATGTAATTTCATGCAGAGCACTGTCTAACAGCTCAAAGTCATAATGCAACAGCTTCAAGGAAATACTGTTCTCATGGTTGCTTATGAATTTGATGACTGGATTAGGATTTATAAATCTGTATACCATCCAAGTAGACATCGTGTGCATACTCACAAACACACACACACACACAAACAAAGTTGAATGAGAGGGGATATGAGGCTGGGTTTAGCCTCAAGGAGATGCTCTTACTTTGAGTGTTGTTTGTTAGTTAATCATAACTAGAAGTCTAAAACCAAATTTTATGACTTAGCTCCTGAGTTGGTTTCTATGTTTACTGCTCTAGATTGCTCTTAATTAGGTTAGAAAACTTAGGTTCCTCCTTAGTGTCATAAGCTAACATTGTCACTCTTACATCGAGGGAGCAATTTGCCTGGTCCAGCCAGATATTCTTTGGTTACATTCACTATGGGCTGAAAGAAATGCAACCTGGATGCCACTTGATAATAGTTGAGAAATGTCAACCCAGACACAATCTAATCAGGTTCCATCCAACACAGCAATTCAGAAAGAAAAAGGTTCTCAGAAACAAAATGGAACAAATTGAGAACTAATTGGGAATGAAATACTAGAAAAGCCATATGAGACATTGGAATGTAAAATTTAAGGAATACTCAAAAGAAACTCGTAACGATCAGATAAAGGGTCAGGCTGAAGGAGTAGAGAGAGAGAGAGAGAGAAAGGGAGGAGGAAATAGATAAAAGTTCGAAGGTCTGATGATATGACCTAGAAAGCACTTGAATATGACCAATTTTGTAGGCCTAAATGGTGGGTATTCAGCATTTAAATGTCAGAACTTAAGTTCTTCCAAGATGAAGGAGGAACAGATGGAAAATGCAGTTCTCCAGCAGCTTCCCCAACTTTTCCAAATGCTTAACAAAGAAATAACCTAAGAGTTTCTTGAACATTTTCGATGTATTTCCTCAAAATTTCCCAAAAACTCTGAAAATTTTAAACCAAGATCCAAACAATGATTTCCCATTTAAAATAAAGTTCCCCAACATGACTTGAACCAACAAAAAGCAGTTACTTATAAAAGAAAGTTCCTTTTCATGTCAAATTTTCAAGGAAAAAAGGATAAAAAGAAAAAATATACAGCATGGATAATGAATTGAAGGAAACCTTGATACCGTGTCACTATTGGAGCTTTAGTTTCCTAGCGCAGCTCCATTTCAGATCTTGAGTTGATTTAAAATCTTATAATGTATCTGTCAGGGATATGAGCTATCTTATTCCAGTCTTCACCACCTTCTTCGCACCTTTTCTCCAACAATTGAGATCTTTGAATAGATAATGATCGAACTGAGGCTGGCAATCCTTCCTCTGGCAAGGATCTTAGTGCGTGGCAGGAGTCTATTTCCAAATGTTGAAGAACTGAGAGTTCATTAAGTCTCTTAGGTAGTGATACCAGGTTGGCACAAGCTGAAATTCTCAACAGTTTGAGTGAGCTTGGTAACTTTTCTTCAGGGAAAGTCACAAGCTTAGGACACTTGGAAATGCTCAATTCTTCAAGGGAGGACAGATTCTCGAGTCCTTTTGGCAGGGACTGCAAACTGTTGCATACACAGAGGGAGAGATATCGAAGTGCAGATGATAACCCTTCTTCTGGAAGCGACACTAGCTTTGGACACGATAAAATTTCAAAACGTTGGAGAGACACGAGATCCTGGAAGCCTACCTCCTTTTTCAACGCCTCAAGCCCGTAAAAATTTTTAATTCTTAGTTCTTTTAGTGAATTTAGATGCTGTAGAAGGCCTTCAGGTAATAAAGCCAGTCTTCGGAAATTCGAAATTTTCAATGAGGATAGAGATGAGAGGAACTGCACTGACCCCAAAATCATCTCATTGCATTCATCTAAAACCAAGTCACAAAGTGATGGAAACTTTGGAAGGCTAGCAATATTGGGGGAGTTTTTAATGGTAAGTTTGCGAAGGCGAGGGAAGTCACCATCCTCTATCTCGCGCCATTCCTTCAAATTCTTCATGTCTTCAAGCTTCATTTTCTCTAAGGAAGGAAACCCTCGAATCTGACCTTCACCACAAAACTCGCAACTAATGCTTTCCAATTCACTCATTGTATCAATGCTGAGATACTTAAGAAGCGGTAGCTGTCCAAGGGGCGGGAGGATTCTGCTGTAGGTACATTGGGAGAGTTCGATCCTTTCTAAGCGAGAGAGCATGGAGTATCCCATCCAATTTGGAAACTTAGCACCATGATAGACATCAATCTTCAATTCTTTGAGGTTCCCATGAGGTTCAAGGCATTCAAGAAGCTCCTCACCAATTGCATGCGGCATATGATGTCCAGGGCTCCATTTCAATTCCAACCTACGAAGATATTGTTTGTTCTTCAAATTCGCCTCCCTGCCATCTGAAACCATGGAAACATCCTCAAGCCTATCAATTATAAGTGTTGCTCGAAGCTCTGTCATGCCCTTCAATTCGCCAATCCCACAACCCTTCTCTTTTGCCACAACAAATCTATGCAATGTTCGTAAACAAGTAAGCTCCCCAATCTGTGGAGGCATGCATATGAGATGCCAACATCCAGTTAAATTAAGATGCCGCAGATTTAGTAGGTTTTTCATGTCAATAGGCAACCCCTTAAGGTTGTTGCAATTCATAAGAATCAGCGATTGGAGATTATAAAGGGTGCAAACTGATGGAGGCAGCATCTTAATACGAGTACTGGAGAGGTTGAGATACCTTAAATGTTTCAGTCTTCCTACCATATCTGGTATTTCTTCCCCAGCAATGTGACTCAAATCCAATACACGTAAGCATCTCAAGCTTGGCAGCAAATCATGTAGGACTATTGCCTTAGGGGTCTCACTCCTTTCATTACCGTGCAACAGTATAACCGTACGTAAATTTGTTGTGGTACCCAAGGCCTCAAATGTGACCCCTGACTTGAACGTGTTGTGTAGCACTGCAGCATGCCTAGCCCTTTCCGAGATGCTTTGCGACTTACCCTCCTCCAATCTGAAGCACAAATCCCCTGCTAGATATTGTGCCAAATCATGAACCAAGTCATGCATAACAAAGAACTTGGAAGAATTGATTTTGGAGCGTTGAAAGAAAGACCTCAACAACAGCTCATCAAAATAGTCCGAACCCAAATCTTCCAGGTGTTTCCTTCCCTTTGCAAGAACAAAACCCTCCGCAATCCATAGCAAGACTAAAGTTTCCTTTTCAAAGTCGTAGTCTTTTGGGAATACAGAGCAAAAGACAAAACACTGTTTGAGATGTTCTGGGAGATGATTATAGCTCAGCCTTAGAGCTGGCAAAATTCCATTTTCATCATCTTCGAAGTCCCATAAATCACTTTTCGAGATCATTTCCCATTCATATTCTTCCGTCTCCAAATACAGCAGCCCCCCAATTGTCTTCACTGCTAAAGGCAAACCTCGACACTTCTTCAGAATTTCCTTTCCTATTCGTACCAGTTCTGGATGTGCATCAGCATTCCCATTCTCAAACGCTATTTGCTTAAAAAGTGACCAACAGTCATCGTCTGATAATCCCTCCAAATGACGAGGGGGCATCGTGCCCATAACCGATGAAACCCTTCCACTTCTGGTAGTTACTATGATTTTACTTCCGGTTGCCCCTGCTCTTAGAGGAAGATGCAAGCGATCCCAATCACTCTTCTTCTCAGTCCACACATCGTCTAGAACAAGCAGATACCTCTTCCCCTTTAATATGTCCCGGAGTTTACTTTGGAGTATGTCCAAATCCATGAGATCAAAATTTCTCCCGGTAGCAGACTCTAGGACTGATTTTGTAGCCCTACGAACATCAAAATCATCAGATACACAAACCCACATTTTCAACTCAAAATGTTTGGTCACTTTCTCATCATTGTAGACAAGTTGGGCAAGTGTTGTCTTGCCCAGGCCTCCCAGGCCTACTATGGGAATAACACAAACATCACTTCCACCATATTCATCAGATACCAATAATTCTAGTATCTCCTCTTTCTCAACCTCCCTGCCAAAAACACTAGATTCGTCAACTAGAGAACTACTCGGTGGTCTTGCATTATGCCGTTTCTCTCCGCTTCTCTCCTTCAACCCCAGCTCATCTCCTTTCTTTGCTATTTCATCCAACCTCTTATTAATCTTCTCCAATTTAGACCCAATTTCAAAATGAAAATCCCTTGGCAAAGAGGAAAAATTGCTTACTGGGTTTTGTTGCTTGAATCGAAAAGCTTCGGTCATGACCTCATCCAGCACGTCCTCCGCGTCATCTGCTACTTCTTCAACATCACTTAGCCACAGCTTCACAGCTGCGTTGGTGATCTGCCTTGCCTCAGCATCACGGAGCACAGCCTGGATTTTGGACAAAGTCCAGGTCAATTTTTTTAGATCTCCAAAACTCTTTTCCAACTCTTTTGACATTGGGGAAGCCAATTTTTCAAGAGTAATCTGAAAGGCAGCAGATAGAAATATCTCCCCCACTGCCATTGTTTCTTTCAGAGAGAAGCAAAACTCAAGAACAAGATCTAGTTTTCTGTGTGATCTAATGAACTTCAACTTGTCCTGGTGGTTGTAGAGTTGTAGGTGCATGGAATAGAAGTCAATGCCGACAGGAGAGGTGGGGGATGTCCACATCCAAGGAAAAGGCAAACAAGGCTGGCTGAAAGGTGAGGATAAGCCCAAAGCCACATACCACCAACCCCATCCGTTACTTTATGAATTTGACGATGGAAACCAAATTATGAAACGTAAGGAAGAAATTAAGCTGAAAAGTGCATATTACCGCACTTTTAACCCTTTACTTTATTTATGAATTTGAGTGAATTCAGATGTCTATATTTGGACCTGATTAACCAAAATCAATGGAGTTTTTATGTGCCCCATGGGAAAAGAAATAGAGATAAAAGGACAAGGACATTTTAAAAAAAATACCCAAATTTTAAAAAACATGTTTTAAAATATCTCGCTTTTAAAAATATTTTCAAATCTATGACACAAACATAAATTTTTGGTGTATTTTATTAAAGTCATCACCGGAAGACATGATTTAAGTGCATTTTGTGGAAGTTGTAATTTGAAGACACGAGTTTGTTATATTTTATTGAAATCATATATTCAAAACACGATTTCAATATAAAAAATGAAGGTTTCATTAAAATTGAAAATAATAATAATAATAATACACAACTTTTTGGAAATAATAATAATAATAATAATAAATTTATTTTAAAAAGTTAGAAAAATAGTTGATATCTCCTTTTTAGAAGTTATAATGGTTATTTTCTTATTCACAATTATTAGTAATATGATATATCATTTATAACTACTATATATATATATATATATATATATGTAATTTGATATTATATCCTAACCTCATAGAGCTTGATTCATCACATGATTTAAAAGCAGTTATCACAAAGTGAATTAAAGAACAGTTTTTAGTGAACAAGAAAAAATTATTTTCACTAGTTTTTTAAAACAAAAAAAAAAGTAAAAAGAAATGTAAAAAATCATAAAATAATAAAATTATACATATTATATATATATATATATATATATATATATATATATATATATATATATATAATTTAATATTATGTTCTAACCTTAAAGAGCTTGTGTTGGTTATGTGATTAAAAAGCAATTATCACAAAGTGAAACAAAAAACAGTTTTTAGTGAACAAGAAAAAATTGTTTTCACAAGTTTTTTAAAACAATAAGAAAATATAAAGAAATTAAAAAAAATCATAAAAAATAAAATAAAATTAAGCATTATCTCTATGATCCCGTATTGAAACTTAAAATATTCAAATATGGTATTCCTTTAAATTACATGTATTTTTTTTTTCGTTTTTTTTTTACTTTTCTAAATTTTTTTTATCAAACAAATAAATTTCAAATCAAATTAAACTTTATACATAAAATTTATTAATTTTTAAAAATAATTTGAAACAAAAAAAAAAATCGAGTTAATTAATATTAGAAAGTCAAGAAACTCAATAACATTAGAAAGTCATTGATCAAAACTTCATATCACATTTTTATAAAATTTTTCACTAGGCAAATAAATTTGAAATTAAACAAACACTTAACACATTAGATTCATTAAAGAATCTAGTAATAATAAGTAAAAACTCAAATAAAGATCAAATTGGTTCAAAACAATTCTGTTGTTTCTCTTTTGCATAGAATCATATTTTTCCAATTTTTTCACTAAGTAAACAAACTCCAAATTAAATAAAACTTAATTTGTTGAATTCATTAACTAGTTTGATAATTTTTAAAATAAATTTGAAAGTCAAATAGTGAAATCATTAATACCAGTATGTTATGGATAAAAATTGGATTACAATGACTCCATTATTTCTTTTTGGCACAAAATTATATTTTTATAAATTTTTTTACTAGAGAAATAAACTTAAAATCAAACAACACTTTATATTGAATTCATTAATAGATTTAACCATTTTTAAAAATAATTTAAAATTCAAAAAATTAATCTAATGACTACAAAAATAATAAACTAAAACTAATAAATTATGAGTCATAACTTTACTGTTTCTCTTATATACAAATATATTTTTTGAATTTTCTTCATTAGGTAAATAGATTTTAAATTAAATGAGACATAATTAATAATTTCAATTTTTTAATGAATTTAAAATTTTTAAGAATAATTCGGAATTCAAAAAACCCAATCCAATTAAATGCATATTAAATCAAAACACTTCCGATTACTATGTTCATAATTTAGTGCTAAATATCTACACGTAATGAAAACCTTGGTTGATTTGCATGTTAATTTATTTGTTATTCATTTTAAATAAAATATTATTAACAATTATTATTATTCTTTTTAACAAAAAAATTCTTTTACTAAAATGTTAATATCTATATTTTTTTCTAACTTATACTAAATAGTTTTTCAATAAAAAATATAATTTATATTTTATTATAATATCATTATTATTATTTATATTTTAGTAAAAATTATTTATTTTTAAAAAATAATTGTTCTTTTTAACAAAAAAAAAAATACTTTTACTAAAATGTTAATATCCATATTTTTTCTAACATATACTAAATAGTTTTTTAATAAAAAATAATTTATATATTTATTATAATATTATTATTTTTAAATTTATTTATAATTATATGAGCCAATTGGGTGGACTCAAAATGAGTTGGAGAAAAGAGATATCAAACATGAGCGATTACGCTACCTATCTTTGATTTTGGAAAGTAATAAGTAAAGAAAAAAGGTGTTGAGAAAAATATTTTTTTATATATTTGATTTTACTCTAAAAAATGTGAAATATAATTAACATTATTTAAAAAATTATACTGCAAATTATTTAATATTTATATAGAAGAGTTAAATAAATGAAACAAATAAAAAATAATATATAAAAAAATTTATTAACTTTAAATCTATTTTTTTTATTTTCCTTCGTTTTTCCTTTTATCCTATTTTTTTTTTTCTCCCATTTTCCAATAACCAAACATAATCTTTACATTTCAAAACTAATCTAGTCTCATTTCCACCAGAAAGATGTAATCTTTCATTAATGTCACTGTAAAAATAGGTTAATATAATGAAGATCTGTTAAATATGTGTAGAACAAAACAATTTCCAGCATGTCAACCCCGACACAAATGCGTAAGCATGTTTGTGGAGGCATCAAGAAACGCAGCGGTAGGTAACCAAAGAATCACTCATTCCACCTTTGTATGTAATTCTCCTACATTATAGGAAACTGAACAGGAAAACAAATAAAATGAAAACATAAAAGATCTTGTTTTTGAAAACAATCTTCTCATCTCCATGAATAAAATAAAAAAAAATATTGACAATTAGAAAACATAAAACAGTTTTCTGTTTTTAAGTTTTATGTTTTTAAAAACAGAAAATAAGGGCTCTATTTTGGAAATGTTTTAAAAAACAGTTCTAAAAAACATGGTATTTTTGGAGGATATAAAAATGTTCCCTAAAAATACAATGTTTTTGTTTTTAAGAACAGAAGAATGTTTTTCTATTTTTTAGTTACTAAATATGTTTTCCTTTTTTTTTTTTGTTCTGGAAAACAAAAAAACTAATTTAAAAAATAGTTTTCAAATAAGACCAAGATGTCTTATAAGAATATTTTTAGTTGTTTTCCAAGGACGGTTTTAAAAGTTAATTGTACATATATGGAAAATGATTAAAAATAAATCATTATATATAAAAGTAATTTTAAAAAATATTTTAAAACACTAAAAACGTGTTAAAAACATTTTAAGTTTTCAAACATATTTTTATTCAACAAAACACTAAAAACTATTTTTTAGAATTGTTTTCAAAGGGAACCTAAGTTTTTGTTAGCTTGATCGATTAATCAAAAGATGTTCAGGCATAATAGAAGTGATGATAAAAATTTTTATCATAGTTTGGCAGTAGTTTCAATGTAATGAAAACATCATCCTTCATAAGAATGTGAAAATTTTTCACCCAAAAGAACAAGCATGCCTCATCTCTAGATGGTCAGAGAGTTGTTTTTCTTAATAGAGATAAAATAAATATCTTCTTTTATTAGAAGTTTGGGTTCCTAAACAAGGAAAAGCAATTTTATTCCAGCTTTCTCTTTTCTTGAGCACTCAGAATCTCTTGCTTTGGCACCTGAGCTGGTTTCTATATTTGCTGCTCCAGATAGCTCTTAATGAGAAGACCTAGAAAGCGCTAGATTATAACCAATTTTGTAGGCCTAAATGGGGTATTGAGCATTTCACATGTGAGAACTCAAGCTCTTCCAAGATGAAGGAGGAAGAGATTGACTTTTCCAAAATGCTTACAAAGAAATATCCTGAGAGTTTCTTGAACATTTCCGATGTCTTTCCTCAAAATTTCCCAAGAACTCAGAAAATTCTAGTCCAAGATCTGAACAATGATTTCCCATTTAAAACAAAGTTCCCCAACATGACTTGAACCAATAAAAAGCTGTTACTTATAAAAGAAGTTCCTTATGATGTCAAATTTTCTGAGCTCACGACTAGAAGTTGTTCAGATCAACCACAACCATGAGTTGTTGATAGCATTTTGAGCCCTAAGCTCACGACTCGGAGTCATTCATGTCATCCACAACATTGAGCAGTTCATAGCATCTAAAGACTTGAGTTTATGACACAAAATCATTCGTATTAAGGAAAAAAGGATAAAAAGAAAAAATATACAGCATGGATAATGAATTGAAGGAAAACCTTGATACCGTGTCACTCTCGGAGCTTTAGTTTTCTAGCACAGCTCCATTTCAGATCTTGAGTTGATTTAAAATCGAGCAATCCTTTTGTGAGGGATATGAGCTATCTTATTCCAATCTTCACCACCTTCTTCACACCTTTTCTCCAACAATTGAGATCTTTGAATATATAATGATCGAACTGAGGCTGGCAATCCTTCCTCTGGCAAGGATCTTAGTGCGTGACAGGAGTCTATTGTCAAATGTTGAAGAACTGAGAGTTCATTAAGTCTCTTAGGTAGTGATACCAGGTTGGCACAAGCTGAAATTCTCAACAGTTTGAGTGAGCTTGGTAACTTTTCTTCAGGGAAAGTCACAAGCTTAGGACACTTGGAAATGCTCAATTCTTCAAGGGAGGACAGATTCTCGAGTCCTTTTGGCAGGGACTGCAAATTGTTGCATACACAGAGGGAGAGATATCGAAGTGCAGATGATAACCCTTCTTCTGGAAGTGACACTAGCTTTGGACACGATAAAATTTCAAAACGTTGGAGAGACACGAGATCCTGTAAGCCTACCTCCTTTTTCAACGCCTCAAGCCCGTAAAAATTCTGAATTCTTAGTTCTTTCAGTGAATTTAGATGCTGTAGAAGGCCTTCAGGTAATAAAGCCAGTCTTTGGAAATTCGAAATTTTCAATGAGGATAGAGATGAGAGGAACTGCACTGACCCCAAAATCATCTCATTGCATTCATCTAAAACCAAGTCACAAAGTGATGGAAACTTTGGAAGGCTAGCAAAATTGGGGGAGTTTTTAATGGTAAGTTGGTGAAGGCGAGGGAAGTCACCATCCTCTATCTCGTGCCATTCCTTCAAATTCTTCATGTCTTCAAGCTTCATTTTCTCTAAGGAAGGAAACCCTCGAATCTGACCTTCACCACAAAACTCGCAACTAATGCTTTCCAATTCACTCATTGTATCAATGCTGAGATACTTAAGAAGCGGTAGCTGTCCAAGGGGCGGGAGGATTCTGCTGTAGGTACATTGGGAGAGTTCGATCCTTTCTAAGCGAGATAGCAAGGAGTATCCCATCCAATTTGGAAACTTAGCACCATGATAGACATCAATCTTCAATTCTTTGAGGTTCCCATGAGGTTCAAGACATTCAAGAAGCTCCTCACCAATTGCATGCGGCATATGATGTCCAGGGCTCCATTTCAATTCCAACCTACGAAGATATTGTTTGTTCTTCAAATTCGCCTCCCTGCCCTCTGAAACCATGGAAACATCCTCAAGCCTATCGATTATAAGTGTTGCTCGAAGCTCTGTCATGCCCTTCAATTCGCCAATCCCACAACCCTTCTCTTTTGCCACAACAAATCTATGCAATGTTCGTAAACAAGTAAGTTCCCCAATCTGTGGAGGCATGCATATGAGATGCCAACATCCAGTTAAATTAAGATGCCGCAGATTTAGAAGTTTTTTCATGTCATTAGGCAACCCCTTAAGGTTGTTGCAATTCATAAGAATCAGCGATTGGAGATTATAAAGGGTGCAAACTGATGGAGGCAGCATCTTAATACGAGTACTGGAGAGGTTGAGATACCTTAAATGTTTCAGTCTTCCTACCATATCTGGTATTTCTTCCACAGCAATGTGACTCAAATCCAATACACGTAAGCATCTCAAGCTTGGCAGCAAATCATGTAGGACTATTGCCTTAGGGGTCTCACTCCTTTCATTACCGTGCAACAGTATAACCGTACGTAAATTTGTTGTGGTACCCAAGGCCTCAAATGTGACCCCTGACTTGAACGTGTTGTGTAGCACTGCAGCATGCCTAGCCCTTTCCGAGATGCTTTGCGACTTACCCTCCTCCAATCTGAAGCATAAATCCCCTGCTAGATATTGTGCCAAATCATGAACAAAGTCATGCATAACAAAGAACTTGGAAGAAATGATTTTGGAGCGTTGAAAGAAAGACCTCAACAACAGCTCATCAAAATAGTCCGAACCCAAATCTTCCAGGTGTTTCCTTCCCTTTGCAAGAACAAAACCCTCCGCAATCCATAGCAAGACTAAAGTTTCCTTTTCAAAGTTGTAGTCTTTTGGGAATACAGAGCAAAAGACAAAACACTGTTTGAGATGTTCTGGGAGATGATTATAGCTCAGCCTTAGAGCTGGCAAAATTCCATTTTCATCCTCTTCCAAGTCCCATAAATCACTTTTCAAGATCATTTCCCATTCATATTCTTCCGTCTCCAAATACAGCAGCCCCCCAATTGTCTTCACTGCTAAAGGCAAACCTCGACACTTCTTCAGAATTTCCTTTCCTATTCGTACCAGTTCTGGATGTGCATCAGCATTCCCATTCTCAAACGCTATTTGCTTAAAAAGTGACCAACAGTCATCATCTGATAATCCCTCCAAATGACGAGGGGGCATCGTGCCCATAACCGATGAAACCCTTCCACTTCTGGTAGTTACTATGATTTTACTTCCGGTTGCCCCTGCTCTTAGAGGAAGACGCAAGCGATCCCAATCACTCTTCTTCTCAGTCCACACATCGTCTAGAACAAGCAGATACCTCTTCCCCTTTAATATGTCCCGGAGTTTACTTTGGAGTATGTCCAAATCCATGAGATCAAAATTTCTCCCGGTAGCAGACTCTAGGACTGATTTTGTAGCCCTACGAACATCAAAATCATCAGATACACAAACCCACATTTTCAACTCAAAATGTTTGGTCACTTTCTCATCATTGTAGACAAGTTGGGCAAGTGTTGTCTTGCCCAGGCCTCCTATGCCTTCTATGGGAATAACACAAACATCACTTCCACCATATTCATCAGATACCAATAATTCTAGTATCTCCTCTTTCTCAACCTCCCTGCCAAAAACACTAGATTCATCAACTAGAGAACTACTCGGTGGTCTTGCATTATGCCGTTTCTCTCCGCTTCTCTCCTTCAACCCCAGCTCATCTCCTTTCTTTGCTATTTCATCCAACCTCTTATTAATCTTCTCCAATTTAGACCCAATTTCAAAATGAAAATCCCTTGACAAAGAGGAAAAATTGCTTACTGGGTTTTGTTGCTTGAATCGAAAAGCTTCGGTCATGACCTCATCCAGCACGTCCTCCGCGTCATCTGCTACTTCTTCAACATCACTTAGCCACAGCTTCACAGCTGCGTTGGTGATCTGCCTTGCCTCAGCATCACGGAGCACAGCCTGGATTTTGGACAAAGCCCAGGTCAATTTTTTTAGATCTCCAAAACTCTTTTCCAACTCTTTTGACATTGGGGAAGCCAATTTTTCAAGAGTAATCTGAAAGGCAGCAGATAGAAATATCTCCCCCACTGCCATTGTTTCTTTCAGAGAGAAGCAAAACTCAAGAATAAGATCTTAATTTCTGTATAATCTAATGAACTTCAACTGGTGGGAGACTTGTAGGTTCATGGAATAGAAGTCAATGCCGACAGGAGATATGATTTTAGTGCATTTTGTTGATGTTGTAACTTGAAGACTCGATTTTGGTATATTTTACTGAAATCATATCTCCAAAATACGATTTCATTGAAATTAAAAATAATAACAATAATAATACACAACTTTTAAACTTTATACATAAGATTTATTAATTTTTAAAAATAATTTGAAATTAAAAATTTTTCGAGTTAATTAATATTATAATATCATAAAACTCAGTAACATTGGAAAAAAAAAAGTCAAAACTTAGCGTATTTTGTACATATATCACATTTTTACCATTTTTTTAGTAGACAAATAAATTTCAAATCAAAGACTTAAATATATTATATTCATTAAAGAGTTTAATAATTTTTAAAAATAACTTAAAATTCAAATAATAATCAAATTAATAGCAAAAATTTGTGAATAAAAATTGGTTTATAAAAATTTTATTGTTTCTCTTTTATATAAAATCATTTTTTTTTCACTAAGTAAATAAAGTCCAAATTAAATAAGAGTTAATTTATTGGATTCATTAACCAAATTGATAATAATTTGAAAGTCAAATAGTGAGATTGTTAATACTCCTAATTTATTGATAAAAAATGATTTATAATGACTTTATTATTATTTTTTTGTACATAATTATAAATATATAGATTTAATCACTATAAAAAATAATAAGTCAAAACTAATAAATTATGAGTCATAACTTTATTATTTCTCTTATATACAACTATATTTTTTTGAATTTTCTCACTAGATAAATAGATTCTAAATTAAATGAGACGTAATTAATAATTTTAATTCTTTAATGATTTTTAAAATTCTTAAGAATAATTTAAAATTCAAAAAACTAATTCAACTAATTATCTATTAAATCAAAACACTTCCCAAATGACATATTCATGATTTAGTACTAAATATATCCATAACAATTATTATTATTCTTTTTTAACAAAAAGGAAATGTTTTTACTAAAATGTTAATATCCATATTTTTCTAACATATTATAAATAGTTTTTTTATAAAAAAAATTATATGATTTTATTATAACATTATTATTATTCATTTTTTACTAAAACCTATTAATTTTTTAATTTATTTATAATTATAAAATTATTTTCATTTTTAATAAGAATTGAATTAAAAAATAATTAATATTATATAAATTGAATTTACAATATTTAAAAAAATCAAAATAGAAAAATAATTTTTAAAAACAACTCATCCAATCATGTTTCTAGTTTTTTTAATCTTAAAAACAGTTTGGAAAACATGATCATATGAGCTCAAAGTTCTCAAAAACATGTATGGTTACATAATTTTCCCAATTACAAAAAATGAAAAGAAGAAATTGCATGTTACCATACTTTTATTGTTTGAATTTGACTCGATTGCCATGTCTATATTTGGACCTGAGAAAAATAAAAAGAGAACAAAGGGAGAGCATACTCCCTCGATGTTAAGTTAGATCAAATATGATGGAGATAATATCAGGTCTACTCCCCTATGAACTTCTTATCAACCCAAAAACTCAGCTCTCCAAGTAGAATTAGCAAAGTTGGATACTCATTGAATTGAGTCACAAGCTATGCTGCAGCAGAGTATATCAGCCAATGGGGTGGACTCAAAATGCCTAATGAGTAGGAGAAAAGAGAGATCAAGCATGAGTAATTAGGTAGTAAGCCTTTAGGTTCCATTAATATCAGTGTAAAAATATGTTAACATAATGAATATCTGTTAAATTTGTGCAGAATAAAAGGATTTCCAGCATGTCAGTCCCCACACAAATGTGGAAGCATGTTTGTGGAGGCATCAAGAAACGCAGCGGTAGGTAACCAAAGAATCAGTCATTCCGCCTTTGTATGTAATTTTCACCACCTGCCCCTTCTCTAGACCATAGTAGCGTGCAATGGCATCGTCTTTCTGCATAATAGGGAACTGAACAGGAAAATAAATAAAATGAAAACATGAAAGGTCTTGTTTTTGAAAACACACTTCTAATCTCCATAATAAAAAAAATAGAAAAATATTTTTGACAATTAGAAAACATATAACAGTTCCGTTCTTAAAAACATAAAACAAGGGCTCTGCTCAGGAAGTGTTTCAAACAGAGCCCAAGTTTATGTTAGCTTGATCAATTAATCAAAAGATGTTCAGGCATAATAGAAGTGATGTTAAAATTTTTTACCATAGTTTAGCAGTAGTTTCAATGTAATGAGAGCGTCATCCTTCATAAGAATGTGAAAAATTTTCACCCAAAAGAACAAGCATGCCTCATCTCTAGATGGTCAGAGGGTTGGTTTTCTTAATTAGATAAAATAAATATCTTCTTTTGTTAGAAGTTTGGGTTCCTAAACAAGGAAAAGCAATTTCTTACCTGCTTATCTTCCAGCTTGTATTTGTTTACCAGCTTTCTCTTTTCTTGAGCGCTCAGAATCTCGTGCTTTGGCACCGAAACATGCTTTGTAATATTAATCAAAAGTTCCGTGATCTGAAGGCAAAGTAAGCCAACATGAAACTTTAGTAACTTGAAACAGAATTTAGAATCTACAATAATATCAATCCACAAAGTTCCCAGATGAACAGAAGTTAGATAGAGACATCCTCCAATTTTAGAGTCAAAAAGTTATAGGAAGGAGACGTAAGAATCTGTCACTGTTGCTCAGCATTCATAAGCATAAATTTATGGAGAAACAACTGACATTTTCAAATGTGTTACTTGTGAAATTTGGCACGTCCAGTATCATTTGAGATCTTGATCTCAGTAACTGAAATCTTCAATTGACGTTGCCTCATGAATTCCAATAAAGCACATCGCAACATATATTCACAGAAATCAAATATATATTAATACAAATTTGTATAAATTACTGTTGAAAGGTAAAGAACTATTTCTGGCCTGCGTAATGCCCGGTACTGAATGAGCCTAATAGTTTTAGCTCAGCCCAGCCAACAGACCCAAAAGGCTTGTTCAAGCCTGCCCTAACACCTCAACCTTAGAATAACCTCCCAAATGATATGTCATAGAATTCCACCTAGTAACTTACCAACATTCATTAAAAATAATAAGGAAATAAAATCCTTGTCTTGATTGGCAATCATTTAGGAAATGAAATCCACCTATACTTTCAATAAGTAACTTCAAAATTTTGGAGATATTGGGCCTTAATTCTTATCATCCCCCAATTTCTTTTCTTAACTTATTTCTGCTTGATGAGTGAAATCTAGGAAGACATGAGAGGAGTTTGTCAACATGAAGAAGACTAAAAGAATTGCAAACATTGTCATTGATCCACTTTTAGAAATGCAATTAAAAACTGTTTAAAATAGCAATAAAAAAACATTTCTCGTGTTTAAAATAACTGCAGAGGGCTATAAAGACAAGGAAAAGCCCAACAGAACATGCACCAAGGTAATGAAATGAAGACACCCAAGGTCTCAATATGAAGTAAATTTGTCACCCACGTGGCCATGAAATAACCTGAAGTAACCTCCCTAAAGCAAAAATTATCTCTAAACTAATTCTCCATGTTAAGGCATCTAGGCTTTGTTTTTGGCTCCAATCATCATCTCTTGCATTTGGACTCCTTTACCATTTCCATCACTGCGACTTCTTCTCATTAAACCATGCTAATCAGTTACAATTTTCCCCAGAGTATTCTTATATGTATATCCACCCATAGGCTAGAAAGTAGACAGCCAAAGTATTCAATGCCAATCTAGATCCTCTAAGGATTAATGATAATGCAGAATTGCATTTCATTTCAGCACGGGCATAGTCATAGTAGCAACCTATTTTCTTGCTCAAGAAAAACTAAACAGATTTTTCTGTTATCACAATCACAGAGTTTAAAAGAAAAATGCCTAGTTGATGCCATATATTCCCTTAAGAAACCTGGTCAAAACTAAAGTAAACATGAGAAGATGAAAATGTTGCATTATTATAAGTGACTTACTAGGAAAAGCTCAACTTTAATTGGATATTCATCCACTACTTTTCGAGCGTGAGAATTCATCTTACTTTGCAAGACTAATATAAGCCGGTGCAAACCCTCTCTGTTAATCTGTTGGAAAATGACACGAATTACAGCCTTTCTTATTTCATCTGTTCCACAAAAAACGACTAGAATCTGCAAAATAGAAGTAAAAGAAAATGAAGTTACATTATTACAAGAGGCACAAAAGATTTCCAAAATGGTGCTTTGTCTAGGCAGGATATTTATAAAAAAAATTTTAAAAAGTTAGGAAGAATCTATATGTACGACTTATGAGAAACATACTATGTAAAAGATAAATAAAAGCATTATATGAGGACAAAAGGGATGTTTTCATCATTAAATAACTTATCTTTCTCAACAAGTAGCACGTACAGCACAAACTGTTGGTCAGTTATGTTTATGTCCAGTTAATATACTAAAGAAAGAAATCTGAACTGATAGATAATTAAAGGACATACAGCATCCTCCACTTCTATTGTGAGATCACTAAAAAGAATGGTTCGTTTTCAATTGCTAGTCACTACAAAGGACTGTTTATTTTCACCTTCTAAGTCTATTCATACTCTTAACATTTGCAATCAGTATCTTTTATTGTCAACCTACGTTTATAGCAGTGCTCAAAGAAAACAAATTTCAACATCATGGAAATTTAAGATGTGGAAATTGTTAAGAGCAAAAGAAGACTTTGTAATATATGAAGCTCCAATAAAACAGCCACTAGTGTCATGACCCTGTTCTTCTAAAATTTTCCCATTGGTTTAATTGTCCTTACTGCTCAATGCATATTTCCCTAATCAAATGATGTGCAGGACTTCATAATCTTTTCCCTACACTAGACCTCTGCACTCTGAAGATGCCTGGCTTGAAATGAATTATAACAATAACTTCAGCAATCTGTAAATCTGAAAATAATTCAATCAGCTAGGCATATGAAGTTATGCTTGCATGTGAAGAAAATCCAAAGAAAGACAATGATAATGTTGAATAATAATGATTAGTATCCTTGAAAATGAGAAGAACAAAAATCATTTTGTTCAAGTTGTTAATAGCTATAAGTAGAACAGAAATTGGTTCTTTAGAAGAAAGCATTATTAATTATGGAAGTAGAAAGTGAAATATTTGGAAAACAACATGTGTCACTGTTGATGTCCAAATTTGTGCAATCACGTGGGACATATGCATATACCATGTGTAATTTTGTAATCTCATGACTCCAACTACTTGCACTGCCACATGCATGCTCTGCACTAATGCGCCCCATGCTAGGCTAGAATTTACATTTGGCACAAATGTCTAGCCCCTATAGTGGATGTCTACATTGTTGATGCATACCAGTGGTGGATGACAAGGGAGTGTGCCTCTCTCCTTTAAGTGGGGATACTTGTTGAATGAGGTACCACAACTCTCTTCCAACACAAAAATGAGGGAGGAAGGTCATCCCCTTTCAATTTACAAAATGTCTGCCATCGAGGGGGCAGTGTCGACTCAACCTCTTAAATGGGCCATGTAGAGATGACCCTTCCCCCTCATAGGATGGTGTCCACTTAACCTTTCACATTGATGGTTCTGATACAAACAACCTCATTCAATAAGGGTCACTTCCTCCACATTTGTATCACTCCATGGCCTCTCCACTTGGTTTTCAAACTTCTTTGAAGAAGTCACACTTAGGATGTGGCATCCTGATGCATTAGCCTTGCTTGAATCAGTGCCAAGTTTGAGGATTCTTACATGGACTAGGTGCACCTTGATGGACTTAGTCTACCTATCGTCAAGCTCTTATGATGGATTGGGGGTCATGGTTTAGTGGATGGAGTTAGAGGCTTGTCAAGACAAGATAGGTTATACCCTACATCGAACCCAATTCAACCTAACAGCGAAGAGGAAGGCATGTCTCCACTAAGGGCTCCATCATTATGCATTGCCATGTATCACCATAAGCATGAGGGTACAGTTACATGGGTTGATTGAGACAAGTCTATACAAACCATCTATTCATCAAGTCTTACCAACCAATGTGGTTCAACCTTGGACTGCTATATAAAGGGCCCGAAGATATTCATTTATAAAGAAAGGGAACATAGGGGAACAGCCAACCAAAATCATTCTTTGGGTATATGTTTCCTTAGAGCTCTTGAGCCTATCTCCAAGAGTCCCCTCCTAGGTGCTCCGTCCCACCTTGGGATTATTGCCAATTGCTCCTCCACACCCCACAACCCAACCCCTCATCAAGCTTGACATCTTACTAGTCCCATGGCTTATCTCCTATTCCACCAAGAACCCCTATCATCAGATAAAAAATAAAAATAAAAACCCTTACAATTTGCTTTTCTGCATTATGATTTAGCCTTTTTTTTTTTTGCTTCACATAACCAATCTTCTATTTTACAGAATTGACATTACAAATTAAGGGAGCTTTTGCTTAAAGGAAATTTCAAAAATTGTAACAACAGAGCTTCAAATTGCCATAGCCTCAAAAACACAAATTCTGCTTGTTCCTACTTACATGAAGAGGTGAGACTTACATTCCATGAAGAAATTTACTATGACTCAAAGATAGTCAGAATTTTCCACAAAACAAAATTGCGAAACTAATACTTTGGCCTTTGTCGGAATACAAATCAAAATAGACAATTTCTGAACTACGATGATTCAACTGTAAAAAAAGGATTTTTTAAATCGGAAAATGATATTAACTTCTATGTCAAATGCAAGAACTCTTTGAGCCTTACCTTAAAAAGTTAATCACTTTCAAAAAATGTTTTGAAAAATTGAGACATTAAAAATATTTTCCTATCTCAAATTTTAAAAAATTTTAGAAGAAATTTTTAAAGATATAATTTGTCATATGAAACCCAAGAAAACAAAAACCTGAACCAAAACACCCTCCTCTTTTTCTCAGCCTTCTCAGTAACCAAACAAAACCTAAAAAGGTAAACCAAAAAATAAAAATAAAAAATCAACACACAAAACTCTGCCGTCGACCAAAACCTCTCAAACCCTTGTTGGGTCAGTGAAAAAATATGTATAAGAAGAAACCGAAACAAAAGAAACCAAAGTTCTGGAAATCAAAATTTTCCAACATTTCAGTACAGCTGACTAAAGAGATCTTCAACAAATATAAGAACACCTCTTTCTTTGGTGTCAAAGGAAGAAAGAAAAACAAAATAATAATAATAATATTAAAAGAAAACAAAAACGTTGGGGAAAGTCGAGCAGTACATCGGAAGCCCTAGAACTGATGTAAGCCTCCTATGTAGAAAAAAATGGTAAGCCTTGGGGCTACTACTACGCTACTGTTACATTGTATGTGCACTCTGAACCTGAAGCAACTCCGATACCAAAGGATAACAACGACAAGTCTAAGATGGAGTCAAACATCGTTTTCCAAAAAAAAAAAATCAAAATCACCATTAATGCAACTTTTATTTCATTTTTTTTTTTAATTTCCTCCTTTTTCTCAGCCACCAAACAAAACTGATTATTTACATACCTTTTTGGAGGGACTGGAGATGAGAGGAAGGCAAATGCGGAGACGGCTAGGGTCGGGGTTCTGACCGAAGGAGGCACGGAAGTCGGAGAGGGAGCAGGTGAGTTCGGAGTGGGGGACGTTGTAGCCGCGGTCGGAGAGCATCTGGAAGAGGGTTCTCCGAGAGAGGTAGAATCTGTAACTCTCTATGCTGCCTTGCTCCATATCGGCGGTGATGCAACTTCCACTGCCATGGATTCCAGCTTGGCTCTCCATCTTCCCCGACTCCGACACGAAAGACTGATTTGGAGGGAGGGAATGCGTTAAAGATCGTTTTGGTGTTTTTTTGTTATACTCGTGAGGCTGCCTCAATTATTTCAACTCGCTTCTTTCTTTTAATCGCCCAACTCTTATTTTTCCACCTTTTCCCACTTCCTTTTTCAATTAGATTAATGTTTTAATTATTTTTTTTTCTTAATTTAGATGTTTTCAAAAAGGAAAATAAAATATTAAGTGATTTTTGTTTTTTTTCACTTAATAAAAAAAATCAAATATTTTGATTTTTTTTATTCACCTAAAAATAATTAAAAATAACATATTAATATCAATTAACTTAATTAAACCGAAACTATTAATAACAAGTTTATTTTGATTATATCCTTAGATAATAAATTATTTTTTAACTAAATAAAAAAATTAAATATTTTAATTTTTTGTATTCAATTAAAAAACAAATACTACCAATATGGACATAATGCTTTACTTTTTATTTTTAAAATTTAAGAAAAAAAATTCTTCACTTCCTCAAATTTTTTAAATTTTGGGAAAAGTTAATGAATTTTTATTTTCTATTTACTTAAATTTATATATTAAAAACATATGTGAAATTAATTATTTTATTATTTTTAAATTTATTTTAATAATTTGAAAAGAATAATTTAACATATTTATAAATATTGCAAAATATAAGGATTTGCTACGGTAATGAAAATTTTATAATGATTAATTAGGTAATTAGAAGGAAATTGGTAATTGAATAATAGAAGTTGTTGATTTAATGATGATTTTTTTTAAAAAGTTAATTTCTTATTGAAGTTAAGTAATTAATTTTTATTTAAATTGCACAAAATTAAAAGTAGTTTAATTAGTTTTTAAATTTGTTATCATTCAAAATTTTTAAAAATGAGTTTGATTTAGTTTGTGTTAGAAATTGAATTTTAATATTACAAGAAATTTAAATTTAAATTTATTATTAATTTCTTTTTAATTTTTAATTTTCTCAAAAATTTGGGTACACAATAGAATTTTAATTTTATATAAAAGTTTAGTTTTAATAAATTAATTTTTTATTTTAATTATAATTGTGTCTGAATTTAGACAAATTAAATTTTAATTTATTTTCATTTCAATTTTGAGGAAAAAAATTAATGAATGTTTAAGTCTTATTATCTCTAACGTTATGTTTGGCTTGTGGAAGTTTTCAACATTGAGTAGGAAATTGACTAAATTTCTCAACGTTTGAGATTGGCCTCAGATACCAAGTGTCGTCAAAAGAACGCGAGTATGGTGTTTTTTCTACTTTAGCAAATCTGAGTTGGCATTTCCAGAAATGGAGCAGTAGTGTTCTGCACACATTTCCATTTTGATTTGGTGACGTTTAGGTGGTGGTGTTTGGGGATGGACATTGCTGAGTTTCGTATCCAACCACATTTGTGCTAGCCACGTGTGTGTGTTTTTTTAAAACAACTTCCCAACATACGTAAAGTTACTTGTCTCTATGTAATATCTAAAATTACAGTATTTAAATGAATGCATGATAATTCATTCTCACTATAAATAAATAAATAAAACTTTAAACTGTTGTACATATTTTACTGTATATTAGATTTGAATTTTTAGTTTATATTGATAGGTGTTTTTAGGTCTTTCTACTAATAAGTATATGTTTCTTTATTTATTATCTCTATTTATATCATTCCAATTTCTATAAATAATAAATATGCCCTCACCTTTCTAATCATAACAAATCTCTCTCTAATTCAACACTTCAATTCTTCAAATTTTAGACTCAAGTCAACTACCTGATTCAAACTTGCCATCCTCGTCAGTCCATGACTTCGTAATCCATAACTATGTAGGGGATATGAGCAATCTTGCGCCATTCTTTCCCTTTATCCCTTTGGCACCGTTTTTTCAGCACAGGACATCTACGAATGTCGAGAACAGAGAGGGAGGCGGGCAGCCCCTGTTTCGGAAAGGACTTTAACTTAACGCACTCACCAATGTAGAGGCGTTCGAGAGATGTGAGGTTCTCAAGCCCCAGATTGTCCAGGGATTTCAGATCTGGAAAACTCCAAATACTGAGAGAGAAGAGAGTGGAGGGCAGCAGCAGCCACTCCTCGGAAAATGACTCCAACCCTTCTACTGTACCTCCATTGATGATCAAATATCTAAGGGAGGGAAGTGTTTGTAAGCCCCATTCCTTCCGAGATTCCATAAGCTTGTAGCACTTACATATATCAAGTGAAGATAGATTAGTCGGCAAACCCCCTTCCGGAAATGAAACAATTTCTGGACACTTAAATATCTCCAACATTTCAAGCGATGTAAGGAGGGTGTGCATCCGTTGGGGCAGTGACTTAAGCTTCTTGCAATTGTCGATCAAAAGGTATCTCAGGTTGGAAGCTGGCAATCCTCCTTGTGGAAAAGACACCAGATTCGGGCAATTCCAGATGTTGATTCTTCGGAGAGATGTGAGATCCATGTTGCGAAGTCCATCTGGAATGTAAAAGGACTCCAGATTTTCACAATTCCAAAATTCAAGAATTTCAAGCTTTGTGAAGAAGGCTAATGGAAAGGACGTGAGAGAATCACAACTTGCATCTATATATAAATAGGTAAGCCAAGGGTAATAGTTGTGCGTGGCCTCCTCAGGAAGGGGTAACTCTACTTTCCGACACTGCTTGATTTCAAGTGATTTCAATGGAGAGATGATGGGCAAAGATGTAAGAGAATCACAATCTTCTATGCACAAGCTCTGGAGACTGGTATTATTTTGAGTCATTCCCTCTGGTAGGGTCTCTAGAATGTGGCACTTTTCTATTCGAAGGGTTTCAAGCATGGGGGGCAGCCCCATCTCTGGAAAAGAGGAAAGACTCTGACATTTCTTGATAACCAACTTCCGGAGAGATGTGAGCTTAAGCAAAATCGCTGGCAATTCCACTTGTATGGAACAAATATTACTCACTTCCAACTCGGTTATTGAAGGCAGGTGGACAACACTTCTCAACACTACCTCATCACATTCTTTTAAATCCAGTTTCTGAATGGACGGTGCCTCTGGAAGCTGACACACCAATTGCCCACATTCTAAAATTACCAGACTTGTTAAAACGGGAAGGTGCTTGGGCAAATCCCCTTTCAGCTTTGGACAACTCTCAATACGGAGCTCATTGAGATGAGGGAACTCCCCCCCTTCCACTCCAAGACAATCCCATTCCTCCCACACTGATATCTCCTTGAACACCAGAGTCTGCAGGCTTCCAAATGGCTTAAATGAAGAGGGCCCATTCCCATAAAACTCCTGCCCCACCTTTTGCAGAACATCATTCTTCACAATGGAGAGGTTCTGGAGAGACCGTAGCTGTCCAAGAGGTGGCAAGGATGCACAATTTTTACAGTTAGAGAGTTGTAGACACACCATGTTGATGAATGAAGGTTCCCCTAACCAGCTTGGAAATTTTGCACCATAGTAGCATCCAATGGAGAGTTCTTTCAGGTTGCTATGAGGCTGCAGCTTTTCCAGCACACTTGCTGCATCATGTGAATCACCGGCAATTGCATTATCATCTTCCCAATTCAATTCTAACTTGTCAAGGCACTCCTTACCCTTCATATTACTCTCCAACGCATCTCTAGCATCCGCCACATTTTGCAACTTCAAAATGGCAAGTGTACCACTAAGGCGTGAAAGGTCCCTCAATTCCCCAACTCTTGATCTTGTATGCTTACCAACAACAAAAGTAGTCAACGTTCGAAGATTTTTCATTCTACTCATTTCCATAGGCATCCTTTCTAGCTGAGTCCCATCAATTTTGAGATGACGCAAGTTGATTAGTCTTCGCATTTTTGTTGGCAAATCAACAAGAAATCTACACTCTGATAGCATCAACGTCTGCAAGTTGAAAAGAGTAGTTATTGATTTAGGTAGTGTTCTAATTCGAGTATGAGAGAGGTCCAGATAGCGTAGGTGTTTCAAATTTTCAATTGAGTGGGGCAATTCTTTAATGTCATAGTGACTCAAAGACAAAACCCGCAAACACCTCAATGTTGACAACAAACAATGTGAGACCTCCTTGCTTAAATAGATTTTAGGATCAACATCAGAATAAGGAGGCAGTGCTAGGAAGGTCCGTAGACTATAGATGTCAAGAAATGATTTAACTTTCTTGAAGACATTGTAATATTGCCAAATGTACGAAGAATGTCGAATCTCCTTATAAATTTGAATTTGATTTTCTTGTTCGCCCACCAATCTAAAACAAAATTTTCCTGATGTAAATTGTGCCACATCATGAATCAGATCATGCATCACAAATTGAGAATCATTGTTATGGTATCTTTGAAAGAACGACCTTGACAATAGATTATCGAAACACATGCTACCAAACTCTTCTATAGTTTCCCCTCTTTTGGAGCCATCTAAGAAGCCTTCAGCCATCCATAACAATACTAACTTCTCCTTTTCAAACACATAGTCCTTGGGGAATATGGAACAGTATGCAAAACATCGCTTTAATGTCGTAGGGAGATAATAATAACTCAAATTCAAAGCGGGAAAAATACTATTTTGCTCATTTGGCAAATCCCATACATCATTGTTTAACACTTCATTCCAAGCAGTGCTATCCTGTTTAGAGCGTAATAAACCTGCAAGAGTCTTCACCGCCAAAGGCAAACCTTTGCATTTTTTTGCTATCTTCCTACCAATCGATTCCAAGTTTTGGCATGCATCTGAATTTAGATTTTTGAAGGCCTGCTGTGAGAACAATAACCAACATTGTTCATCAGTTAGTTGACCAAGCTGATAAGAAGGCCTTGTTCGCATAATTGATGCCACATTCTCATTGCGAGTTGTTACTAAGACCACGCTGCCTTGTGCTCCGACATAAAAAGGAGCTTGTAGGACATCCCAATGGTTGAGATTCTCGTTCCATACGTCATCTAGAACAAGGAAAAATCTTTTCTCCTTCATTTCATTCTTCAATTTTTCTTGAAGCGATTCCAAGGTTTTAAATTCACATGGACGATTTGTGATGGACTCGAGAATTGCTTTAGTCATCCCTACAACATCAAAATCATCCGAAACACAAACCCAAACTCTCTTTTCAAAACGATTCTCCACCCTGCCGTCATTGTAGATGATCTGAGCGAGGGTTGTCTTGCCAATCCCGCCCATGCCGACTATGGAAATGACAGAAACTTTATCGACCTGGGTTGCTTCATCTGACAGCATCAATTCAATGATCTTCTCCTTGTCAGCATCCCTACCATGAATACGAGACTCATCTACTAAAGAAGTAGTCGGTAGCCTTTCTTCAATTCCAAACGACACCCCTCCAACACCCTCCCTCAGATGAAGGTCAAGTCTCCGTTTGGCAATCGCATCTAACTCCCTTGTGATTTTCTTTATTTTTTCACCCATCTTTTTGTTAAATGACAGAGCTCTAGGATCCAAAGCACCAAAAGTTGGGATGAGCTTGCGTACCTTGCTTGTGGTGGCTTGAGGGCCTTCTGTCAAACTCCTTTGCTTGGCTTCAGTATCAAACTCATCCACCACATCTTCAATGTCATAAGCCAAAGATTTGAGGTCATCCAGCCAAACTTTCACTGCTTTCTCCCTGATCTGCTTGTTCTCAGCATCATGCAGCACTGCTTCAATATGGGTCAACGTCCTCCTCCATTCTTCGAGTGTTGTGTCAACTTTTTTCCGGCGAGCGTACTCTAACAGCGGGGAGGCGATCAACTTGTCAATCAACACACCAAGGAAGGAAGATCCAACTGCCTCAGCCACAAACATGTTTTCAGTAAATGGGAGAGAGGAGAGAGCAAAAGAGATAGGAGAAGGGAAAGTTTCCACAGGTTGTAAGATTGTTGTTGTAGCGACCGGTTCAACTCACAAGAAGATATGGACACAAACACCCACTATACGAAATTAAAAAGAAAAAGAAAATAAGGGAAGGGTCATCTTATTCTACAGAGAAAGGCAGTTTGATCCTACTGTAAAGGGGCTTTGGCTTTGGCTTTGGCTTTGGCTATGTATCATACAGAGCAGTTAAGAGTGATTTTGAAGGGCAATTCATGTGACTCTTGGACTCTTCGAAATTATTTTTGGAGTGTTGAAATATCAAAGTCCCATGATTCAGGTAAATTTATTTTCATCTAAATTTCATTTGTTTGCAGTTATTTTCCGTCATTCTACCTCAATTTTATTGTTAGATATTTTGATTGACTGGTCTTGACTTTAGTATAATACTTGTGAACAGGTTTGAGGTTAGCTAAAATGCTTGTCCAATAATAAAATTTTCCAAAAGAAAAGGTCAAAAACTAATATAAGTGCATCGAGTCTCCTGTCCATAGAAAAAGCATCTTTAAAAGTATATTGATTCCATTCTCAATAGAAAAAGCAATTTTTGACAGTGACTCTCACATGGGTATGTCAGGTTGATGATGGTCCTACTGCCTTTCAACACTTCGAAAATATGGAAAAGCAAATAACCTACTTCTTTGAGGTTCCCACTTTCCCATTTTCCTTTGTACCTATGTCATTTCATTGGGTTTATAGGTATAGGGCAATGCCCTCTCTACAAGATCCATGGAGCACTCTCTACGCTCTTCACTCACAGATGTTTAAGTACATGTATTAAGCAGGAGAAAAGGGAGTACCCGACCTGTTTGATAAGACTCAATCCAACAACTAAAACATGAGTCGGGGCAGCTTGGCCCCAATATGAGAACTCCCTTCTGTTTTTGGGGTGGGATGGGGTCGGCGTAAAGGTTACTGCTTGAACCTACTTCATTGATATTTGTATTAAGACCGTTTTAATTATGGTTAATAATGGTTTATGTCCCCATATTTATAATTGAGATGAGAATTAGACCTTTCGCGTGAATTAACTTACCAATTCATGTTAGAAAATAATACTTGTTAATTTAACTCTACCAATTACCCCTTTAATAAAATAGAATGACAATCGTTATGGCCATTATCGTTGTATTCATCATCCTCATCATTTTCATAATTCATTATTATAGAGCTCGTTTACATATATTACTTGCTTTCTGTTTTTAAAATAAAAAAACTCTCAAAGAACTTTTATAGAAAAAGTAAGGGTTTGTTTGATCATGTTTTATGAAATTTGTTTTTAAGTTAAAGAATAAAAAATGATTTTTTGGTATTTTATAAAAGTATGGATGTTTGACATTAGAAACATTTTTTAAAAAAAGATTTAGAAAAACACGTGTAATTTAAAAAACAATAATAATATTTGAAGATTTTTGGTATTGATATTAAATGGAAGAATGAAAGAGGTTGATATCATGTTTAATTTTATTTGGTTTTTTATGGTTTTTTTTTAATTCTCTATGTTTTCATTTTATTTTTAAAAAATTGATGAAAATAACTTCTATTTGTTATCTAAAAACAGTTTTTATTTCACTTTGTTTCTACAAATATTTTCAAAGAATAACGGTCAAACAATATTAACAATATTTAAAGAAACTTTTGATTTTTTTTTAAAAAGTGATTTTTGAAGAAAAATAGAAAAATGGGAAGTGTATCCAATATTTAGGAGATAACCCTTGGATTCCTATAAATGAAAACACAGTCCTCAGAAAGTGGATATAGTAGTCACAATTTAATTCAACCTATCTAAAAAAATAACAATAAGAATTAAAGGAAGAAATAATTTATGAAAGGAAATGGATAAATAATGTTAGATTCATGAGTGGTAATAACATAATCTACATTTTAGAAAGATTAATAGAAAAGGCAACTACAAAATCAGATTTAAAATAAAAATAAAAATTGAGTATGCCCTCATCTAGAGCTATCACTATAGTTCATAGTGAAATAGCTAAAAATAGATGTCTTTCAAGATGTTTTGAGAGTGTTCAAGATGCTTTGAAAGTTGTAACACACTGAACAAAAGATCCCTTTTTATTTTTTGAATTAATTGATTAAAATGATGAAAAGATGTCAAATTTGTAAATCTAACATTTTTCATTTTTGAACTTGAAGAGTAACTCATTTTTGACATAGATATCTTTCAATATTTTGATTATTTACATATGTTTTAAAAGGAAAGATTATTTTTGCAAGAAAAAAGTAAGAGCATTTTTATCTAAAATAAGTATTTTTCAGGGTGAAAGAAAAAAGTGAAGGATTGGTTTTACAAATTAGGGATGATTTCATCTATTTTAAATTGAACATGCTAGAATTTTTGCATCTCTTCAAGTCTTATACCCACTTAGAATAAATGATTCAAACTTTAAAGTTATGTTTAGTTCCTAAAAAGCACAAGAAAGAAAAAAAAATTGTTAACTTATTCCATATAAACAAAATTGATATAACGAATCACTCTCAATCATATAGATATTGTCCGCTTTTGGCTCAAAGGGGTTCTCATAAATGTTACCATATATCTTTTTTTTTGTAGTGTTCCCTATTCCATATGGGATATCACAAGCACTTTCCAATACAGATACAACGTTTTTGTTGTGTCCCACGGAATTACAATTTGAAAATAAACTCTAATACCATTTTTTATAATATGCTATCAATTTTGTAGATATTGTCTACTCTAAATCTAAAGGAACCTTCATGACTTTAAAACGTATCTACATTATTAAGAGAAGTTTATACATATATAATCATAATAACTTTCTCTCATATCCGATGTGGAATATCATAATTGAAATTTTTGATTTTATATGAAATCAATTTAATAAATTTTATTTTCTTTTTTTTTTTTTTGAGCAACTTGACTTAGTTTAGCTTTTTGGAGTTCACCAATTCGTCGGTTTTGAGGCGTTTAATAAAATATTCTCCCACTTGTTGGTATCAGTATGGAGTTGCTCTTATTGGTAATGGTGAGTGACCAAACAGGATGTACAGGAAATTTTGCATTATTGGTAGTGGACACGAATGCCTTATTTAAAATAAAAGAAAATGTTTTTTAATAATGACGTCGTGAAGGCAGAAAGTGGAAATTAAAAATGAGCTCACAGTTTTTACATAGCAATTTATCTTTGATTTTCCTTGATAAATTGCTAAGGACAGTTTTTACATAGCAATGTATAAGGACAGCTTTTATGGATCACAACCATAAAAGCTCAGCACTGACATCCTCTGAGTTGCACTCTGTTTGAAGTGCCATATGTCCTAGAATTCCCCTGATTTTTATGCTACCAACTGGTAAAGAAGTCATCATATGGCACATGTTGAAGCTCATCCATTTTAGATATGGCCATGAATCTTCAACCACCAATAAACCATACTTCATGACTCCATTGAAATTATAACTAGGAAGCAATTGTGTTGATGGTGGAAACACAATGGAATGAAAATTACAGTCTACACAGTAGAAAAAACCTATCAAGTTTACTCAACAATCAAAAAGGAAAACCATCTCTTGGTTCTTGGTAGCATTCACTTGTGAGAAGAAATTAGGGCTTGGGACTCCCCTAAACCCAACCTCATCCATTAATAAATTCGGCTAGAAGATTGCTCAATCACTTGTCCTTTCTTCCTTGGTTTAATTCAATCATTCCGAGGAGAATCTTATCCTAAACTTCCTTATTTTATTACCACCCACCAAGACCACTCCCTCCCATTTGTTTTTCCAAGCTCAAATAATAATAATAATGAGTGGGTATTTGTTTAACTAGAATTGGTTCAGGTACCCTGTTTTTGGCGCCATCAGCTTCTTTCCACACTCTAAATAGTATTGGGTTTTTCTGTATTTTTCTTAAGAGGAATCTGTTATCCATATGCCCAAACAGTATAATACTATGCAGATTTAATGAGAAAAAATATATATATAAAAATAAAAAGTGCCCATTAAGAATTCAATGATAAATCCAACCATTCCACTAGAGCTGAATGATAATAAAAATGTGGCATTAACCAATGACAATATCCATACCCACATCTTTTGGCCTTTGCTTTTGTTTTCTCCTTCAAACCAAAAAAATAATAGCAATGGGGATAACAAATATTCTACACTGGTTTCATTTTTGTCGCACAATTCTTAAATCTTCTCTCATTGCCCACGAAGGACAAATAATAATAACAACAATAATAATGATAGACTTCCAACACCATATCTCTTGGGTTCTAAATCAAGCAAAGAATTATAAGGACCCTTTAAAATTCAAAGATAAAAAGTAGAAAATGGAAAAACCTCAAGTAGTGCATATTTTGATTTAGAACCCTTTAATTTGTGTTAAAAGGTTGCATTTATAGCTGATGAGTTTTGAAATGAACCTTTTTTCATTTTCTTTCTACATGTATCAAAAACTACAATAGATTCGAGTAGAAACTGGGTTTTAGGATAATAAGAGTTTTGATGTGAATGGCACTATGGGAGTACCTTAATAGTGGGATGATCTTTGCTTCCATTTATGTGATGGAAAATTGATTCATATGTGAAAAGCCTATTTATACATTTCCCACCATCTTTGTCCTTTAAAGATCATGCAACTATGACCAACGTTTTTGCACTTATATAATATATTTGTTATTAATTATGAAAGACTCATTTTGATTAAAAAAAAAAAAAATTAAAGTACTTGACTTGCTTGATAAGACTCAACCCAACAACAAAAACATATGAGTTGGGATGGTTTGGCTCCAATATAGTGTTGGACAGTATCACAATTTCCTAATTAGTATAGATTCCTTTTTATAAGAAATATTGTATAGAATGTCTCCTTAGTTGATATATCATTGTAATATTACATTTCCTTATAAAATAAGGAAAGTTATTAAGAATATCTCTATAAATATTCTAGATCATAAGGGGAAAAAGTTATAAGATGAAGATGAGCTTGTAGAGACTGGTGGTGTAAGAAGGCTTGTGGTTTAGGGTGTGGATACAAAAAGTGGGGAAACATAAGATGTTTCGGAAACCCAATATTTATATCCGGTTCTGCCCTCTATAATGCTCTCTACTATATAGTGAAATTTTATTCCTTCATCCGTGGATGTAGGCATGACTAGTTGCACCACATTACAACCTTGTGTATCATTGTGTTGATTGTTTTATCTTTGTGTTTTTGGATTAACCTTGTTTACATTAAAGCTTCTACTGGCACAACAAACTGGTATTAGAGCTTCCGCTCGCACAATATATAGAAACTCCATTTTTCTATTGGGTTGGGGTGGGATCAGCATTGCTTTATTGACATTTGTAATAAACTACTTCAATTGTAGCTAATATATATATATATATATATTTCATATTTATAGTGTGATGAGAATCAAAAGTAACATACCAATTCATATTAGAACATAGTACTTGTCAATTGAACTCTACCAATTTTCGATACTCATCATGATTCATTATTATCTTAGTCTTTGTTTACATATATATTACTTGTTTTTAGCTTTGAAATAAGAAATTGTAATAACTTTTATATAAAGTACAAAACTCTTAAAGACTTAAGTAGAAAAAGTAGTAGTTTTAAACTGGTTTTAAAAAGTTATGGTACTTTTTAAAAGCGATTTTTCGAGACATGATTGCTTTTATATAAAGCTTTTGATCTTAAAAATAGAAATATGGGAAGTGTATGCAATCCTTGGATTCTTGTAAATGAAAACGTATGCAATCCTTGGATTCTTGTAAATGAAAACATAGTCCTCACAAAGTGGATCTAGCAGTAACAATTTAATTCAACATATCTAAAAGAAATAACAATAACAATTAAATGAAGAAATAACTTATGAAAGGAAATGGATAAATAATGTTAGATTCATGAGTGGCAAGAATATGATCTGCATTTCAGAAAGATTAATAGAGAAGGCAACTACAAAATCTGATATATATATATATATATATATAACTGAGCTTGTCCTCATCTAGAACCATCATTAGTATGTGAGTACTTTTTAAAGTTAAAACATGAGAATAGAATTATAGCTCATAGTGAAATAGTTAAAAATAGATGTCTTTCAAGAAGTTTTAAGAGTTGTAACAAACTATTCTTCAATTGTTAGCACAAATACGTTTTTTATGCTTAGCATCCAAATTAATTTGGACTTTCTCTGGCTAAAAATCAAACAAGCTAGAACTTTTGCATCTCTTTAAATCTTATAGTGACTTAGAATAAGTAATCCAGACTTTAAAGTTATGTTTAGTTTTTAAAAAGCATAGAAAAGAAAAAATTGTTAAGAAAAATTATTTTCTCATATTTGATTGTATTATGAAAAATACCAATGAAAATCAAATATAATTATAACTAGGTAGAAATTCATGCATTTTAAAATTATTTAATCTTTATATCCAAAAGTTAAAATGAGTGAAATGAGTTTGAAGTAACACAAAAATAATTTATTAACTTTGATGCTATTTTTTATTTTCTTTCCTTCTCTACTTTCTTTTCCTTGCATTTTCCTTTCATTTTCTTGGGAACCAAACATATCTTAACATTTTTGAACTTCTAATTGATGATGTTCCTTGTAGATATGATATGTTAAGTTTTAGTAAAGACATTTGGATAATGTTGGTCAATGCTCAAGATAGCGAAGAAAACTTTTTTTTTTTTTTTTATGTTTACTTTTTATATGAGAAAGTTGGAATTTTTTTTTTTTATCATGAGCAGCAAGCGATTTGTTCACTAATATAAAATTATTATGAATATTATTAATACAAAAAAATTAAATTGAAAACTTATAAAATAAAGTTAATATGATTATTATTTAAAAAAAGGTATATAATGATTAAATAATTCAATAAAAAGAAAATAGATTTTGCTGGTTTCCCCCTCTACACTAGAATGAAAATTCTTAAACATGAAAATAAATGATCTATTATATTATATTATAATGTTATTTAATTATCTATTAATTTATAGTTCAAAGTGCTTAAATAATGGATTACACTTGAATTTTTATGTTAAATCATTATTTCAAATCCTGGGTTGTGACAATTATAGGTTATTTTTTTTATTTTTTTTTTAAATTTGGAATGTGAATGTCATAATGAATTGATTGAGAAATATGAATGATAAAAAAAAAAAAATCATATAATAAGGATATTATAAGGAAAATAAAGGTCTCATCGTCAATTAAAAACACTAAAGAAAATAAAATGTACCACAAAAGCATAGAAGATAAGAGATGCTATTTATTTATTGCTTCAAATTTATATTCTTTTTTCATTAGAAACTCATCATAGTAAAGACTTTGACACATAATTTACTATCTTTTTGTATACAAATTGATGATTAAAAGATTTATTGATAGTCAACCATAACTACCTTATTCTAGAACTTCAAAAGTCTTACCCACACCTTTTAAGGACAACATTGAAACACATATATTATTGTCATATAATTATCATTTTTTTTTGCAATAATTTAGTTTTAAATTAATAATTTTATTTTATTTTTTATTTTCAAGTGTAATAGTAGTATATTGAGAATAAATTAACTTAGTACATTTTTAAATTAGTATAGTATTAAATTTAAATTAATACATTTTTATAATTAATTAATATTTTTTCAATAGAGGTAAGTAAATTAACTTAACATAGTAATATATGTGAATCACATAATTAGTATATTTGTAATAATTTAACTTCATAATGAGTGTACATTTACAAAATTCACATTTCTTATCAACTGATACTATATAATTAAATTTAATATCGTAAATCATATCATACATATATCAATTTCTTCAACAAAACAACTTTAAAATATCTATTGTACTTCTAATTTCATTTTTAAGAGTTTTTTTCTTACATTTTCATAAGTTTTGATCAATTTTTGGTCTATTAATATTTTGTGTCAAAATATCCGCCAATATATCTATAAAATCTAAGTACTGATATATCCGTGATTACAAATATTTTCATCTTTGGGTGTTGGTGGATCTACATTTTCATCGATTCTCACTAGCAACTCAAGGATAATAAGAGTTCTAATGTGAATGACACTATGGGAGTACCTTAATAATGGGGTGATCACTGTTTCCATTTATGTGATGGAAAAATAAAATTCGATGTAAAATTGATTCATATGTGAAAAGCCTATTTATGCATTTCCCACCATCTTTGTCCTTTAAAGATCTTGCAATGACTAGCCTTTTCATGCTTATATAATATGTTTGTTATTAATTATGAAAGACTCATTTTAATAAATTTTAAAAAAGAGTACCTGACTTGCTTGATAAGACTCAACCCAACAACAAAAACATATGAGTTAGGATGGTTTGGCTCCAATATAGTGTTGGACAGTATCGCAATTTCCTAATTAGTATAGATTTCTTTTTATAAGAAATATTGTGTAGAATATCTCCTTAGTTGATATATCATTATAATATTACATTTCCTTATAGAATAAAAAAAAGTTATTAGCAATATCTCTATAAATATTCTAGGTCATACGGGGAAAAAGTTATGAGATGAAGATGTGCTTGTAGAGACTATACGAGGAGGATAGAGATATGAGGAAGAACCGGAGATATCCGATGGTGCAAGAAGTCTTGTGGTTCAGAGTATGGATACAAGAAGTAGAAAAACATAAGATATTTTGGAAACCCAATATTTGCATTTGGTTCTACCCTCTTTAATGCTCTCTATTGTATAGTGAAAAAAATTTCCTTCATCTATGGATGTAGGCATGACTAGTTGAACCACATTACAACCTTGTATATCATTGTGTTGATTGTTTTATCTTTGTGTTTTTGGATTAACCTTGTTTACACTAAAGCTTTCGACTCAACAAACTGGTGAAAACTCCCTTTTGTTATTGGGTTGGGTTGGGTTGGGGTGGGATCAATATTGCCTTAATGACATTTGTAATAAACTACTTCAATTAATTAATGTTTTATTAAATCTAAAAATCTAAATATTTGAAAAACTCTTAGAATCAAAACAATAACAAAACTATTAGTAAAAAAAATATTTTATAAAATATCAAATATTTAAATGAATTTTAGTTTTATCAATAATTAAATAACATATGATTTAAATAAATATATACTTATTTATAAATTAGTAAATACTTCATTTAAATAATTATATAGTTATTCATAACAAACAATCCATTCTTTTATACGTAGTATTAGTATATATAAATAAATATTCACTTATCCATAAATTAGTAATTTATTCATTTATTAATAAATAAATAACTCTATAAAAATAATAATTTCTCTCAATCATATTAGTATTATTTTATAAAGGTTTTATTGATTTAAAGTTTTTTATTTTTCCATTTTAATACATATAAAATAATAATAAAAATATTTTCTAGAAAATAAGTTATAAAAATTATAATATTTTATTTATTTATTAAATATTTTTATTCTTAATATAATTAAAAAAATTAAAAATTAAACCAGTGTGAGAAATTCTCACACCCACATGCCTCCTTTCAAATTTATGGGGCCTAGTCACCAATGATGTTGTCCCTTCGACCTTTTCTCTTTTTATTTTATTTTATTTTATTTTTATTTTATTTTTTCAAATTTGAAGTGAAAGGATACATGCATTTTCCTTTATAAAATACAATAAAAAAAAAAATTGTGTTTTTAACCCAACTAGGCTTGGTAATTGAGTTAAGATCCTCCTTTAACCCATAATTAAACTCAAAACCCAATGAAAGAGTAGAAATTGAGAGAAATGATATTACCTTTAAATAATACCTAAAATACTCTTAACTATTAAATAAAAAAACTAGGTCACCTTATCTTTCTCATTCTCTCTTTTAACTCTTTTATCCTTCTCTCACCTATTTATTAGTGGGATTAAGTTGAATTATTTCCCAATCATTTTTCTCCATTAAATTAAATATGAAAAATAAATTGTTAAAAATTATTATTGCCAAATGCATTTTTGAAGTAAATAATTTTTAAATACCTCATCAAATATTATTCTTTTTTTTCAAACTTACATAATATATAATAAATATTATTTTTTATTTCAAACTTATATTATTTCTCATATATATTAAACAATTTTTAAACACCTCGTAAAATATTATTATTCTTTATTTGTTCTAACTTGCAAATTAGACATCAAATTTTTTTTTTCAAACTTATATAATATATATAATAAATAATTTTTAAATACCTCATAAAATATTATTATTATTATTATTATTATTATTATTATTATTATTATTATTATTATTTCTAACTTGCAAATTAGACCGATGATGTTTATTATTTCTCATATTATTTTAGAAATAATGTAAACACTCACATGCATATATATATATATATATATATATATATATATATATATATATATATAATATTAATCAAGAAGACAATATTTCTAGTAATGGGCATAATTAAAGTCTTCAAGATATTCAAAATTTTTCCATTCCAAAATTACCTAATTGCTTCCCACACTAATCCTAAATATTTTTAAATAAAGATTTAAATATTGAAAACTATTATAATATTTTCTTATTAAAGCGATTTTTTAAAAGTAATAAGATAAAAATCATGAAATCTTCAAACCTCTAATTACAATAAATATTTTTACTTTTAAAACTAATTTCATAATTTAAATTAATGATTTAAAAAAATAAAAATGTTATGAAAATAATTTTTGTTTATTTTAATTCCATTTAAATATAATTTTTAATCTCTATTGATAACAATGAAATTATGTTTATAAAAACAAAATAGTAAAAATATATATTTCATTTAGTTTAATTATAATGAACATTTCAAACATAATTGATTTTAATTTTATTTCTATGTATTAATTTTTGTGGGGAATGTGTTAATGGCATAGTTTGGTAAAAAAAAAAAAAAAAAAATCCTATCAATAATTATCTTAATATCAAACTCAAGTTATTTAAAAATCGTACAAAACCTATTAGGAGTTTTGTACACCATTGTATATTTGACACATTTCCCTTATACAATTAGTGTAATACCTTGGCACAAATTTCATATCCTTCCTAAATTATGTGTCCATGCAGATGTGTTAACTATGTTTTCAATGATTTGGTTGAAAAAATGGTAGATGACTTAGGGTAAAAAAAAAAATTCCCTGAATATCATTATTGGGGAAAATATTGGAATTTTCATGTGAAAGTTAAATAAAGTGCATGACATAAGTGTACGACCCTTGGGTGACAAGAAAAATAAAGGAGTTGTTCAAAATCAATTGAAATCTTTTACAAATGATGGTCTTGTACACTCTTATACACTTAATACATTTCTCTTGTACAGTTAGTGTAATACCCTTGTACAGTGGCACAAATTTCATATCCCTTGTAAGTTATGTGTCCATATAGTGTGTTTAATCATATTTCCAATGGTTTAGTTGAGAAAATTGTGGATGATTTATGATCAAATTTTTTTGTGTTTAATTATATTTCCAATGGTTTAGTCGAAAAAATGGTGGATGACTTAGGATCAATTTTTTTTTCCTCAAATATGAGGAAAGTATTGAAATTTTCATGTGTTTAATTATATTTCCAACGGTTTAGTTGAAAAAATGATGGATGACTTAAGATCAAATTTTTTTTCCCAAATATCATTATTGAAAAAGTTATTGGAATTTCCATATGAGAATTAAATAAAGTGCATAACATATGTGTACAATTCGTGGATGATAAGAAAAATAAAAGAATGGTTTAGAATTGATTAAAATCTTTCATAAAGAGTAGTTTTGTATACCCTTGTACACTTAGTACATTTTCCTTGTACAATTAGTGTAATACCATTGTACAATAATACAATAAAAAAATAAATAAAATTTAATTCTTTTTATTAATTTCATATAAAAAAATAGTACTAAACAAGGTTTTCATTTTTTAATTAAATGTATTTTCAAAAAGAGACAATATAAAAATAAAAATTATTTTTAAAAATAAATAAAAAATAAAAACTAGAAAAATATTTTCAAACCAAATTCAAATATAATCTATATAATTTTTAACTACTTGTTTTCATCTAAAATGAGTAAATATACATTAACATTTTAATTGGGTATCTAAAATAAAAACTATTCATCCATCATTTTTCTTTCTTTTTATTTTTCTTATTTTAATAAATTTTCAAGTAATTCAAATCATTAAAAAAATATTTAGTAAACAAATTTGCAACATTTCATATAACTTATTATTAAAAGTCATGCTCAAAAAGTTATTAAAATAAGGAAGAAAGAACATTAAAAAAAATTGAACTTTTTATTTTATAATAGTAAAAAAAAACTTTAAAATACTTTTTAGTATAAAACAAAAGAAAATAGTGAATATATTTATTTAAAATAGTGTTTTAATCATTAAATTATTCACTTCTAAAATGTAATATAATTTTTATTTATTTAAATTAATATTTTTTAAAAATGTATTTTCCAAAATAGTATTTGAATCATTAGTATAATTTTTGTTTATTTATAATTTAAAAATAGCAAATAATATTGATTTTTCAATTATTTATGAAAGAGTTTAAAAAAATAACGAAAAAATTAAAAATGGTTAATATAAAAGAGAATTTGCTAGCAATGGCATGTGAAGAGTGGTAGAATAAAGACAAAAATGAGTCAAAGGGTATTTTAGTAAATTACTATCTCATATCATTGTAATCAATTATGGGTAGTTGGAGGACCTTACCTTAATTATCAAACCCAAGCGGGTTGAAAACATAATTCTCCTTAAAAAAAATACAATCACTCATTGTATATAAATCATATTTTATATGTAAAAAAAAAAATTAAAATTAGTTTTCATACACTCATATAAAATTAATCATAAAATAAAAAAATTTTAAAAATAATTCAAGTTCTACATATCCACTAAATAAAATATAGTGCATTTAAGATGATCAAAGGTAATACATATATCATTGTAAGATGGTATGTGATGGTTAAAGACACTCTATTTAACTAAAATAAAATATATGAAATACTAATTATTTTTAAATTATAGTATGAAATTTGTATTTTATAAATTTGAGTTTTTAAAAATAATATTGAAATGCTAATTATTTTTAGATTATTATGAAAATTTTATTTTATAAATTTTAGATTTTTTTTATGATTTTTTTTATTTGAGTGTATAGAAAAGCGCCATTCCCAAAAAAATTGGTTGGCATGTGATTAGCCCTAACCCTGAAAAAAATTTGGAAAGAAAAATATTTTCCTTTATTATCAATCTATGGTATCAGATATTGAGGTAAAATAAAAGAAGGCGTTTCCCTTGGAAGGGTGATGATATCGTATGATAACATTCATATTGCACAGAGAAACAGAGACCAGGGAGGAGTGAAGAAGAATGGAAGAGAAGAGAAAGTGGAAGCATAGAAAATCATCCACTTCTTCTTCAATTCCAAATTCAAATTCTTCTTCCATACACAATCTTGATGATGGTTGTCTCATGCACATCTTCAGCTTCTTATCCCCTATTCCAGGTACTTCCTTCTAACCTAATCCCAACCCTAATTCTGATTCCTTCTTTTCTTTTTCTTTTTTCCTTTCTTCTCTACTGGGTTGCGGGGAAAGCGTGTTTCCGTCGTGAATTTCTCGTTGTATGTGAAGCTGTACATGGGTCCAGCGACTGTGAGGCTTAGTTGAGGTGAAAATGGGGTTTTGGTTTCTGTTGTCTTTTGTTTTAAGCAGTTTCTCAGCAACCCAAGGGAAAATTCTTAGGGTGGAAGAAGAATGTTTTTGAGTGGAAGTGTCAATTACTGTGTTGTGCCGTTTGGATGGGAAGAAATTTGGGGAAATTTTATGAAATTCTGGAACTTTTTGTTTCTCTATTTTGTTTCTGAATGCCCAATTTTTTTAGAATTTCAAAACTTTAGTGGGTCTTAGTGAAATTTAGGAACCCTAGATATTATGGGGGATGGGAGTGGAAAGAGGGGAGAACTGATATTTTGTAACTTGTGTGTTCTGGATTTGATTACCTTACTGAAGAAACATGTATATGGTGATATGTTCTTGCGAAGTGACAAGATGGACGTTAGGATGATAGGTGTTGAAACAGAGACTAGGGTAACACTAAAATGTAAGAGAGATAACTGGAGCTGCCATCAAGTATTCTTTGACTTATAATCATAATCTAATGTTAATTATTAAATTGAATTTGGTTGAATCTGTAAATCAGCTAATGTAATTGCATTATGCACACCTTTAGTCAAGGAGTGTATCTTGCTTATGTTAATAATAGTCCTGACCATGTGCTTCTGTGGTGATAAAGCTCTGCTAGTTCGCATCGAAGCATTTTCCTGTCACATATAAGTTTTATGCACTTTCTTTCTTGAGATGATTGGAGACTAAATATTATCCATGAATAGCAGTGTGATGTTCAATATTTATGGTCTCAAATATTGGGTAATTGGGATTTTGAAGAGTGGATGTATGGCCCTTATAAGGGGGGAATATAATGTATAAAAGTGGATCTGTAACATTTTAAGTATAAGCCAACTAACTACATTGATCACTTTTAATTATAGATTTGCCTCTTTTCTTGAAGAATAGGCACTTAGGTTGGGGAGAGAGGGGTGGTGTTAAGGGGTTTGGGGGTGAGTGGTTGTTGTTGGTTGTGATGGGTTGGTTTGAATAAAGCCAAGATTGGCTCCTATGTCGTAAAATGCCTCTAATGAATAATGATTTCTATATCCCCTTAAATATCACCATAATTACATTACAAAAATCATGCAGTCCTACATCAGATCAATTTTAACAAATATTTCAGCGTAATCAGGTCATTTTACTGTCTAATTGCATATCTATATTATTTAATTGTTTTATAATTTTTAAGATTTGATGAAAATCTACTCGATAAATTCCATCAATTATTCTTCTTACCCATTGGTTAGGTTGATCAACTAAATGGGTTCTCTTTGTCTTAAATGGTGTGTTCTTTCCTTCTATTGATGATACTATGTTTAAATTAGAGTGATACTGTTAATTTATGGGTTTCTTTTCTTAAAATTGTAGAGGAGTTGCCTTGTTCAATAAGACCTGTGGAAATAGACAATTTGACCATAACACTTTGGGATACCTTTTATTATTTCTGTCTCTTTCAAATTTTTATGTGCTTTAGTTGTTTAAATTTTCAATGTCAGTTGATCTCAATGATTTTGTAACTTTTAGATGAGTTCATTCTCGATACTGCTGTTGCATTAACCCTCCCTGAGAGATGTTGTTGCCCCATGCATATATGATATCATACAGTCTCTGTCATGGATTGCCATTGAGTTTGCAGATCGGTATAACACCGCCCTCGTTTGCCACAGATGGCATTACCTGGCATGTCACCCACGTCTATGGCTGCGAGTAGATCGGTCTGTCAAAGATTCATCTGAGCCTGGAGTTTTCCCAAGCATTGAAATGGCTGTTTCTGCTGCTAGGTCAGTAAATTACATTTGCACATATCTGATTCCCTTTATCATATGGTAGGCAATATAAACTGATTGAGGGTTTGTTCCATGTAGGCCTGGCGATACCATTCTTATTGCAGCAGGTGGGAGTCATCTGGCCTCTAATATTCAGATAAAAAAGCCCCTTTGCCTGGTATGTCAATGTTTTCTTTTCCATGAGATGTTTCAGTTTCAGTTGTTGCCCATGCAAAGCTATCTATAAACACTAAGGGAAACGCACTCAAGTTTAATATGGCCATTGGTGTTTGAGGCCTGCCTCAAGTGGCAAGGGATTGGGATTGGGATGGGGCTGTGGGGGCTTTCAGGTTTGAGTCTCAACAGGGATCCAAAAAAAAAAAAAAATTACTCATCAAAAAAAAAAAAAAAAAGAGAAATTTCTAATCTTTAAGAAGGGAATACTCCTATTAGACATTGTTGTGGAGGGTGCAAGTTACCCTTTATTTTATAAATATGGCTAGCGAGAGGGTATATTTTTACATTTTGATGTCCGGGTTCAAGTGGCAAGGGGTTACTTCATTTTGTGTGCATAGTTAAGACCAACAAATGATTTGGTCTAGGTAATTTTCCAGTGTTCAATTTATGTATTTGTTTATGTATTTATTTTTATTTATTTTTTATATAAGATGCATTTCAATTTTATTTTGCTGATTAAAAGAAAAGTAATGTCTTCACTTTGTCTATATTTTATTTTAATTTCTTTCCCATATTGAGTTTATACCTATTCTTGCCAATTGCTACTACCTGACCTTTCTACTTTCATCATAGGTTTATTATTTTTATGTGGGTAACATCGAGAAAAATTATTCTGATTCTACTTGCATATCAATTGCAATCCTGTTGAAGTCAATTTTCCAAGTTTAGTTAATGAATCTTTATGAAATTGTAGAAAACGATATTGCATTTGCCCTGAATATTTACAGCTGAAAAAACCTTTCCTATTAATTCTGTGGATATTAAAATGAAGTTAGAGAGTTAACTGCAGTAATTTATTTTATTCTATTTTGTTTTGATAAGAAGTTAGCCTCCAGTCCGAACCTACAAAATTGCTTTTAGCATTGGTGAGTTGAACAAAAGCAACACATGTGCTGGCATTCTGGTTTTGTGTCCATACCAAACACGCTAATGGTAGATTGCTATTCAGATTAGGATATCCGACCTAATCTCACGAGTCATTTTACTAACGAATAAAAAATCTATTTTAATGGCAGTCAACGTTTGCCTTTTTCTATTTAAACTTCTTTTCTTCAGATTGGTGGAGGTGAGCTGCCAGATGATACCACCCTCCTCTGTTCTCGGGGTTCAGACAGGTTTGCAAAAATTTCAATATGTTCCACCTTTTAGAGTTGGTGATTTTATGGGAGTCCTCTTTACAATAATTTTTTTCTTTTGATAATAAACAAGGATTTCATTGTATTAAATATTGCATCGCCTAAATTAAGAGGCTTCTATAACTGTGTTTCTTGAAAAATAAGAAGGCGTCCAATTGAAATGAAATTATAATATATAGTTTTAACATGTTGCTATCCATGGCTAAACTCCTGGAGCACCTTATTTGGTGCACAATGGCTGTAGAGGCCTGATCTCTCAGTTTCAAAGTTTCCCTTCAAATTTGAAATTGAATTCATCTCCATTTCAATCCAATCATAGAAATAGCCATCCACATTGTAGAGTGGACTCCTAGAAAATAACCATCCCAGCTTTTTACCACAAAACAAGTAGTTTGTAATGCCTTTTTCCTTGTCTTTGAGCAGTGCACTGGAGTTCCTGTCCACCTGCAAAGTAGCAAACTTAACGGTGAAGGCCGAGCTTGGTTGCTGCTTGCTGCATAGGAGCGGAAGGCTGACTATAGATGGGTGCATACTTCAGTGTGAGTCAAACCCCTTGGACTATTTATCATGCCCAATTGTGAGTACAGCAGCTGGCCCTGAGATACTAACTTCATCTGTGAAGAGTCATGGTGATAGTGTTTCTGTTTCTCGAACTCGGATTGAAGGAGGTGCAAAGGCTGTTGTGACAAGTGGATCTCTGGCATTGCAACGAGTCCGAGTCATTTATGCTCGAACTTCTATCTTTTTCTGGTTTGATGTGGATCGTAGATGATTATTAATATTTGTCCTAAAATTGTAGAGTTGTGAACTACCTAGACCAATTTACCTGTGTTTCTTCTTGTTAATGTTGTATTGGTTCTCTCATGGTTGAAAATTTATGGATTTTTATGAGTTTATAAGCATGGATCCAAGTGATTATCACTGCAAACCTAGTGTCTGTTTTCCTGGGTAGCGGCTTCAAGTCAGTTCTGATGAAGAAGGGGGTAATTCATGTTGATGAGCCATATCCGTTTCACATTTTATTAAATAAGTCAATTCAAACACGATATGAATAATAATCCGGTTAAAAATATAAACCTAAATGTTGTCCAATTATTAAATAGATAACACATCTTGTAATTTATTTAACATATTCAATAATAAGGTTCTCTTATTTAATAATTGGATTAAGTATTGTATAAGTTTAAGTGATTAATTTTTTAATTTGAAGTGTTTATGATTCAATCGACATATTTATTCAAAAGTAAATTTAAAATAAGTTATACGAGTTCAATATTTTATAATTGTAATTAGGTTAATTAACGTGATTATTAAATAGGTCAATTTAGGTCAAATTCGTGTTATACATATAGATGCAAAAATAACTTATTTATGAAAAGGGTTATATAGGTTGATACGAATTTGATCCAAATATAATTATACTCTACCCAAATTCTATAAAAATATGTTGGGTTTGAGTATGAATTGTATCAAACTTAGGAAGTGATACAAACTCAAAAAGTATTAGTGGGCAATCACAACTCTAATTTTCATATGATGGGTTAGGTATATTTCTATGGATTATATGATATGGTAAAACCCATTTAGGTTTTATGTATTGCATGAAAACGAGGAAATCTAAGATACTTATGTGTGTGCAAGAGATGATATCAGATAGGAGGCAAGGGATATGTATAGTTATGCGGGTTGACATGAATTTGGCTCAAATATAATTATACTTCATTCAAATCCAATAAAAGTGCATTGCGTTTGAGTATGAATTATATCAAACTTTGTCATACCAACGAGAAAATGATAGAAATTCAAAACTCAAAAGTAATAGTAGACAATCACACCCTTAATCTTCATATAATGGGTTGGGTATGTTTCTGTGGATTACATGATATGATGAAACCTATTTTATATGTTTTATATACTGCGTGAAAATAGGGAAAATTGAGATGCTTGTCTTCATGCAAGAGATGATGTTGGATGTGAAGCAAGGGGTTTGTATAGATTATGCAATTCAACAAGAATTTACCCATGTACAATTATACTCAACTCCAACGGCATGAAAATAGATGGGTTTGAGTGTGAATTGTATCAAACTTTGTTACCCCACTAGAAAGTAATATAAACTAAAAGTATCAGTGGGTATTCACACCCCTAATCTTCATATAATGGGTTAGGTATGTTTATGTGAATTACATAATATGTTGACACCCATTTTGTACGTTTTATGTATTGTGAGAAAACATGGAAAATTGAGATGTTTGTCTATGTGCAAGAGATATAAGATGGGAAGCAATGGGTATGTACAGTTATGCAAGTCAACATGAATTTGGCCTAAATACAATTATACTCAATCCAAATAGAATAAAAGTGTGTTGGGTTGAGTATGAATTATATTAAACTTTGCCACCCCCACCAGAAAGTGATACAAACTATCAATGAACAATCACACCCTTAATCTTCATATGATGGGTTAGGTATATTTATGTGAATTACATGATATGGTGACCACTATCTTGTACGTTTTATGCATTACATGGAAATAGGGAAAACTAGGATGTTTGACTATGTGCAAGAGATGATGTTGGACAGGAAGCAAGGAGTCAATATGAATTATGGAAGTGAATGCAAATTTGACTCATATAATTATACTCAACTTAAACTTGATAAAAGTACGTTAGGTTTGAGTATGAATTATATCAAACATTGCTACACCAATGAGAAAGTGATACAAGCTCAAAAGTATTGATAGGTAGTCACATCCCTAATCTTCATATGATGGGTTAGGTATGGTTCTATGGATTACATTTGTACGTTTTATGTACTGTGTGGAAATAGGGAAAATGATGATGCTTGTCTATGTGCAAGAGATGATGTTGGATGGAAAGCAAGGGGTATGTATGATTATGTAGGTCAATATGAATTTGACCCAAATACAATCATACTTAACCCAAACCTGATAAAAGTGTCTTGGGGTTTAGGAATGAATTATATCAAACTTTTCCATCCCTATGAGAAAGTGATAAAAACTCAAAACTCAAAAGTATTAGTAGGCAATCACACCTCTAATCTTCATATGATGGGTTATGTATGTTTTTGTGGATTACATGATATGGTGACACCCATTTTGTATGTTTTATGTACTGCATGGAAACAAGGAAAATGGAGATGCTTGTCTACATGCAAGAGATGATGTTGGATGGGAAGAGCAAGGGGTATGCATGTACAGTTATAAAAGTCAACATGAATTTGACTCAATTACAACTATATTCAACCAAAACCCAATAAAAGTGCATTGAGTTTGAGTATGGATTATATCAAACTTTACCGTCCCCACAAGAAAGTGATACAAACTCAAAACTCAAAAGTATGAGTAGACAGTCACACCCCTATTCTTTATATGATGGGTTAAGTATGTCTTTATGGATTACATTTACACGTTTTATGTACTGTGTGGAAACAAGGAAAACTTAGATGTTTGTCTATGTGTAAGAGATGATATAGGATAGGAAGCAAGGGGTGTGTATGATTATGCAAATTGACATGAATTTGATCCAAATACAATTATACTCAACCCAAACTGAATAAAAGTGCGTTGATTTTGAGAATGAATTATATCAAACTTTGTCATCCCCAACAAAAAGTAATGCAAACTAAAAAATATTACTGAGCAGTCACACCCCTAATCTTTGTAGGATGGGTTAGGTATGTTTTTGTGGATTACATGATATGGTGAAACCTATTTTGTACATTTTATGTACTACGTGAAACTGGGAAAACTAAGATGTCTTCCTATGTGCAAGAGATGATGTTGGACTGGAAGCAAGAGCCTGTTTGGCCGATTGGCTATATGATCAGAAAAAATTTTGGGTTTTAAAAACTAAAAGACCATTTCCTCCAATTTACTTTCATGCTCGGTTGTTGTTTTCTGCAGGAAATTTCTAAAAACAAAATGAAAAAACTGATAATAATTTAAAATTATTTTCGGACTGTTTTTTGTTGCAGACAAAGGGACATGTTCAACCAAGAGTTGAAAACAGGGATAATTATATTCACTTCAAACATTGGTATCCGTTTTTGAAAGTAATTTTGAAGCATATAAACTATACATACTAAATCTATACTTTCAAAAAAAAAAAAAAAAAAGCAACAAACATAGCAATAAGTTCCAATCAGATGCGAACTGTTATTAATTTCACTGCTAGGGTATATAATGAAATAGTCCATTAACATCAAAGAGTGCTTTGTATCATCGTTTTGCTACAGGATACAGCTCTTGGCCTCTTTCCTCTACACAATTAAAGAATTCTCTTGGCTGTCGTTTCTTTTCTTCCTTTGATCACTGCTTTGCCTTTTTTACTTCATCACAATCACAGAAACCACTTGCACCATTTGTTTCTTCCACATCAAACCATAGTTTTCCCTGAGTCACTTCTACCCTCAAAACAGTCGATGCAGTCCAATACACTAATATTTGAATCCATTTTTCCCTGCCAGCATTTTCTTCTGTGGTGTATTCCTGAACTATCTGAAAATTGAGCGATCACATGAAAATGTCAGTAGACAATCGTTTATCATAACAACCATATGATGTGAAAACAGGACATGTAGATCATGGCTGGTGCATTACCCAGAATAATCCACACATGGAAATTTATTGCTCGTGCATGGTATGGTGCATTACAACGATTATCAAAAGTACAAAATAGAAAATGATAGGGCAACAATTATCAAAGGAAATGACAGAAAGATGCTTAATGGGGCCAGGCAGAACATGGTCATCTGCAATTTATGGATTAATTTGTTCAAAAAAATGCAGTGCCTTCTAGTAAAGCCTTCATTTGTTTGTTAATAAGAGCAAGACTTTCCACCATCGTCAAATTTTATTATATTAAGGAAAAGTAAAGAATTTCCCAGTGGAACTTTCACAGAAAATACCCTCATCCACAGTTTAGATATGAGTTTCATTTTTGTTTTACTGGATTTTCATATCTCTTGTGTCCACAGGTTTGTTGCATGCATCAATGTAACATATTGATGATTCATCTTCTAGTAATTTAAGAAATTGGGCACAAACAGTTCCAATATGATTTAAAATCAAATAATAGGAATGACTTACTTGAAACATACTAGAAATAGGGGAACTAAAGTCAATTTCCAGATGCAGGTCTCCGCTGCACCACCAGATCATCAGCAGAGTAATAGTCCGCAATAAGCCGGTACATGTATGATGGGTTATGTCCCCCTCTGAAGGAAGTAAAGAATGTCAGAAATTGCAGGAATACAAAACTACAAAAAGAAATACTATAGGTTAAGTCAAAATATCAAGCAAAAATGACACTGTTCTAAATTTTGCCAAAATGAACAAAATAACAAGATTTAAGGAAAAATGACATCCAAAGAGTGTACTAAAACCAGATAGATCCCTCTAGTAAAGGGAAAATGGTTTTATTTATTAATTCATTCGTGTGCATAGTATCTCATAGACCTAGTAAGACTTTTGAGAAAGTTAGGCTAAATATGTAATACAGGATTGAATCTATTGACTTTTCCTTAGTCTGTCTTCTAATTTCCACTAACTAGAGAAAAAAATATTTCGAGTATTTTCTCAGAATAACATCGACACTTCCACAAATTTAAAATGAGCATGAGAGTTGAAATTCTGGAATTCTAATGCAAACTTACGTGTCAGTGATAAATAGACTAACAAGCTTTGGTGGCACGTAATCAAATGCAGGATTGACAACATGAAGAAGAGGGGAACCATTGCCACTTCCAAAGTCCATACAATCTGAGAATTCTCCAAAATCCAGCAGCTCAGATGGGGATTTCAATTCATTCAATAAGACCTCTGGATTGTGTGGATACAAAGGGCACAACTGTCATGTATACAAAAGAAGATTAACAGAAGTGCCAAAGCAAGAAGTTCATCATTAAATATCTGCAATCTGCACTTACCTACAAGTTAAAATTAGCATGTCAGACACTGTTCATGAAGTATGAATGTCTAGTTTGAAGTTAAGACTTCTACATTAAATTAAAAGGTTAATTTTATGGCAACTTTGTTTTTCTTTCCTTTTCCCTTTATTTGATAGGAAATGGATTCTTGACCACATTCATCAGTGCCACTGGATTTGTACTTCTGTAAATATATTCCAAAAGAAGAGATTGCAAATTACTTCCTGCTATCTTCCTAGTTGGTTACTGACTTATCAAAAAAATATATATATATCTTCCTAGTTGGTTACTGGTTTTATGTTCACCAGAAATTTTTTAGAACTTATTCTTTAATCAGGTGGAATATACAAGGGAAGTTTGCAAAGATCACACTTGTTTATTAAGCTTCGAGCGTAAACTTACTTAGCTAAAGAGATCAGAAAGGTAGAAAATTTATTCATTCTGAAGTCATGGAATTTTAAGATGCAGTTTAAACTACCTAGAATATCTTTACTCAAAGCGTGGGCTGAAGCTTGAACTTCAACTTTGTCAGTCTTTTTCACATTTGGATGAGAAGGGATACGGCAAGAACACATGTGCATGGCCCACCCAATGTAAAACAAAAATGCAATTTGCCAGTAACTAGCTAGGGTTATGCTTGAGGAGAGTAAAATAGGTCAGTTGGTAAAAAGAAGTCATGTGGATGGTCCACAAAATTAACTCTTAGCAGATCTCATTTTTGACAAAGTTTAACCTGACTAAAAAATAATATGCAGTGAAAATACGAAGCTTTTACAAGCATCACTTGTTCATTATTCCACAAAATTTTTCCATGACTTATAAAATTCAGCTGAAATTTAGGACCCACCACCCACCCAAAAAAAAAAAAAATTGTGGTAAAAAAAGGTGTTAATTTTTCCTCATTTTGGCAGAACATTTAAATAAAAAACTCAAAATAATGGGTAAAATCTGATTGATTTCTGATTATCCAAAGCCACTTATAACTTAGGCTCTTTGAATTGGTTCTGGGTGAAATTCTGCTCATTGATCAAGTTCAAAACTGTGTTACCACCGAAAGCACAAAACTAAATATAAGCAAACACATGAATTGTATTGCAAGATTTATCAATTAGAAAAAACCAAAAAGAAGTGGACTGCAAAAGGTGCTTATAGATGACCTTAAGCTAGCATGCCGGTGATATTTTCTTGTGACCTATTTAGACACTCCATGAGCTTGAGCAAAGATCCCATATTCACACCCATGGCATGTCAAACTTATGGAAGCTGTTAGCAGGTAATAGAATTGGCTTCTTGACTTTCCTCCTAAAAGTTATAGTGAAACAAGAGCAGTTATTGTGATAAAATACCTTGTGAGTGCCAGCAAGTACAACAAAAGGGACAGCATGCCTCTGAGCAGCTAGTGCAACCATATTTAACCCAACAGGTGCTATAACCCCACCATTCGCCATTACAGCATGAGCTCCAACTATAACCTTTACATAAAATGTTTCAAGATGAAGGCAAAAACAGTCCAGGAAATTGATCACCAAAAGGAACATGGTTAAGGTTCTCACATACCATGTTCACACGAGAAATCATGGCAAAAACTGCAGAATCAGTGATCAGAGTGGTCTGTAAACCTCTTGCAACCAATTCTTTTGCAAGCACATGCCCCTGGTACCTAATCAAGTAGCAATTCATAACAAAAGAAATGGAGTTAGAAAGATAAACAGCAAAAATTAAATCAAGCTAAAAAGAGACCCTCGGGCTTCCAACAAACACTAGCTACAAGTAGAAACCTTGGAGCGCCCTCTGCAACAAATACCCGGAATGATCTTTTTTTCTCCTTTGCGGCACAAAGAAATTCCATTACTGTTCTCGACCGGCCTAAAGTTAATATAACCTCACTGACAACAAAAATTGATAGTTAAAATTCATGCAACCAACAGATGCTACAAAAATTAAGAGGAAACACCAAAAATACTAAATAATCCAAATAAAAAATTAAGACAATATAGATAAAGCATGACAGATGGATGAAGAAATTCAAATATGCTCTTGCTTGTTAAATGTTTATATTCTATCATATTACTGGTGCAATAAGTGGGTCATATCATGTTAATAGTGTAACAAACAAGTTGTGTTCATGTTCAAAGGATTATAGCACAATCATTGAATGAGTATAGTTGTATTTGGATTAAGAAAATCTCATAGTACTTACCTTAATACGAAGGAATTCAACATTTCGCGACTCCAACAAATTGCCATACCTAACCATGACATTTATTCCACTACTACTAATCAAATTGCCAACCTAATACTAGCTACATTACAGGTGCTCACTTGGATACAAATATTTGTGCTCAAAAAGGTAATTATGGGTAATGATTTCACATGCTATCCAAAGACAAGGCAGATGCTAAGCTCAACTGGACCAGAAAACTAAGGAAACAGAACTCCTTTTATGCTTCAAGTTTACTAATTCTTGCACTAGAAAAAAAAAAAAAAAAATCAGAAAGAAAGAAAAGACATGGAAAAAAAAATCAGAAGAAACAAGTTCAACCTCAATCCTTCAACTGAAGAACTGTCTTTATTTGAAGAGAAACTTTCCTCAGAAGTAGTCTCTCATGACATCCCATCACAAATGCCCATGGCTAACTTAATTGGCTGATTTAATTGCCACCTCTAAATCTTCAGTTTTCCCCCACAACTCAAATCCTAGAACCATGTGAGGAAGTTGGAGAAACAGAACCTTGTGACCTCTAAAGACATTTCTAGATCACCAACAACTAATTAAACAGCACTAAATTAAACCATCAAAAGAACTCAAGGGCTGATATCAAATCTAAATGCATGAACAAGGAATCAAATGAACTAATGTGCGCATGGAAAGAAATTAGTATGAGCATTAACCTGATAATTCATAAACTCAATATGCATAATCAAACTAAAACAATGAATCAATTTTTATAATCTAACGTAGCCTATTTCTGAAGATAAATGGCTTGTTTGGTAGCAGAGGTAAAAACGGTTCTTTCAGATTTTTTATTTTATTTTATTTTTTATATTTGGGAAGAGTGAGAAATTCTTCAAACAGGGAAAAAGAAAGTGTACAAGAGAAAAGTAACAAAAAATCTTGTCAATTGAAAGCCTTTGGCTTCCCACACCTAAATAAAGTATCAAAAAACAAGACTCAAGGGGGCAAGAGATCCCAAAAAAACTCAACTAGGGATGAGGCACCTCTTGTCACCATCCTATTCGATCCAGGCTTCTCAAAGAAAGAGCAACCTAGTCCCTTGACCACATTAATAATCTTCCACATTTAATGATCATATCTCCAAGGCCATCTATGGTGGTTGGATACCCAAGACAAGACTGCAACTGAATCCCCCTCTACCAGAAAATCAGTTATGTCTAACTGCATTGCACCTTTGAGACCCTTGAGTAAAGCAAGTATCTGATCTCCACTTCTATAGCTAGCCCAAATCTGGCTCTTCGATAAAACTCAAATAATCTCGCTCCTAAGTTCCCAATTAAGTCCTCCAATAACAATCTGAACTGGATTGCCCAAGGATCAACCATCAAAAATGGGCTTCAAGACACTAACTAGTGGAGGATCCCACCCAGCCCTGCATGTCTAACATTCTCCTAATAGGGAGACAAGCATAACCGGATCCCCAAAAATGCTGCTCAAAGGAATTCTAGAGAAGTCCTAGATAGCCTACAACTGAAGAGGAGTGAGATAGCATATACTATCCTATATCTTTCCCCACTCTAAAAGATCCTAGCATTTCCATCCAATCAGATAATCCCAAGATTACTTGAACAGTCCTTCTCCACAAGGTCTTACTTCTAGGCTTCCACCAAAACCTCCAAAAGACACAAACCACGTATCAGAAATGCCTCTAGCAGCTACCCAAGCTAACCCTGCTTCTAAAGAGAGTCTCTATCACAACTCTAAAGCAAAAGGATAATGTAAGAAAAGACAGCCAGTAGTTTCCTCGCTTCTCAAGCACAAAGCACAGCAATTTGAGCTCAATGCTTTATGGGATCTCCTTAGCTGAAGCATGTTATTAATATTTACCTTTCTACCAGTTATTAACCAAGCAAAGGGCCAAATTTATGGTGGAGTTTTGAATTTCCGAATGAGTTTGCTTTGGAAAAAGAAAGAAGGAGAATCATTTTTTGAAAAAGCTAAGAGAAATATTTGGAGAAAGAACATTAGATCCAAGTTCCAAAACCTTTGATTGGAATAGAAGAAGAAAGACATACATTTTGCAGGGACAAAAAATGGTTGAGATCCTTTAGTTTCTTGACCTGAAAGATTTCTCCTAAAATCAAAGTTCCAAGATCTGGAGTTAGGATTTACTGCAGGGCTGGTCCTGTTTAAGGACAAATTCCAGGTATGATACATCCTGGTGAACTGTGAAACACTATTGCTCCGTCTCTACCAACCTGGAAGCCCTCTACTAGATCATTGTCCTCAGCCTACAATATGTCCACTATTTTTTAATCATTTTTATTTCTTAATGTGCTTTCATTTTTGAAATGTAGAAAACACTATTGTACAGTTTCCTCAAAATAAGCCATGTTCTGAGATGTATTTGAAAACAGTTTCTGAACAAGTGTTGTCAATTATGATTTTCTGCAGCATTTTCATTTATTTTTCCCTTTTGAAAATGGAAAACAGTTTTTATTTCACTATCAAACAGATCCATAATGTATTTATCAATATGTCACATACTATATAAAGGTTTGTGCAAATGAAATAAAAGTATGTTCAAATTTAAGAAAAAGGTACTTTTGATGAATGTGCTCCACTGCTTGCTCAGAAATCTGTTCATGGCAAGTGGCGATATCTTGAATAAGTTCATTAACTGCCTCAATAATGTCATGCTTCAGCTTCCGGCTCCTTGAACTTTTATCAGCAGCTGTGAGGGAAAATATATTCTTGACTATCAGAACTCATAAGCCACCTGAGTCTGAAACTATGCCTCCATATTTAACACTGTTGCTTCCATTACCTTAGCGATTCCCACCATTTAATAACCAATTTTTCAAATTAACTAACATCCATGCAAAAGTTAGCCATATTCATCTCCAGAGGATATTAATGACCTAACTCTAATCCAATTCTAATTTCATTAGACACACATAAATCAAGTTGAAAGAATTTCTAAAAGATAGAAGAAGAAAGAGCTCACATTTGCTTTTTCCTTCAGAATCACCACCAGAAGAAGAACTTTGAGGAACAGCTGCTGAGTCAGGCATGTCCTCAAGAAGGGTTTGTAAAGAAGGAGGACGCAGAGTGCTTCTGGCAGCAGCAGCAACAGCAGCAGCTGATAAAACAGGGTGGTCCTCTCGCTCGCCATCATCTTCATCATCACTTACAGCTGATAAATTCAGCCCAGCCACAGCGGCAGTTGCAAGAGAAAGGTCCTCCTCCCTAATAATATGCAAAACCCGCCGCACAATATTACCAACAGCAAGCTCTGCAATCCCATCCATACGATATTGTCACGAAAAGCAAAAGGATAAGCCTAAACAGTCCTCATAAGATAAAGCATAAACATGGAAAATAGTTGAAGAGAAATAATTTTTAGAAAAAGGACAAGGAAACCTGCAACACAGGTCATGAAGCCCATAAAACTACAAAATGCCCAAAAATGATATATTGATACCCATGTATAGAACAAGCAAACCAAAGCAAAAATACAGATATGAAAGAGCCTCTTATCACAACCTGAAAGAGTAGCCAATAGAACAAGCAAAAATACAACTCAAGAAGGCATTAAATCCCCTATAGAACCTCTTAGCTAACAGTACCATGCCTGGCCAAAGGATATGCTCAATAGATGACCAAGTGTGGAAGCCACTGAAGAGAACCATCAATTCCATAGACAGCCTATATCCTGTACAACAATAATCCAACTCCCTATAACCTTTCTTTTTTTAAAGTTGCTAAGGCTCAAAATATTTGCCTGGATCAAGCCCCTTCGACAGGGCTACCACTTTCGCCTCTATGACCAATTCCTAGGATGGAGTCTAACACATTTTACCATCACCAAACCATTCTTTTTCTTTTCTGGTTTCTTCTTTCAGTAAGAAGGATTAGATATGACATACTAGAATATATAATTAATAATATAAGATTACATCATTTCAATTAAACATAATGACAAAGATCATTTATAATCTGAGTAGGAGTTGAGCTTACTTCATGAAGCAAGTCTAAGCTATACATGTGCCAGCATTGGCATGGAGGCTAAACGGGTTTTACAATCAGCAAACCAAAATGCAGATTTTCTGGCTAAGGAGCTCCAGCTGGACTCCGCCATCGGAAACATTTTCAGCTCAATTGATTAGAGGTACTTTTCTTGGAAGAATTATCCAATCTTTTTAATGAAGCAAAATGAGTATGTTCAGAGCATCTTATCCCAATCAAAAAAGAATGGATAGGACTAAACCAGAACTCATAAAACTGTATAATCATTGGGGATTAATTCCCTTTCAGAATTTGACTCTTGCAGTCTTATGACCTATTGGTATAACCCACAAATACACAACAAAAAAAAATGTTAAAAAATGTAAACAGATATAACTTGATTTTTTTTTTTTTTTCCATTTTTCAGATACAGAGATTTCATCTAATATTTTTCTTCAAGAGCTTTGATTCGAGATTCTAAGAACTTGGACAGCATGCATCTAGGACCACTATTGAGATTTCCAATTTAAGTTGAAAAGATGACTGTTTGTGTATCTTTGCAAAGAAACACTTTTACGTCTTCTTGCACAGTCTTCAAGTGTCAGTACCCATTCACCCAAAACTTGTCATCCAGAGAGCTTTTTTGAGACACATGGCAACTACAGCAATACAAAAAACAAATGATTGCATACTGGTGTACGGGAAAAATAAAAATATAAAAAAACAAACACAACATAAGCCATAGGCCATTATATTCACCAGACTGAAGAAAGCAAACTTCTCTTTTCATATTAGCACTTTTTTTTTTTTTTTTGATAAGTGCAGTTTTACCTAGAAAATAAAACTCAAACAGTAGAAAAACTAATTGGGAAAAATACTGATTCCAACAAGAGAGGGTGTCCATCCTACCAATGTCACAATTCACATAAACATCAAACTACACTGCTGTTATTTCTACCCCATGAATTTCAAATTGTTGCAATTGAGAAATATGGGAGCATTATGGATCATACACAAAGCACAAGGGAATTAATGTAGTACTCCAAAATCATCAATTATAACCTCAAATGAAATAGATATTCTCGCTGGCTTTATTTTGCAAAAAATATGGTCCTTAGAAGCAATATAAGCACCTTGTTTAAAATTTGGAATTGGTTCAAAGTCCAGTCATGTAACACAATGAATCCCATATTGATGATAAAAATATTCTCAAACAAACAAATGATGCTGCTTAATTTTTTACAGGTAACTAGGAAAACCAATAAAAAATGGTTTACCAACAGGATTGGCAGCAATCAGCTGCTCTCCAACAGCCTTTATGGCGTCGATCAGAGCCCCAGCCTGGTTATTGTAGGGAACTCGCTGCTGTGAAATGACTGAGCGGAGCAATTCAGCAGTCATCCTTGCTGTTGCCTGTGAGCCCTCAACCTTACTGCCAGGAAAAGGAGATAAAAAAAATTATGAAATAGTCAGATGATAAGAACACAGCTTTGTACACCATGTGATAATCCTAAACAATGAAAAGGAATTCACCGTTTTTTTAGCTTGATTATGAATTCATTCACAAGGACCTGCACATCTGGCATGATTATTACTTAACTTTACCTGAAAACATCAAACATATGAATTCAGTCAATCATCCTCTATTTCGTTATAGAAAAACAAGGGGAAATAAAAAATAATAACAATAATAAAATCAAATAAACACCAAATTCAAAATATTTCTCTTTTCATTAAACCCCCCAGCTACAAAATAAGAAAACTACAACCCATACTAAACTGAGCCCAACACAATTACAAGGACTAGTTGAAGCACTTGGTGGTGAATACAAAAGGAGGGAAAAAAAAAATCCCAAATCATTTTGAATCTCATAAGATAAGAGGCTCTTTTTCTCATCTTTTCCATGATTCCCTTGGTTTCCAAATGGAGGGAAAAAATTCCACTAAATTTCTTTCTGAGTACCAACAAATTTTGTCAAGCAAAACATGGTGGCAATCATTTCATGACCACTATGTCTTGTTGGTTCCTAATACAAGTAAAATGAATCAAGATTACATCCTAGCAAGAGTAAAAGATTTGTTTTCTTTCATTTTCCATACTCAGCAACCAGACATGGAAACTAATTCCATGACTGCTTCACCTGAAAACATATAATACAAAATTAATTCCGAGCCTCAGATTTCATTTTTTTTTTTTTTCATTATTTGAGATTGCCTAAAAGAGGCGACTACAACTGAGCCTGAAAAAAAAAAATTATTTAATTTGGCTTTCCTAAGTTCTCTCAGCAACCAAACGGAGGCTAAAATAATCAAACAAATCTCACCTACCAAAAAAAAACAATTAGGAACCTCTATCCTCCGCTTAGTTGCCATGAAAATGCGAGAAAAGAAAAAAGAAAAAAGAAAAAAGACCAAAACTTTAACTCCAATACTTTCCAATTGGCAACCGAGAAATCACAAACCTTCAGTGAACTGAACCTAACATAACTGCATACCTGGGCCTTTAATTCCTTCTTCAATAAATAAATAATAACAACAACAAAAACACAGAACGATTAGATTCGAAATTTTCAAATCCTTCCTTTTATTTTCCCTTATTTTGATGTTTTTCTCAGCAACCAAACAGATAAGAGATGATTGGTGAGGATGATGAGGACGAATTGAAGGACAATTGATGGGAAAATGAAGAGCACTTACAGAAGAGAATGAAGAAGCAAGCGAGGGACTGGCGAGAAGGGCTTTGGCGTGTCGAGGGTTCAGCGTTCGGACCCTCACTCCATGCCCTTTTTTGGGTTTGGGTTTCTCTCTGGACATTTGGGTCGGGTTGATTCTCTGGTCAGATTTTGGGCCTGAATCCCAACTTCTCTTGCCCACGAATGCTTGGCCCAACCCAAAATTGGGTCATTCATTTGGGTAATTTTGATATGACGGAAATTTTATTAAATATGAAATAATTTTTTTTTATATAAGTTAGAGGGCTAAAATGAGATGTAATTATTATTATTATTTTTATTATTAAATTTTTATAAATAATAAAATTTCGCTTAAAATATGGGTTATTTGATTAAAAGGGGATAAAATAAAATATTAAATATAATTTTTTTGGACAAGAAATATTTTTCATTTTATCCCCATCTCACATACAAATGCTTTTTCAAAAAAAAAAATTATGGGGATAAAAATGTCAAATTAGGATTATATTTATAATTTTTAATAAATAAAAATTATTTTTTTACCCTTAGCAGAAATGCTTCCGAGAAATATCAATATATATTTATATATGTATGTATGTCACTTTTATTAGACTAATTTTGTCATTTCCTTCTCGGGTTTGGGTTATATTCTTTTATTTTTTTCTTTAATATTTAATACTTAATGAATTAAAATGACTTTAAATTAAATTATATTTTAGTTATTGAGTTATTTAAATCATTGAATTCATTTATTAAAGTCATTTTAATTTTAAGTTGCAATATTAAGATATTTTACTCAACATAGAATAAAATATTTAAGAGGAAATGATATGGTTTTCCAAAGTGCAAATTTTCTATGGTATGTTTGATTATAAGACAATATGAAAGAAAATATTTTAAATATTAAAGAAAATATTTTAAATATTAAAGAAAATCAAATATAACTAAAATTAATTAAAAACATATATATTTTTAAATTATTTATTTTTTAGATAAAAAATAAAAATAAGTGAAATGAGTTTGAAGTAATATATAAAAATAAATTTTTAACTCTTAACTTTTTTTCTTTACTTTTTCTTTTGATTTTTTTGCCTCACATTTTCGCTCATATAGTTTAATAAAAAAAATTCTTTATCATTTATGGATACTATTGTAAATGTTTTATAAAACAAAATGGAAAACGAGAAATTCTTGCCATCATATTAACTTTATTTCAAATTCTAAAGATTGTTTATGATTAGTTGAGGGTGCAACTTAGATGCATTGGCCTGATCTAATCAAAACCCAAGCCAACTTTTGAAATGGAATTGATCCAATGTCCTAATAATCTAAGTTTAACTCGAACCAAATTTAAATATTTTTTTATATTTATAATTTATACTATCCTATATGCTAATATTCATTTTTTATTTTTTAAAAAGTTTATATATCATATACTTTTCAATATTCTAAAAAATATATAAATTTATTTTTATTTTTTGTTATTATCTTGAAATTGTTTATTCCAATTACATTAAATTTTAGTATGAATGTATAGAATTAGATCCACTATTCTACTTAACTCATACCCGTGAAAAGTGTGTTGGGATCAAATCTTATCGGGAAGGAACATGGATACTTTTGGGTATCATTCGTGACATAGAGAACATTTAGATGACTAAGTGCATGCTCTTTTTCTTTTACTTTGCCATTAGCTTCTCTCTCTGGGTGTTCCTGTTCTCCGATTCCAAAATGATGCTCCACGGCTTCCTATTAACACTCTGTCTCGGTCCCCACCACTACCCAAAGTGCAGATTCCTCTCTTCACCGTTTTCAATCTAACAACCAAATCCTTTCCGGTTCTGTTGTTCTGGAGATTTCGAGTTTTGATTTCTCTTACTTCCTTCTTTTACCCACAAGGATACCATGGCTTTTGTTGGAGAGGCTGTACTCACTGCTTTCATTGAGACTTTGTTTGACAAGTTGGCCTCCTCTGAACTGCTCCAGTTCGCCCGTCAAGAGCAAGTCCTTGCTGATATCAAGAAGTGGAAGAGAACATTGCTGAAAATTCATGCAGTGCGGGTGAAGTGTGGCTCGACGACCTTAGAGTCTTGGCTTACGATGTGGAGGACATCCTCGACGACTTCGCCACTGAAGCTTTGGGGCGCAAGTTGATGGCCGAAACTCAAGCTAGCACAAGTAAGGTACGGAGAGTACTCATCCCTTCTTCTTGTACTAGTTTCACTCCAAGTGCTGTTAAGTTCAATGTGAAGATCGATGAGGTCCAAGATAGAGGATATCACTTCCAGATTGCAAGACATTTCTGCACAGAAAAATGATCTCCATTTAGCAGAGGATATAGCTTCAGGGAGGTCTACCACAACAAGGGAAATACTACCCACCACTTGTTTGGTAGATGAATCCCGTGTTTGTGGTAGGGAAACAGATAAAGCAGCCATACTCGACTTGTTGCTCCATGATCATGAGCCAAGTGCTGATGCAGTCCGTGTAATTCCCATAATTGGCATGGGAGGCGTGGGCAAAACTTCTCTTGCTCAGCTTGCCTATAATGATGACAAAGCTAAGAGTCATTTTGATCTAAGAGTTTGGGCTTGTGTCTCTGATGATTTTGATGTCTTGAGGGTAACTAAGACAATTCTTCAGTCTATTGCTACTGGTATATCCGATGTCAAGGATCTCAACCAGCTTCAAGTTTGAAAGAGCAACTCTGTGGAAAAAAGTTTCTTCTTGTTTTAGACGATGTTTGGAATCAGAATTGTGATAAATGAGATATTTTGTACACTCCAATGAGGACTGGAGCACCAAGCAGCAGGGTTATTGTCACAACTCGTAATCAAGGGGTTGTATCAGCCATCGGAGCTAGCTCAGCCTATCCCCTCAAGGAGTTATCCAATGATGAGTGCTTGTCTTTTGTTTGCCCAGCGAGCATTAGTTACAAGAAACTTTGATACTCATCCACACCTGAGGGTTGTTGGTGAAGAAATAGCGAAAAAGTGCAAAGGGCTACCTTTGGCTGCAAAGGCCTTGGGGGGAATGTTGCGCACAAAACTAAATCATGATGCATGGGAGGATATACTGAAAAGCAAGATATGGGACTTACCAGAAGAGAATAACACTATTCTTCCAGCTCTTAAATTGAGTTATCATCGTCTCCCTTTTCATTTGAAGCGCTGCTTTGTTTATTGCTCTATATTGATGGGAGAGGGATTTTTACACCAAGTGAAAAGACAGAAGCAGATGGAGGAGATAGGCACCGAATTCTTTCATGAATTATTTGCAAGATCATTTTTTCAACAATCAAATCTTAATTCATCACAATTGACCTTATTCATGATCTTGCTCGATTTGTCACTAGAGATTTATGTTTCAATTTGGAAAACAATAAGTAACATACTATTTCTGAAAGATCTCGACATTCATCTTTCATTCGTCAAAGATATGTGGTTGCCAGAAAATTTGAAGCTTTTGGTAACGTGAAGAATTTTCGAACATTAATAGCATTACCAACAAATATTCAGGGTTATATGGAGAAGGGCTATATATTTATGAAAGTGCTACATGGCCTTCTAATGGGAATGGGATGCTTACGGGTACTATCTTTGGTTGGCCTTTACATAAGTGAGCTACCGGATTCAATTGGTGAGTTAAAACATCTACAGTATCTTAATCTTTTCGATTGTTCAATAAAGGCTACCTGATTCGGTGGGTCATCTTTATATATAATTTAAAAACGCTGATGTTACATAATTGTTATCAACTCACCGGATTGCCTATAGGGATTGGAAAGCTAATAAACCCTTCGGCATCTTAATCTTATTGATATAAGTGAACTACAAGACATGCCTTTCCAAGTAGGCAACCTCACAAATTTGCAAACGTAGTCCAAATTTATTGTGAGCAAAAGTGGAGGGCTAGGAATCAGAGAATTGAAGAACCTTTTGAATCTCCAAGGAGTGCTTTCTATTTATGGGTTGCACGAGACAGTGAATGTTAAAGATGCAAGAGATGCTAATTTAAAAGATAAACGAAAAATTGTAGAGTTAATAATGGAGTGGTGTAATGAATTTTGGGATTCACAAAATGGTGTACATGAATTGTATGTCTTGGAGTCCTTACAACCTCATACAAAAAATTTCCAAGTTGGATAGGGGATCCCTCTTCAAAAATGGTGAGCCTAACCCTCCAAAATTGTAAAAAATGCTTGTTATTACCAACTCTAGGTGGACTACCTTTGCTTGAAGTTTTGCGGATTGGAGGCATGAGCGAAGTTAAAAGCATAGGTGCTGAATTTTATGGAAAGTGTACGAATCCTATTGCATCTTTGAAGGAATTAAGGTCTGTGGATATGCCGGAATGGGAAAGTTGGTCTCATTCTAATTTCATTATGGGAGATGTAGGAGCCTTTCCTTGCCTTCAGAGGTTTGTAATAAGAAAATGTCCCAAACCGATTGGAGAATTACCGAAATGCCTGCAGTGCCTGGTGGAGCTTCATGTGTCAGAATGTCCAGAATTGGTGTGTCGACTTCCAGAACTTGCATCTCTCGGTGAATTAAATTTAAAAGAATGTGATGAGGCAATGCTGAGAGGTGAGTTTGATCCCACCTCCCTCATTACTCTAAATCTCGAAATGATTTTAAGATTGACTTGTGTGAGGATCGGATTCACGAGATCCTTGGTAGCCTTGCAAGAATTGGTGATAAAGGATTGTGGTTGGCTGAGATGTTTGTGGGAGGAGCAAGGGGTACCTCGCAATCTTAAAATTTTGAGGATAGAAGACTGCGCTAATCTGGAGAAGCTGCCAATGGATTGCAAACTTTCACGTGTCTTGAAGAGTTGCAAATAACGAGATGCCCTAAACTAGAGTCATTTTCAGATTCGGGTTTGCCGCTAATGCTAAGAAAGCTTGTGGTGGACGAGTGTGAGAGTCTAAAATGGCGGATTTTTCTCAATAGTACGGTAATTTTAAAAAGTTATGCTTAAATTACTATAGTAGAAGAAGTTATTACAAATATACGGTAGTTTTTGCCACCTAGGAAAGAGGATTTGCCACTTAGGAGAGAGGAGAGAGGAGAGAGGTTCAGCGGATAATTTTTTTTTTAAACCAAAATCATCTTTTCAAATTTGTCAAAGGGAAATCGTCTTTTCAAAAGACGAGTTCCATGAAAAAAAAAATATATTTTTTTTTAAAAAATCCCAAATTATTATTTAAAAAAAAAACAACAACAATTCCTTGAGGGAACTCGTCTCTTCAAGAGACGAGTTCCCATGAGAAAAAAAATATATATTTTTTTAAAAAATATTTTTTTTAAAATAAAATTCCCAAATTAAAAAAAAAAAAAAATACAATTCCACAAGGGAACTTGTTTCTTTTTCCCATGGGAAAATTTTTATTTTTTTTTTAAATAATTTTTTTTTATAAAAAAGTTCCCAAATTAAAAACAAAAAAAAAAAAAAACAATTCCACAAGGGAACTCGTCTCTTCAAGAGACGAGTTTCCCATGGGAAATTTTTTTTTTTTTTAAATATTTTTTTTTAAAAAAATTCCCAAATTAAAAAAAAAAAAAAAAAAACAATTCCACAAGGGGAACTCGTCTCTTCAAGAGACGAGTTCCCCATGGAAAAATTTTTTTTTTTTTAAATATTTTTTTTAAAAAAATTCCTAAATTAAAAAAAAAAAAAAACAAAAAAACAAAAAAAAACAATTCCACAAGGGGAACTCGTCTCTTCAAGAGACGAGTTACCCATGGGAAATTTTTTTTTTTTTTTTTAATATTTTTTTTTAAAAAAAAATTCCCAAATTAAAAAAAAAAAAAAAAAAAAACAATTCCTCAAGGGAACTCGTCTCTTCAATAGACGAGTTCCCATGGAAAAAAAATATATATATTTTTTAAAAAAAGTTCCCAAATTAAAAAAAAAAAAAAAAAAAAAATTCCTCAAGGGAAATCGTCTCTTTTAAGAGATGAGTTCCATGAAAAATAAAAAATATATATATTTTAAAAAAATTCCCAAATTATTATTTAAAAAAAAAAAAAAAACAATTCCTCAAGGGAACTCGTCTTTTGTTTTTTTAAAAAAAGTTCCCAATATATATATATTTTTTAAAAAATTCCCAAATTATTATTTTTTTTTAAAAAAACAATTCCTCAAGGGAACTCGTCTCTTGAAGAGATGAGTTCCCATAAAAAAAATATATTTATTTTTTAAAAAAAATCTCAAATTATAAAATAAAAAAAAATTCCAAAGGGGAAATAGTCTCTTTAAATATATATATATATATATATATATATATATATATATATATATATATATATTTTTTTTTTTTTAATTTGGGTATTTAAAAAAAAAATTTTAAAAATTTTTTTTTTTTTTTTCCCATGGGAACTCGTCTCTTGAAGAGACGAGTTCCCTTGAAGAATTGTTTTATTTATTTATTTATTTATTTATTTGGGTATTTTTTTAAAAAAAAATTTTTTTTTTTAAATTTTTTTGTCTCTTCAAGAGACGAGTTCCCTTGTGGAATTGTTTTATTTATTTGGGAATTTTTTTTTAAAAAAAAAAATTTTCCCAAGGGAACCCTTGAAGAATTGTTTTTTTTATTTTTATTTTTATTTGGGTATTTTTTAAAAAAAAAAAAATTTTTTTTTAAAAATTTTTTTTATCTCTTCAAGAGATGAGTTCCTTTGTGGAATTGTTTTTTTTATTTATTTATTTAATTTAGGAATTTTTTTATAAAAAAAATATTTAAAAAAAAAAAAAAAATTTTCCCATGGGAACTCGTCTCCCTTGAGGAATTGTTTTTTTTTTTTTTTTTTTTTTTTTTAATTTTGAATTTTTTTATAAAAAAAATAAAAAAAAATTCCCATGGGAACTGTCTAAGAATTTTTTTTTTTTTTTTTTAATTTGGGTATTTTTTTTTTTTTAAAAAAAAATTTCCCATGGGAACTCGTCTCTTGAAGAGACGAGTTCCCTTGTGGAATTGTTTTTTTTTTTTTTTTTTTTTTTTTTTTTTTTAATTTGGGAACTTTTTATAAAAAAAAAAAAAAAAAAAAAAATTTCCCATGGGAACTCGTCTCTTCAAGAGATGAGTTCCCTTGTGGAATTGTTTTTTTTTTTTTTTTTTTTTTTTTTTAAATTTGGGAATTTTTGATAAAAATTTTTTTTTATAAAAAAAATATTTTTTAAAATATTTTTTTTTTCCCAAGGGAATTGTTTTTTTTTTTTTTTTTTTTAATTTGGGAATTTTTTTATAAAAAAATAAATTTTTTTTTCCCATGGGAACTCGTCTCTTGAAGAATTTTTATTTTTATTTTAATTTGGGTATTTTTTTTTTTTAAAAAAAGATTTCCCTTGTGGAATTGTTTTTTTTTTTTTTTTTTTTTTTTTTTTTTTTAATTTGGGAACTTTTTTATAAAAAAAAAAATATTTAAAAATTTTTTTTTTTCCCATGGGAACTCGTCTCTTGAAGAAACGAGTTCCCTTGTGGAATTGTTTTTTTTTTTTTTTTTTTTATTTTAAAATTTTGGGAATTTTTTTTTTTTTTAAAATATTTTTAAAAAAAATATATATTTTTTTCCCATGAGAACTCGTCTCTTCAAGAGACGAGTTCCCTCGAGGAATTGTTGTTTTTTTTTTAAATAATAATTTGGGATTTTTTTTTTAAAAAATATATATTTTTTTTCAAGGAACTCGTCTCTTCAAGAGATGAGTTCCCTTGTAAATGAGGAATTTTTTTAAATACTAATTTTTTTTTTTCATGGAACTCGTCTTTTGAAAAGACGATTTCCCTTTGACAAATTTGAAAAGATGATTTTGGTTTAAAAAAAAATTATCCGCTGAACCTCTCTCCTCTCTCCTCTCTCCTAAGTGGCAAATCCTCTTTCCTAGGTGGCAAAAACTACCGTATATTTGTAATAACTTCTTTTACTACAGTAATTTAAGCATATAACTTTTTTAAATTACTGTACTATTGAGAAAAATCCCTAAAATGGCTGCCTCGTAACTACAACTCATGTGCCCTTGAATCCCTAGAGATATATATGTGTCCATCTCTCGTATGCTTTCCAAATTCTGAGCTTCCAACCACACTCAAGAATATATATATTCAAGGTTGTGAAAATCTAACGTCTCTACCAGAAGGAATGATGCACCATAATTCCACTTGTTGTCTTGAAAATTTGATCATTGATTATTGTCCCTCTCTCAAGTCCTTTCCAACAGGGGAGTTACCCTCCACCCTTAAAAATCTTGCAATTTCCGTTTGCTCCAACTTGGAGTCGACGTCAGAGAACATGTGCCCCAACAATTCAGCTCTTGACTCTTTATACCTTGTGCGTTATCCAAATCTGAGAACCCTACCAGAATGCCTGCACAATCTCAAGAATCTCCAAATAATTGACTGCGAAGGTCTGGAGTGCTTTCCCAAAGGAGGCTTGTCCGTCCCCAACCTCACACGCCTTTGTATCGCTCAATGTCGGAATCTGAAATCTCTGCCACATCAAATGACAAACCTCAAATCTCTTCAACTGCTGAGAATAAGCGGCTGTCCAAGAGTGGAGTCCTTTCCAGAAGAGGGTTTAGCCCCCAACCTGACATCACTTAAGATTGATGACTGTAAGAATCTGAAAACGGGCATATCTCAGTGGGGCCTCCCTCACCTCTCTTTCGTCATTGACTATTAAGAATATGTTTCCTGATAGGGTCTCCTTTCCAGATGAAGAGTGTCTTCTTCCCATTTCTCTCACCTCCATTACAATCAATGGAATGGAATCCCTAGCCTCCTTGGCTCTCCGAAATCTCATCTCTCTTCAAGTCCTAGAGATATCAAATTGCCCTAACTTCTGCTCTTTAGCGTCGTTGCCTGCAACACTTGAAAGACTTCAAATCCAGAATTCTCCTATACTAAAAGCAAGGTGCTCAAAGGAGAAAGGAGAATATTGGCCCAACATTGCCCACATCCCCAGCATTTGGATAGTTGGAGAATAGATATTGAGGCAGAAACTTGTAGGTGGAGGCATTACGTTTCATCCATTCTTACATTCAGTCAGGTGCGCTCATTTGCAACTCACCCCCAGTTGCTTTTATTTTAATGCAATTTTAATACCACTAACTTAACTGCTTGTGAATTAATTGCTGGACTGTTGTTGAATATCTAAATGCATCCAGGAGTTTCTTGGAAATTTTTTGCTGAATGACTCCTTTGCATTATACATACATACATATATATATATATATATATATATAATGTATGTATGTATTGGCAATCTTTCATTTTTTTGCAGCATGATTTACTCTGACTTTACACATATAAGGTCCAAACCACAGCTTATGAATTGTTCTGCAGCGAAACAAATGCAGCTTCATGTCTTAATCTTTGATTATGAATTGTTCTGCAGCAAAACAAATGCAACTTCATGTCTCAATCTTTGATGAGATATCTTTTGTTAACTCCCAATTGCATTTACTCTTTTCAATTACACAATTACTTATTTAGATCCCTGAGACTGGGGGACGATACCTCAAAGTAATAGAAGTTCATTGTTCACACATACTTCATTGATTAGGTGACAAATAATTTGGAGGTCAATTTATATTAAGATTATTAATAGTTATCTCTTGGTTTCAGTTTGATCTTAAGAAGATTGGAGTAGGCAGGAGTGAAAATCTTCTGGTTGACTATGGATTTGAATTATAGTATCTCAAGGAAGGTGCCTATACATAGGTTGATTTCCTGATTTCAGTCCTGAAGAAGGCTGCCAACAATGCTAAGGCTTATCACCAGTTCTAAAAGACAGGCGCTTAAACGAGAGGAATTCTGGCCCCACATTGCTCAAGTCCCCTGCATGGATGTAGATTCCGAATTTTGTTGATTAACTATCACAACTTGAGATTGAACTTCATTTATGTATGCTGAAGCATGGGATCAAAGACCATTCAACCCTGTCCCATCCTTAGTTTCAATCAGGTATGGACTTCTAATTATTAATGCAATTTTCCATAATCAAGAAGATGTAAGCAAAGACCACTTCTCCCTAGTCCCTCCTTATTTTGGATTAGGTATGCCCTCCCATTTTCATTGACCCAATATCAGTTTTAGTGTTAGCCAGTTATAAAAATTTCTTGTTTACAAGTGGTAACTAGAAGGAAAAAAATGGCATGCATGAAATCTAAGGTTTTCTAATCATAACCGGTTCCTATTCACATTTGGTTGTATGTTCTCAATCACAAAAGTAGATCATTGTTTTTTTGCATTTTCATTTTTATTTTTATTTTTTGAAGTAAATATTACAGGTTGCTCTGACTTGTTAGCTGATATGATTCATTTTAAAAAAATTCTTCTCTATTTAGGAAGAAGGAAAAAATGCAGGTGGAATCAAAAGCTTTTCAATAATAAGTTTGTGGTCTATTCAGATCAATGATATGGAAAGTATCCCCTGCTTTTAGATAGATGGGAATATATGCTTTGAAGTATAATAACTAGAAATAGAAATACATTTTGTGGGTACCAGAAAAGAAACAGAAGCAGAAAGCCATTCAACCCCCAATCCTTGCAGGTACAATATTACTACCATTTTCCTATCCTTTCCTTACTTTTATTATACTTAGGGATAGCTTTATTGTGTGTACAACATCAACCTTGTTTTCTCCTGGGACCATCAAATTGGATCAAAGGCACCATGCCGTTGAGTTACCAAATTCAGCCTCTTTCCTTTGTCTTTTTTTTTTTTCTTTTAAATGATATTTTCAACTTTCTAATTTTTAAAGCCATTGTCTTGGATTTGGTTCAGAAGTAGTAAAATTATAAAAAAAAAAATTATTTCTTTTTCTGCATGCTATTATATTTAGTGGACTTAGATATGGATATCTAGATGTCAATTGCTATTCCAATATTAGAGTAGCTTAGTAGAGAAAAAATAAACTGAAAATTTGACAAATGAAACAATTTTCTTTTTAATGAAGACAGAAACCTTTTTGAATGATTGAAGTACATTCACATGGGTCCTGCTTTGACAAGGATGAGGCAGGTACATAGGGTGAAGAAAAAGATGAGAGATGTTCCATTCCCTAATTAAGAAATGAAAGTAAGCAATTAGTTATATCTACCCATTTAGCTCTCTTCCAACTTCGTTGACCCAATATCAAAATGTAGAAAGGGAAAAAATGTGTCGATTAAATGAAGAAATTTATAAACATAATTGCAGCCTGTTCACATACTGGTATATTTGTTACTTCTCCTTTGGATGAAATTTTTTCTTTTTGTTCTTGTGTAAGCCGATCAACTTCATTTTTCATGCTAATTATTTCTGTCACCAGTGCATTTTGTTCATCCTCCTGCTCTCATCCTTTGCTTCACACTATATATATATATATATATATATATATATAAAGAGAAAGTTGTCATTCTGTAATTTTTTTGCAGCATGATTTACTTTGACTCTACAGTCCAAACCACAGCTTATGATTGTTCTACAGCAAAACAAATATAGTTTCATGCCGCAATTTTTTATGGGTTATCTTTTGCTAGTTCTCAATTTCATGCACTCTTTTTAATTACACAATTACTTATTTAGATCCGTGAGACTGGCGTGGTATCTCAAATTAACAGAACTCCATTATTCGGATATACTACATTGATAAGGTCACAGTTAACTAATTTGAAGGTCAATTTATGTTTAGGTTATTAATAATTTTATCTTGGTTTCAGTTTGATCTAAAGAAGATTGGGGTAGGTAGGAACAAAAACCTTCTGGTTAACTTTGGATTTGAAGTGCAGTATCTCAAGAAACATGTGAGAATCTGAAAATGCCCATATCTGAGTGGGGCCTCCACACCCTCACCTCTCTTTCCAAATTGATTATTGAGGATCTCTTTCCAGGTATGGTTTCCATCTTGGATGAAGAGTGTCTTCTTCCTACATCTCTCACTTCTCTTGAAATCAGGAGAATGGAATCCCTAGCCTCCCTATCTCTCCAAAACCTCATATCTCTCCGTTATTTTTATTTTTGTTATTTCTTTTTTACTTTTGTTCATTATTTATTTTTTTCTTTTCCATTTTTACATTCATTGTCAAGGTTGATCCTTGCATGTTTAGGTCCTGTAATTTCTGGAAGGGGGGTTTGGCCCCATGGTAGCTTCGGTTTGGGTTCAATTCTGAGAAGCTTGATGCACATGTGTCTCAGTAGCACTGGTCCACTAGGCCTTTACAGATGATGAAATCATGCTGCCAGTCCTCTAACTTGAAGTAAGCTTTTTTTCTGAAAGTTTCTTCAAGTGTTATCGATCTTAAGTTGTTCTGAGCTCTGGTCCTTTTTGCTAAAGGGTTGCATGTGACACCCAATGCTTGAAATCCAGATCAATTTTCCTGTACTAGGACAAAGTTGCTTAAAGGAGAAAGGAGGAAGTTTGGCTTAGGGTTGCCTACATCTCTGACATTCAACAACATGACTTCATTGGAAAATATGAATTTATATTGAATTGTGTTTTGCCCACTTTGGAAGTTGAGAGGGAGATCACTCCTCTTTCCTTCACCCAGTTATGCTTGACTAACCACGGATGTAGAACCGTCTTTTTTATTGGTCAATAATAGGGTTCACTTCTATAATTAACAGAAACTTCTTTTCTACATGTAGGAGAGGGAAAAAACAATGCCGATGCAAATTTAATTCCTAACACAAGTATGGTGGTATGTTATTGAGCTTAATCATAATTGATGGTTTTCCTTTTTGATTATTAAGTAAACTTGATAGGTTCTGTGTAAGTTATAATTTTCATGCCATTGTATTTCTACCACCAACACAACTATTTCTTAATAAGAATTTCAATGAACACCTTTTTAAAGTTTTTGTCCTTGTTATATGGATGCATGGGGTACTTGATTCATATTAGTTTCAAGATAGACCCATTATAGTTCATTGTTTGTGTATATAACTGTGTTGATATAGGGCATTTCACATTGGGGGCAATAGCATCCCTCTTACAACTCTACTTGGGCTTTATTACGTTTGTGATACTTGGATTAGGCAAATTCTATTCTGCTGGCCTAACTCTCTTTTCCTTTATCTCTCTCTCTCTCCTCCCCCCCCCTTTTTTTAATACTTCCTGAATGTAAGCTGGTAGGTGGTGGAAGCATGATGGACACATTTAAAATGGATGGGCTTGAGAATGTGCCATACAATGATTTCTCTGCTAGTTGATGGCATAAAATGAGAGGAATTTTGAGACTTATGGCTCTCTAAGAAGAACTCAACTCAATGGATGTCTGTGCTGTGCTTTTTTAGTTTTAGTGGCTTAAGAAAAATTAGCTGTCTCTGATTTTGGAACTTGACGTATATAATGTAAGAAGTTTGAAGCTTGTTTCTTGATCCTTAGACAATTGTAGCAAATGTTTCCATAGGATTTGTTTCTCTAGTTTGATGATTTAAACATTTTTATTTTCTCAAAAGTTGTAATACCTCAAGTCCTTTTTTTTTTTCCTTTTCCTTTCTTCTTAAAAAGAAAATTGTGAGAACATTGTAATTTGCTTTTTACTATAGTGGATTATTTCTATGATTGCCCTATGGTTTTTCCCTTGTTATTAGAGGGTTTTCCATGTAAATCTTGGTGTACCTTTTATTTCATTATTTCCAAAGACATTCATTCATTGTGTCCTAAACTTTGTTGTCTTACAGGATAAGAGGCTGATGACGCAACTTAAATAAAACTGTAAACATGTCTAGGCGCAACTAGAGCTTCAACTCTAGCAATCAACCATATATTGTGTTTATTTTCTTGTAAATTGTTTCATGAGAGTTAAAAATGGTTCAAACATAATTGGAAGCTTTACCCAAAGTATAGTTATCCAGTTATCCTTTTAGAGTAGTCTAAGTTACCTAGGCTAGTGAGAGAAAAATTAGAAAATCTAGAGCCTGCTTGATAATGCAAATGAGAAGTATTTTTTATTAAAAATAATATATAAAAAATGACATAAAATATTATAATATATAAGTCCCAAGCTTATTTCATCTTTTTATATTTGGATATTCTTTGAGAAATGGTTCCCCTTTCAAATGATGAGTGTTTCTTTCCTACATCTCTCACCTCTCCTAGAATCTGGATTATAGAATCCTTAGCCTCCCTTGCTCTCCAGAATGTCACCTTTCTAAAACATTTGCATACCTATCCTTGTACTAAACATCATAGTTCTTTATGTTTTTTTCTTTTTTGGAAGTAAACCTTATAGGTTGCTCTGAGTTGTTAGTTGATATGCTTCATTTTTAAAAAATTCTTCTCTATGTTGGAAGAAGGAAAAAAAAAATGCAGGTGAAATCAAAAGTTTCTCAATAGGGTCTATTCGAATTATGGTGTGTTCTTGACCTCAATGTTAGATGTTATTTTCGAAAAAAGAAAAAATTATTTCTAAGTAAGCCTGATAGGTTCCCATGTTTTTTAAGTTGATATGCTTAATATTAAGTCCAAGTATAACCAGTGCAATCCTCATATTCCATAAAAACATATAATCTATCAAGATTGAAGAGCCTTGTTTGGTCTATCATCATTTACAGTATCTTGGACCCTCACTTCACATATGCCATGGCTTTTGAATTCTTATGCAGCAAAGTTATGCAGTTTCGTTCTCACTCTGGTATCAATCTTTTCTTTTTTTTTTCTTCTTAGGTTTCATTGTAGCAAGTACAGTTTTTAAGTATGCAATCACTTTACAAAGTCTTAAATACGGTTTTTTATTCAAGAATTTATAATTCTTTTAAGCTGGCCTGGTATTTCTTTTATTTTCACTATATGCATATGCTACATGGAGAAAATTGAAGTCATTACAAAGTTTTATACATATATTAAGATCTACTAATGACAAGGTTGTAATATTATAGGCGAAGAGCATTTTCTTATATTTTCATTGTAATGTGTTTAGAGTGTGGCCATCAACCTAAAGTAATATGTTGTTCACTTTTACAAATTTCAATTAAGTTGTAAATATTGTTAACTCATAAATGGTTGTTATTTGCAACCTAATTCAACCTTGCATCATGGACTCCAAGAATATCAAGCCCTTGCCAATTTATGGCATGGGATAGACTCACATTCCTTCAAACTTCCGCCATTGTTAGCATAATACACATGTATGCTTCCTATAATTATAAACTATTTTTTTTTATCATCACATTACTAAATTGGAATTTTTTTTCATGTGGCTCCAGAGCCCTATGATTCCTAGAGTACCATGGGCTGCCTAAGCTCTTTGCTAAGGGAAATGAAGCCTCATGTCACACTTATGAATCTAGAAATTGAGGCTTTCCTAAACATTTTCTCTTAAAGGTCAAAAGAGAAGATTAGCCCCAGATAATGCACATCCCCACATAAAGAAAACTTTTCATATATGAATTAAATTTATGTGAATGTTGTTTTATATCACAAAAATGGAACTAGAGACTGCCTCATTAACAAAAGACAACTCTTGTCAATTTGCTACGAGTTTCTACTTAAGTTTGTAGTTTTAATACTACTGATTACTTTTGATTCCATTGAAAGTCTCTTGCACTGTCTCATCTGAGGGGCCCTCAATTGGGTCTTAGGGCTACTTGCAATGCCTAGAAGACTTGAAATCACAGATTATCCTTTTATAAAAGAGAGATGCTTAGAGGAAAAAAGAGAGTATTGACCCAACATTTTTAGTATCCCCTTCATTCAAATAGATTACAAATACTTCCATTAAACCCTGTCCATTTGCAACTTACTGCTAGTTTTTTTAATTTGTATCTCTGAGTTATTATTTATTTTCATTTTTTTTTGTGTCAGTGCAATTTTGTACCACTAATGAGTGACTCAACTACTTTTGAATTAATTACTAAACTTTTTGTTTAATATTCAAATGTAACCAAGAGGTGGCTTGTTAGATCAGAGGTTGGATTGTGTCTTGGAATTTTTTTTTTGAATTAATCCCTTGCCTTATTTGTTGAAAGGTGAGATCACTCTCCCTCTTATTTTCAATTTGGTACATTTAACAATTCAAATTATCTCATATAAATATTAAAAATGTGAAAGTCTTTGTTTCCCACCTCTCCTAATTCTTTTTTTTTTCTCTCTAAAATATTTGGAGTTTATTTCTCTTTCAAGGTGATTAAATCATATTTCATTTTGCAAGTTTGCATGACAACCTTTATTTTTTTTGAGCTAACACATCTCTTACCACTGTACGGTTCTTTCTTTCTTTCTTTCTTTTTTGAGTTCATTTGGTTTGTTTGTTTTTTATATTTTAGTTTTTTCATTTTTATAAACTAATGTAGTTTTGGCCATTAATAATGAATGTATAAGTTCCTTCACCATATGCAGGAAGAAAGTAGATGCTCATGAAATTCAAAATTTCCTGATCACAATAGCAGGCTATTCATATGCCGGTATGCCCTTGATCTCAATTAATCATTTGGTTGCAATAAAACTATTCTAGCTTATGTTTGATCTTAAGAAGTTTTATATTTGCACTTGCTTATTTGAGTTCCAGCTTACTTGGTTTTTTGGTTGCAGATTTTAAACACATTTGCTTATTCCACTTCTTAGATATTTGATACTAGTTTTAGTCCATATAAATGGTGCCATCTTCTTACAAAGGATATTTTCAAGTCTTGGAGTTCATTCATTTCCTAAGGCACTCCCATTATTCCATTAACATCAAAATAATAATCTTAATATCAGTTTCTACTTCATTCTTTCATAAATCTTCTTTACATGTAGAAGGACAAAAGGTGCATTTCAAAACTCATCATTAATCAAGGGGTTTCCCTTTATCTTCTTTTTACTTGTGTAAATCAATTTTTTTATTTTCCATTTTTGTATTTATCATAAAGATCGATCCTTGATTTCTCAGGTATCTTGTAGTTTTTGGAAGTGGAGTTTGGCCCTAACCTAGCTTTAGTTTGGGTTCAAGATTGTGAGAAGCTTGAGACATTGCATCTGAGTGGCACTAGTCCTTCAAGCCTTTACATATGAAAATTTCATGTTTCTTATTCCTCTAACTTCGAGCAAGCTTTTTACTAAAAGTTTCTTCAAGTGCTATTGATCTCAAGTTATCCCAAGCTTGGGTCCTTTTTACTAAACGAAGGGCTGTGTGCAACACCTAGTGCTTGAAATCTCGAATTTTCCTGTTCCAAGACAAAGGTGCTTAAATTAGAGTAGGAAATTTGGCTCAATGTTGCCTACTTCTCCGACTTTTAGCAACATGACATCATTGGAAAATATGAATTTATATTGAAATTTGTTTTTCCTGCTCTAGAAGTGGAAAGAGAAAGATCACTCCTCTTTTCTTCAGCCATGCATGCTTGACCAACCACAGATGCACAACCCTCTTTTTTATGGGTCCAAATATGGGGTTTCACTTCTATAATTAACAGAAACTTCTTTTCTATATGTTGGAGAGGGGGAAATTATGTAGATGCAAACTAAATTCCTAAAATAAGTATGATGGTATGTTATTGACCTCAATAATGATTGATGCTTTTTTGTTTTGATTGTGGAGTAAAAATAATGGGTTTCTTTGTTGTATAAGTTATACTTTCATGCGTCATGTTTTTATCACATACTCAACTGCCCTTTAGTAAACTTGATTGGTGTCGTTCCTCAATCTTGCTCTTTTATCTTTTTCATGTTAGCCATTAGTTCTACCTTTCTAAATACAATTTGTAATCAATGTTTCAATAGATGCTTTTTCACACAAAGGAAACTCAGTTAAGATTCTACCATCTGTTGCAGCTTCATGGTTGTAGAAGTCAAAGCTACAACCAATGCTTGAAATATAAGACAAAGGTGCTTAAAGGAAAAACAGGAAGTTTAATTGGACTATTCTTATTGTGGTATGTCATTGACCTCAATTGCAGTTGGTTTTCTTTTTGATTGTTGAGCAGGCTTGATAGGTTTCTATGCTTTCTAGGTTATAATTTTCATGCCACTGTGTTTCTACAATCGCCACAATTGCTTCTTAATTATAATTTCAATGAGCACTTCTTTAAAGTTTTTCTGTCCTTGTTGTATAGATACTTGGAGCACTTAATTCATCTTAATATCAATACAAGCCTATTATAGTTCATTGTTTGCACCTAAGAACTGTCTTTCATCGTGGTGGCGCAACTGATCCTTGAATGACTAATCCTTGGCTAGAGAGGACAGGGGATGGCCGCTTGGTCAATATAGTTTTTTCCAATGCAATAAAGTTAGATAGTTTCTATTTTTCTTAAATATATATCCATGTTGAGATGCATTTCACATTGGGGGCAACAACATCCCTCTTACATCTCCACTTAGGCTTTATCACATTTGCAATGCTTGGATTAGGTAAATTCCATTCTGCAAGCAAGGTAGTAGGAATGAAGTATAAAGAGGTATGCAGCTAATGGGATTAAAATTGTTGAGGAAAGTAGTGAAAGGTGACATTAAGGAGAAGAGGGGTGGGTTTGTAACAAAATTTAAGATCCTTATTTGGTAAGTTTGTGGAAAGGCATTGGAAATGGTTGTTAATAAACATATCTTGCCAAGAAGGTATCATTTTTTCTGTGAACAGCCCTTTCAAGTAATCATTTAGTGCTTGTTGGGATACAGTTCATGTTTTTTTTTTTTTTTTTAAATAGAAAATATTAGTAAATCTTATATAAAATATAATAACTCTAATATAAAAAGTATGGATTTTCTATTTTTTAAAACATTTGTTAAAAGTCATTATCTTAAATAGCTTTTGCATCTTATGAGTTACTATCATTTTCTATTTTTAAAAATAGAAAACAAAAAATATATCTAAGTGACACCTTAGTGATACATTTTTCTGGTGGTGTCATACTTGATGATCCATCCGGGGACCATGCAGGATTTGTCATCAGGTCGGCTCCTAAGGATGGTGACTGAGAGCTAGAAGACATATGGAGAGCAATTCTATTCTAGTCTAGCATTTAGGGGGAAAGGGGGCAAAGATGGAGCATATGTTCCTTAACCAGTTATTTTGCTAGGAAAACATGACAAAGAGGGTCTTTGCTGTGGCTTTCCTTTATGAAATGTATTGCATGTGCAATGTATTTTCTTCCTTTAGCAGTTATCTTTTCTTTGTTCTTTCTGGGATCCACATATACATGAGATCTACTTTATTTGGGGTAGCCTACTTTTGTTTTGATGCTTTCAAAAAGAAGATAAAGACATGAAATAGACAGGTTATTACTCATCTAAGAAAGCAGTATGATTATGATTGCACAATTTACATTGGATGCATAGCCCCTGTTTGTGAAGGTTTAAGCTTATTTTTAAATTATGATCATAATATCATCGAATACTCATTAAAAGTTCATGATACTTGTGAACGATTGTTGATCATAGTAGCAAGATGACTCCATTATAGTTACATGGTTCTTTCTTTTGTTATGGATGTACTTTACTTGATTTTCACATTGGCATTCATTTCTAAAAAAATTTAATTTTCAGAGGATTCATGTTTAGATGGGTTCTGCAGGGGATCAAGTTTTGCAGCACTGTCAGTCATACCCCTCCCCTCTAAGAAGCTCACTTGGGCATATCACATTCTTGAGTTCAAAACTTAAGAAAGGTAGGGAATAGTATTGCCCCTACCTAAAATCATCTAAAAACTATATAACTCTCACTCTCTTGTGCTAACACTTACTTTTTGTTGTTTTGGTTTTGAATTGTTAGTAAGTTAACATGGTTGGTACTCAAAGCCTGTTGGATACTTATAAGTTGACGGGATTGGAGAATAGGCCCTATGAAAACTCCTTTGTCCTCCATAGAAGACAAAGAATCTCAAGTCTGCATATTGATTTTGTTCATCTGTTGTTGTTGCCCATTGGCCTGGACTTGGGGATGCATGAAAAGGGAATATGTTTCTTGGAGGCCTCAACATATTTCATGGTAACTCAAGACATGATTGTGAAATTACCAAATATGATCACCAAACAAGCCACCATTTTGGTAAAAATGTAGAGAAAATACAAGAAACTCTTGGGATCTTGTTAGAGACTTCAACTTGGCATCCAAACTTCAGGTTTTTGAAGCTTTGCACTTTTTTTTATTGGTATTTTTGAGGGAGGAAAAACATAAAGAGCTGTGAACTTTAAACCCCATCAATAATTTGTAATCAGTAATGGTTCAGCTAGTTGAGTCTCATTATCTTGCTTTAGTGACCAATTGAATCATAGTCTTTATTTGTTTTTAAGTATCTACTTCATACGTAGTGTCAACTACAAGGTCAGATATGGATAGTTGAAGTTTCCTTTTATGAGTGCTTTAGGAATTGGTCATATGGATGGCAATGGGGGTGGGTAGCCCCATCCCAACCCCGTCCCATTTATTTAAAATATTTCTCATCCTGTCCCATTAAAAAAATTAAATAAGACAAGTCCAGTGTGAGAAATTTTCATACCCGTTTTAACTTTTTTTAATTATATTAAAATAAATATATTTTATAAATAATTAAAATATTATCATTTTTATAACTTATTATTATTTTTAAAAATAAGAAAATAAAATAAAATGTGATAGGACAAGACAATACTCGAACCCATCAAAACTCTTGGGTTTTTAAAAAAATTTCAAACATGTCCCAAACTCATTTATTTAAATTTTAAATTCATCACATTAGGAGTGAGTCGGGGTGGGTATCCAAAAAAACCTATCCCATTACTATTCCTAATTAGCCATTCACTTTCCAGTGTTTACCCAAACTTAAAAAATCCCTCATTTTTATTTTCTATTCTACCCTCCGTACATGCTTCAATGTCATTAGCATAGATCATGAGAATTATTAATGTCACAAAAAAGGGTAAATACTAAGTTGACTGTCCTTGTCCATTTTTCACTTTTTCAAAAAATAATAAAAAGAAAGCAATTACCATAACTATTAAACCTAATTACCCCTTGCAAAATACAAATTTGAAAAAAAAAAAGGTAAAAAAAAGAAAATATATAAATAGGCCTATACTCATAAATTATAGTAAAAAAAACCACTTTTATTTGGATTTATTTCCTCTTTTCTAATTTTAAAAATAAAAAAATAGTAATAACTTCTCAATAATAACTCTTATTTCTTATTTTTAAAAATATATAATAGTAATAATTGCAATGAAATACACTAAATCGTATGTGAAAATTCTGACTTATATAATGTTTTCAAAAATCATAATTAAAATTTTTTATAATAAAAGTTTTTTAATACTTTAATTTTTTAGCTGAGCATACCTTGCCTTTAATTCTTTTTCAAAAAAAAAAAAAATGCAACAATAACAAAACAACACAAAAAGATTAGATTCGAAATTTCGAAAACTTTTCTTTTTATTTTCCTCTATTTTGATATGTTTTCTTAGCAACCAAACAGATAAAAGAGGATTGGTGAGGAAAATGAGGAGAAATTGATGGGAAAAAAGAAAGAACACATGCAGAGGAGACTGAAGAAGCAAGGGAGGGACTGGCGAGGAGGGCTTTGGCGTGTCGAGGCCCGTAGGTTTTGGGCCTACATCTCAACTTTTCATGCCCACAACCACAAATACTTAGCCCAATGTTGCGACGTCTTTTGACTCCCTTCGTGGAGTAATGCCAAATTGGGAAAGCTTATTTGGGTAATTTTGATATGATGAAAATTTTATTAAATATGATTTTTTTTTTCCTTTTTTTATACCTTTGACACAAATATTTCTGAAAATATCATTAAAAATAAAGATGATAATTCAAATAAATTAAACATTTTTAATAAATAATTTAACGGTAACATTTTTAATAACATGGATACTCTTATGCATTATTTGTTCTATAAAAACATTTAGATAATTGAGTGCTTTTCTTCTACTTTTCCACTCTCACATAATGAAGCCAGGCAGCTTTTCCTCTTTACCAATAATGCAGATTCCTCTATTGACAAAAGTATTTCTGGAGAATATCTGCTAGATCTACCAAAATCCTTTCCGGTTCTGTTGTTCTGGGGATTTTGAGTTTTGATTTCTCTTGCTTCCTTCCCTTTCCGATAAGGATACCATGGCTTTTGTTGGAGAGGCTATTCTCTCTTCTTTCTTTGACACCTTGTTCGACAAGTTGATCTCTTCTGACCTGCTCAATTATGCTCGCCAAGTGCAAGTTCATGCTGAGCTCAACAAGTGGGAGAAAACACTGAACAAAATTCATGCCGTGCTGGAGGATGCGGAGGAGAAGCAGATGGAAAACCAAGTGGTCAAGATATGGCTCGACGACCTCAGAGACTTGGCTTATGATGTGGAGGACATCCTGGACGACTTGGCCACTGAAGCTTTGGGGCGGAAGTTGATGGCGGAAACTCAACCCAGCACAAGTAAGTTCCGGAGCCTTATCCCTTCTTGTTGTACTAGTTTCACTCCAAGTGCTATTAAGTTCAATGTTGAGATGAGGTCCAAGATAGAGAATATCACTGAAAGGTTGAAAGATATTTATTCACAGCAAAATAATCTCCTTTTAACTGAAAAAGTTATCGGGAAAAGGTCCGCCAAAGCAGGAGAAATACTACCCACCACTTGTTTGGTAGATGAATCGCGTGTTTGTGGTAGGGAAACAGATAAAGCAGCCATACTCGACTTGTTGCTCCACGATCATGAGCCAAGTGATGACGCAGTCCGTGTCATTCCCATAATTGGCATGGGAGGCGTGGGCAAAACTACTCTTGCTCAGCTTGCCTACAACGATGACAAAGTGGAGAGTCATTTTGATCTAAGAGTTTGGGTTTGTGTCTCTGATGATTTTGATGTCTTGAGGGTAACAAAGACAATTGTTCAGTCTGTTGCTTCTGATATGTCCGATTTCAACGATCTCAACCTGCTTCAAGTCAAACTGAAAGAGAAACTCTCTGGAACAAAGTTTCTTCTTGTTTTAGACGATGTTTGGAATCAGAATTGTGACAGATGGGACCTTTTACACCAGCCAATAAGAACTGGAGCACGAGGCAGTAGGGTTATTGTCACCACTCGTAATCAAGGGGTTGTATCAGCCATCGGAGCCAGCTCAGCCTATCCCCTCAAGGAGTTATCCAATGATGAGTGCTTGTCTTTGTTTGCCCAGCAGGCATTAGGTACAAGAAACTTCCATAATCATCCAAACCTGAGAGTTGTTGGTGAAGAAATAGTGAAAAAGTGCAAAGGGCTACCTTTGGCTGCAAAGGCCTTGGGAGGAATGTTGCGCACAAAACTGAATCATGATGCATGGGAGGATATACTGAAAAGCAAGATATGGGACTTACCAGAAGAGAATAACACTATTCTTCCAGCTCTCAAATTGAGTTATCATCATCTTCCTTCACATTTGAAGCGCTGCTTTGCTTATTGCTCTATATTTCCAAAGGACTACGTGTTCGACGTGGATGAATTAGTCTTGCTGTGGATGGGAGAGGGATTCTTGCACCAAGTAAAACGACAGAAGCAAATGGAGGAGATAGGCACCGAATTCTTACATGAATTATTTGCAAGGTCATTTTTCCAACAATCAAATCATAGTTCATCACAATTCGTGATGCATGATCTTGTTCATGATCTTGCTCAATTCGTTGCTGGAGGTGTATGTTTTAATTTGGAGGAAAAAATTGAAAATAATCAGCAACGTACTATTTCTGAAAGAGCTCGTCATTCATGTTTCACCCAGCAAGTTTTTGAGGTTGCTGGAAAATTTAAAGCCTTTGATACAGCGAAGAATCTACGCACGTTAATAGCATTACCAAACATGAAGTATTCATTTGCATTTATATCTAAGCAGGTGGTACATGACCTAATAATGCGAATGAGATGCTTACGGGTACTATCTTTGGCTGGTTGTCGCATGGGTGAAGTACCAAGTTCGATTGGTGAGTTAATACATCTGCGTTATCTCAATTTTTCCAAATCTCATATACACAGTCTACCTAATTCAGTGGGTCATCTTTATAATTTACAAACGTTGATATTACGTGGTTGTTATCAACTTACCCAATTGCCTATAGGGATTGGAAAGCTGAAAAACCTTCGGCACCTTGATATTACGGGAACAAGTCAACGACTAGAAATGCCTTTCCAAATAGGCAACCTCACAAATTTGCAAGTGTTGACTAGGTTCATTGTGAGCAAAAGTAGAGGGGTTGGAATTGGAGAACTCAAGAATTGTTTGAACCTCCAAGGAGTGCTTTCTATTTCTGGGTTGCAAGAGGTAGTGGATGTTGGAGAGGTAAGAGCTGCTAATTTAAAAGAGAAAAAAAAAATTGAAGAGTTGACGATGAAGTGGAGTAATGATTGTTGGGATGAACGAAACGATATACGTGAACTGCATGTCTTGGAGTCCTTGCAGCCTCGTGAAAATTTAAAAAGGCTCACAATTGCATTTTATGGTGGATCCAAATTTCCAAGTTGGTTAGGAGATCCTTCATTCTCAGTAATGGTGGAACTAACTCTCAGAGATTGCAAAAAATGCATGTTATTACCAAATCTGGGTGGACTATCGGTGCTCAAAGTTTTGTGTATTAAAGGTATGAGCCAAGTTAAAAGCATAGGTGCTGAATTTTATGGAGAGTGTAGGAATCCTTTTGCATCTTTGAGGGAGTTGAGGTTTGAGGATATGCCAGAATGGGAAAATTGGTCTCATTCTAATTTCATCAAGGAAGATGTGGGAACATTTCCCCATCTTGAAAAGTTTTTTATGAGGAAATGTCCAAAACTGATTGGGGAATTGCCGAAATGCCTGCAGTCCCTAGTAGAGCTTGAAGTGTCAGAATGTCCGGGATTGATGTGTGGGCTTCCAAAACTTGCATCTCTCCGTGAATTAAATTTCAAAGAATGTGATGAGGTAGTGTTGAGAGGTGCTCAATTTGATCTTCCATCCCTCGTTACTGTAAATCTCATCCAGATTTCAAGATTGACATGTTTGAGGACCGGATTTACTAGATCCTTGGTAGCCTTGCAAGAATTGAAGATACACAATTGTGATGGGCTGACATGTTTGTGGGAGGAGCAATGGCTGCCTTGCAATCTTAAAAAATTGAGAATAGAAGGGTGTGCTAATCTGGAGAAGCTGTCGAATGGATTGCAAACTCTCACACGTCTTGTAGAGATGAGTATATGGGGCTGCCCCAAACTAGAGTCATTTCCTCATTCGGCTTTCCCACCAATGCTAAGACGCCTTGAGTTGTTCTATTGTGGGGGTCTAAAATCGCTGCCTCATAACTACAACTCGTGTCCGCTCAAATACTTGTCCATTGACTCTTCTCCATTTCTCAAATGCTTCCCAAATGGTGAGCTACCCACGACACTCAAGAAGCTTCGTATTGGGGATTGTCGAAGTCTAGAGTCACTACCAGAGGGGCTGATGCACCGCAATTCGACCTCCAGCAGCAACACTTGTTGTCTTGAAGAATTGAGGATAGAGAATTGTTCCTCTCTCAATTCCTTTCCAACAGGGGAGTTACCCTCCGCTCTCAAGAACCTTTCTATTAGGGGATGCACAAACTTGGAGTCAATGTCAGAGAAAATGTCACCCAACAGTACAGCCCTAGAGTATTTACGACTTGAGGGGTATCCAAATCTGAAAAGCCTAAAAGGATGCCTTGACCGCCTTCGGAAGCTCGACATAAACGATTGTGGAGGTCTGGAGTGCTTTCCAGAAAGAGGCTTGTCCATCCCTATCCTCGAATACCTTGAAATTAAGAGATGTGAGAATCTTAAATCTCTAACACATCAAATGAGAAACCTCAAATTTCTGCGCAGCCTAACCATATCCCAATGCCCAGGATTGGAGTCCTTTCCGGAAGGGGGTTTGGCCCCTAACCTAACATCACTTGAGATCAATAACTGTAAGAATCTGAAAACGCCCATATCTGAGTGGGGCTTCGACACCCTGACCACTCTTTCTAATTTGATTATTAAGAAAATGTTTCCAGATATGGTTTCCTTTTGTCGTCTTCCCTTTACTCTCACCAGCCTTTATATCGACGGAATGGAATCCTTGGCCTCCTTGGCTCTCCGCAACCTCATCTCTCTTCAATTCTTACATATCTCAAATTGCCCTAACCTCCGGTCCTTAGGGCCGCTTCCTGCAACACTCGCAGAACTTTCCATCAATGGTTGTCCTACCATAAAAGAAAGATAGTTAAAGGAGGGAGGAGAATATTGGTCCAACGTCGCCCACATCCCCTGCATTTCTCAAGACGGTCCAAGTATGCCCATTCGCAACTTAGTTCCAATTTCTTTTATTTTTTACTTTTGAGTTTTTGTTTATTTTACATTTTTCTATCTTAATGCAATTTTGTAACCAGTTGGTGTCGATCGATGGTTGTGGCTGGATTGAATCTTAGATCACTCTCCCTCCCTTAATTTCAACTAGGTATGTTCAGCAATTCAAATTTTCCCATCTAAATTTTAAAATTATGAGAATATTCTTTTCTCATCTATCTTATTTCCTTGTTCTCTAAAATGTTTCTAGTGTATTTCTCTTTCTACATAATTAAATCATATTTCTTTTTGCATGGCACCCTTACGCCAACAGACCTCATACTGTTGTATGTAAGAAGTATAAAAGAGGCTGATGAAATTCAAGTTGATCTTAAGAAGATTTCTGGTTGCACTTGCTTAGTTTAGTTCCAATTGACCTGGTTTTTTCATTCAATATTTCAAACACATTTACTTATTTCTATTCCAACAATTTGATGAAGCTGGTTTTTGTCCATAGAAATGGTACTGGCCTCTTAATTTCTCAAATATTTAAATTAACATGTAAATATGATTGCCTAAGATTTTCACATCCCTATGTAGAGGGAAATAGCTAGGTTTTTAACACATGAATCAATTTCAAATTGGATTTTATTTTTCAATCACAAAAATGGAAGCAAAGACCAGCCCATTATTAAGCTACTCCCATAATTCCATTAACATCAGAATAATAATCTTAACTCCCTAATTTTTCTGCACATGTAGAAAGACACAGTGCATTTCAAAACTCATCACAACTTGACATTTTTCCATTTTTCTTTTTTATTTGTTTTCAATATTTTACTTTTGTTCATTAATTTTTTCTTTTCCATTTTTACATCCAGTATCATTGTTGACGGTATGTTATTGACTCAATCATAGTTGATGATTTTCCTTTTTGTTTGTTGAGTAGAGTTCGTAGGTTTCTTTGTTGTGTAAGTCTTCATGCCATTGTATTTCTACCACCAGCTCAAGTGCTTCTTAATTAGAATTTCAATGAGTACTTTTATAGTTCATTGTTTGTGTATGTAAGGGTTGAGGAGCTTTTCACATTGGGGGCAATTATCACACTAACAATGCTTGGTTAGGCAAATTCTATTCAATTGGCCTGACCCTTTTTTCCCTTTTTTTGGTACTTCCTGAATGTAAGGTGGTAGGTGGTGGAAGCTCGATGGATTTTCCATACCATGACTTTTCTGCTAGTTGATGGCATAAAAATGAAAGGAATTTTGACGCTTTTGGCTCTCCAAGAATAGCTCAACTTAAGGACGTCAATGTTGTGTTTTTTTACATTTGTAGTGGCCAAAGCAAAATCAACCATCTTTGGTTTTGGTGCTTAGTGTAGAATGTAAGAAATATGAAACTTGTTTTCTCCTTAGACATTGGTTGCATATGTTTCTACAAGGTTTGGTTCTCTGATATGGTGATTTGAACATTTTTATTTTCTTAAAAATTGTAATACCTCAAGTGTTTTTTCCTTTCTTTTTAAAAAGAAATTTGTGAGAATATTTTAATATCCTTTTTACCATAGGTGATTATTTTTATACTGACCCGTGGTTTTTCCCTCATTATTGGAGGGTTTTCCACATAAATCTTGGTGTACCTTTAATTTCATTCCTTCCACAAATGTTCATTTCTTGTGTCATATCCTTTTCTGTCTTAGAGGATGAGGGGCTAATGACACAACTTAAAATGAAACCATAAACATACATGTCTAGGTGCAACCAGAACTTCAACTCCATCAACATAATTGAAAGTTTAACCCAAAATATAGTTGTCTTGTTAGTGTTGCTTAAGTTACTTAGGCTAGTGAGGGAAAAAGTTAGAAAGTTTAGACCCTATTTGATTATGAAAATGAGAGCTACAACGTCATAGAAATCTTAAAAAGCTCATAGTTGCTTTGAGTACATCTTGTCTTTCAAGGCCAGGTTTGAAACGTTGCGAATTTCACTCATTTTTCACCTATTTATCAGCATAATGAGCGATATGCCTATATAAAGCTGATATATCGGTGAAATCGATGGTTTTTCGGGGCCATGTCAGCACCTTTTTCCAATTTGCTTGCTTTTGGGCTACAAAAAGTTTCCTCTGCGTCTTTGGGTCACATTCACTCGCACAACCACTTATGGGCCCACGCAGTACCTATTGCAAAGGAGAGAGGCCCCAGACTCACACCAATAAGACTAGAACCCAAGTACATTAGGTTGTCATAGAAGAGGACTGTTGTTGTGTGAATTTGTGATTTTAATTGTATATAGATTTTATATTGATATATATACATATCTTTTATATATTATACTATTGTTAATAAATCATAGTTATAAATTAATTAATTTTAATTATCTTATTATATATTTTGTATACTAATTAAATACAAGACAAATATAATTTTATAAATAAAATATTAATATTTTTAAATAAAAAATACTTATCTAAATATCATTATTTTTTATCCTTCGAAATATTCAAATTAAACATATTATCATTCTAATATTAATGTATTTTTAAATTAGTATATTATTGCCTACCATTACAAATTTATTATATATATATATATATATATATATATATATCTATATATTGAATATGTGTAATTTACTTGTTTTATTATTTTTAAAATGTTTTTCCAAGTATTTTGAATAATTTTCTTTTTATTGATTTTTTTGGTCAAAATATCCACCAATATATTTCGACATATCCATAAAATTCAATAACCAATATATCCATGATTATTGATATTTTCATCCTTTGTTTCAAGGTTATAGAAAATATTAGAGACATGATAGGTATGAATTTAAAGAGAAAGGAGAACATTGAAGAGTTAATGGTATAATGAAAAAGTGATTTTGATTATTTGAAAAATGAAGGGAATGATATGAATGTGTTTGAATTGCTATGACCTCATATGAAAAAGTTTACAGTCAAATTCTATAGGGGAAGAAACTTCCCCAACAAAATAATTTTGAATTAGTCAATTCCACATCTCATTTTAGCTTTTGGTGTTCTTAAACTTTTAGGCTTTGTTTGGCTTCATAAAATTTGAAGAAAAATGAAAGAAAAACTATAAGAAATGAAAAATAAAAAAGCTACTTTAACTCATTTAACTTGTTTTAACTCTCATATATAAAGATTAAATAATTTTAAAATATATAAAATTTTGGCTAATTTTAATTTTATTTGATTTTCTTTTATATTTTATATGATAAAACAAAACATGAAAACATCTTTATTTAAAATATTTTTTCTTTTTCTTTTGGCAAAGTCACTAAATATGTTTTTTAAGGCTTTTTTTTCCACATTTACTTTGTACAATATTGTACTTCAAACAAGTTTTGTAATTAAAATACATAAACAAAATCACTTATAATGATTAATTTAAAAAAAGGTGTAGCAAACCATTTTCAGGTGTCTAAGCATCAATGGGAATATATTACTACCTAAATGGGATTGATTATATATTTTGGGGATTTTTTTTTATAATAAATTTAAGAAAAATGGGAGTGATTGATGAGGTATGAAATTCATTTTTCACAAATCAATATATAGTGAGTGTAATAGAAAAGCACTTGAATAAGATTACGACTATGTTTGGCTCCTAGAATGTACTGAGGAAAAAAAACTAAGAAAAATAGTTTTCTTATGTTTAGTTTCACTATGAAAAATATGAAAAAAAAATAAAATATAATTAAAATTAGTTAGAAATTTATGTAATTTGAAATTATTTAATATTAGTTGTCTACCATGAAGCTTGAGCTAGATGATGAGGTACAAGCTTTACTTTTGTTGAGTTTCTTGCCAGACGGTTGGGAAACTTTGATGGTATCCTTGAGTAATTCAGCCCCAAATGGTGTGATAACTGTCAACATGGTAAAAGACAACATATTTAATGAAGAGGTAAGAAGAAAAGAGTTAGGTATTTCCTCTAATACAGAAGCACTTGTTACAGAGAGGTAGGAAAGAAGTAAAAGCAGAAAACCTTCCAATGATTATAATCATGACAAGTCAAGAGGAAAGTCAAAGTTCAGAAAATAGATAAATTGTTTTTATTGTGGCAAGTCATGGCACATTAAGAGAGAGTGTAGAAAATTCAGAAGAGAACAATTTAAAGGAAAAGGTGAAAAACAGAAAGAGGACAAAGACATTGCAGCAGTTGCATCTGATGGTGATACAATTATTGTTTGTGATGCTGCGTGTGTAAACCTTGCATGCTAGGATTCCACTTGGGTTGTTGATACAATAGCGTCATTTCATATCACTGCACGTAGAGATTTCTTTTCTTCCTACACCAGTGGTAGTTTTGGTTGGGTTGGGATGGGAAATGAAGCAAAATGTGAAATTGTTGGCATGGGAGATGTAGAGCTAGAAACTAGCATTGGGTGCAAATTGGTTTTGAAATATGTTAGACATGTTCTTGAAATGTGCTTTAGTTTGATCTCTATTGGGAAGCTTGATGATGAGGGCTACCATAGTCACCTTGGAGAGGCTAAGTGGAAGTTTACTAAGGGTTCTCTTGTTTTAGCTAGGGGAAAGAAAAACAATACCCTCTATAAGACAGAAGCGAGACTAGTCAAGGGAGAGGTGAACATTGTTGAGAATGAAGCCTCTACTAAGCTATGACATAAGCGACTTGGTCACATAAGTGAAAAGGGACTTCAGGTTCTTACCAGAAAAAAGCTTCTACGAGTTAAAGGTACGTCATTATTACCTTGTACACATTGTTTGTCCGGAAAGCAAAGTAGAGTTGCATTTCATAGATTTCCCTCATGTAGCGAACCATATATTCACACTAATGTTTGTACTATGCAAATTAATACTCTTGGTGGTGCACTTTATTATGTGACTTTTATTGATGATGTTTCAAGAAAGGTGTGGACATATGCTTTGAAATCCAAAGGCCATGTACTTGATGTATTCAAAGATTTTCATGTGAAGTTTGAGAAACAAATTGGCAAGTAGTTAAAATTTGTTAGAGTAGACAACGGTGGTGAGTATAAGGGGCCATTTGAACAATACTGCAGAAGTCATGGCATTAGGCTTGAGAAGATAGTTCTTAAGACCACATAACAAAATGGTGTAGCTGAGAGAATGAATAGAACTATCTGTGATAGAATTAGGTGTATGCTCTCTCATGCAAAATTGCCTAAGTCTTTTTGGGGTGAGGCTATGAGGACAACCATTGATTTAATTAATCTGTCTCCATCATATCCTTTAGAGGGTGATATTCCAAAAAAGGTTTGGATAGGGCATCAAACTATGATTAATCTGTTTCCTTTGAGCACTTGAGAGTGTTTGGCTGTAAGGCATTTGTTCATGTTCCTAGAGACGAGTGGTCCAAGCTTGACAACAAGACTAAACTGTGTATCTTCCTAGGTTATTCAAATGAAGAGTTTGGGTATAGGTTATGAGATCCGACTACTAAAAAGATTACAAGAAGTAGAAATGTTGTCTTTTTTGAAGATCAAACCATTAAAGACTTGATCTGGTTAAGAAGACACAACCTTTTAGTGAAGAACATGTTGATTTGGGTCCAGTCTCTCTTAACTCTATGGGACATAATGAACACAAGGAAGTTGTGCAAGAAGAATAGATTGATACAGTTCATAGAAATGATGAGTCTATAGTTGATGATGTAGAAAAAAATCCTACAGTCGAGAATGATGGCCTAGAACAGCAGCAAGAACAAGCTACTTTAGAGTTGCCTACTAAAACACAATTAAGAAGATTTACCAGAGAGCGTCAACCTTCCAGAAGGTATAATAGTGATGAGTATTTGTTTCTTTTTTATGGGGGAGAGCTAGAAAATTATCAAGAGGTTTTACTGCATGATGAGAAAAAAGAGTGGTTGAAAGCTATGCATGAAGAGATGAAATCCTTGCATAAGAATAACACTTATGAATTGATGGAGTTGTCTAAGGGTAAGAGAGCATTGAAGAATAAATGGGTACTGAAAATGAAGCATGAACAAAACAGATCACAGCCAAGGTACAAGGCAAGACTGGTTGTGAAGGGTTTTAGTAAAAAAAAAGACATTAACTTTGAAGAGATCTTCTCACCCATGGTTAAAATGTCTTCGATTCGAGTTGTGTTAGGCTTGGCTGCCAGTATGAATCTAGAGATTGAACAGTTTGATGTGAAAACTGATTTCCTTCATGGTGACTTACAGGTGGAAATATATATATGGAGCAACCAAAAGGATTTACAATCAAAGGCAAAGAACACTTAGTGTGTCGACTGAAAAAGAGCTTTTATGGTCTCAAGCAGGCACCGAGATAGTGGTACAAGAAGTTTGATTCCTTCATGGTTGAGCATGGGTATAATAGAACTACTTCTGACCATTGTGTGTTTGTGAGGAAATTCTCTGATGGAGAGTTTATGATTCTCTTGCTATATGTGGATGACATGTTGATTGTTAGTCGTGATACTGGTAAAATTGATAAACTGAAAAAGGAGTTAAGCAAGTCCTTTGAAAAGAATGACTTGGGGCCTATAAGTCAAATTCTTGGTATAAATATTTCTCAATATAGGACGAATGGAAAATTGTGGCTATCTCAAGAAAGCTATATTGAGAAGGTTTTAGACAAGTTCAACATGGACAAGGTAAAACCAACGAGTTCTCCACTTGGACGTCATCTAAAGCTAAGTTCCAAACAAAGTCCTTCAAATGAGAAAGAAAAAGAAGAAATGCAAAAGGTGCCCTATGCATCAATCGTGGGTAGTTTGATGTATGCCATGGGTTACACGAGGCCTGATATTGCTCATGTTGTTGGAGTTGTCGGCAGGTTCCTTTCTAATCCTGGCAAAGAACACTGGGTTGTAGAGAAATGGATTCTCAAGTATATAAGGGGTACTTTTAAGACATGTTTATGTTTTTGGATTGACAAACCTATGTTTGTAGGATGCACATATGCAAATATGGTTGGGGATGTTGATTTTAGAAAGTCTACTTCTAGTTATTTGATCATTTTTTTTCAGTGGGAGCAGTGTCATAGCAATCAAGGTTGCAAAAATGTGTTGCTTTGTCGACCACAAAGGCTGAGTATATTGCTATCACTAAAGCTAGCAAGGAGTTACTGTGGATGAAGAAGTTCATATAAGATTGGGTTTACAGTAAGAAAGGTATCTACTTTATTGTGATAATCAAAGTGTTATTTATCTCAGTAAGAATCCAACTTTTTACTCTAAATCCAAGCACATTGATGTGATATATTATTGGATTAGTGATGCACTAGAGATGAAATTGTTTTGCCTTGATAAATTCCATATTGATGAGAATGGATTAGATATGATGACAAAACCAATACCCATAGAGAAGCTACAATTCTGTAGAAAGCAAGCAAGCATGGTAGAGCCCCTCACATAGTCGGGAGAGAGAGATTTGTTGGGCTCCCTCATATGTGAGGGAGTGGGCCCCATATTATTGGGGACCAAGTTAGTTACATTAAAAAAAAAAGTAGATTGAGAGAAAAAAAGAAAAAAAAAACAGAGAAGAGAAAAAAGAGAGGAAAAATGCATCTACCCAGATTTCATTAATAAGCTAATCTCGCTTCATTTGTGGTCCGATCAAGTTGAAATTTGGAGGAAAGGTTTGAAACTTGAGCAAATACAATCTGAATAGTGGAGATTAGATTTTGAGCTCGGGAACTAGTGTTACTGCCCATGAACAATAATGACTTTCTTTGTATACTTTCTCCAATTTTCTTTGGTTTTTTTTACCAAAAGAGATTATATAATCCAAGGCTATATGTGCTCTTGATGTATCTGGCAACCTCTAGAGATTTTTCTAGAATAGACAGGTGTAACCTATTATTGTTGATAGTGGAAATTTGAATTAGACTAGGTCCCGTAGTTTTTCCCTTCGCATTGGGGGGTTTTCCACGTAAAAAATTATGGTGTCTGATTTATTTTCTGTTGCATGAGTTTATTTATTTATTATTGCTAGTTGCTATTCCCTATTTAATTTTGCACAAAGAAATGGTAGAAAAATTCTGATGTTAGTTGAAATATTATGAATTCACCCTAACAGATCATTGTTAGATTGCAAGATATTGCAGTATAAAAAAAAATGATCTCTATTTAACAGAGATCATTGTTGGGGGGAGGTCTAACAGAATAAGTGAAATACCACCTACCACTTCTTTGGTAAATGAGTCTCGTGTTTATGGTAGGGAAACCGATAAAGAAGCCATAGTCAATCTGTTGCATGAGGATGAGCCAACTGATAATATAGTCCATGTAATTCCCATAATTGGCATGTGAGGCATGGGCAAACTACTCTTGCTCAGCTTGCCTTCAACGATGACAAAGTGAAGAGTCATTTCAATTGAGTGGGTTTGTGTATCTGATGATTTTGATGTCATTAGGGTAAGCAAGACAATTCTTCATCAGTTGTTTCTTGTATGTCTGATGTGAATGATCTCAATCTGCTTCAAGTCAAACTGAAATAGGGACTCTTGGGAAAAAAAGTTTCTTCTTGTTTTAGACGGTGTCTAGAATGAGAATTGTGATAAATGGGATGTTTTATACACTTTAATGAGGACTGGAGCACAAGGCAACAAGGATATTGTCACAACTCATAATGAAGGGATTATATCAACAATCGGAGCTAGTTCGGTCTATGTCCTCAATGAGTTATCAAATGATGACTGCTTATCTTTGTTTGCCCAACAAGCACTAGGTACAAGAAACTTTGATACTCATCCACACTTGAAAGAAGTAGGTGAAAATATAGTGAACAAGTGTAAAGGGTTACCTTTAGCTACAAAGACCTTAGGAGGAATGCTGTGCAGAAAACTAGATCATGATACATGGGACCAATATTAAAAAGCAAGATATGAGACTTACCGAAAGACAAAAACAATATTCTTCCGGCTCTTAAATTGAGTTATCACCATCTTCCTTCTCATTTGAAGCATTGTTTTGCATATCGCTCTATATTTCTTAAAGATTATGAATTCGGGGTGAGTGAATTGATCTTGTTATGGATGGGAGAGAGATTCTTGCACCAAGTAAAAGAAAAGAAACTGATGGAGGAGATAGGGGTTGAACACTTTCTTGAATTGTTAGCGAGGTCATTTTTTCAACAATCAAACTGTAGATCATCAAAATTTGTTATGCAGGACCTTATTAATGATCTTACTTGGTTTGTTGTTGGAGATGTATTTTTAAACTTGGAGGACAAATTGGAAGATACTATTTATAAAAAGAACTCGTCATTTATCTTTTATTTGTCAAACTTACGAGATTACTAGAAAATTTGAGGCATTTGGTAATGTGAAGAATTTTTTATCATTAGTAGCATTACCAAAAACTATTTGGGGTTCCTGGGAGAGGGGACATATATCTATGAAAGTGTTACATGGCCTTCTAATGGGAATGAGATGCTTACGAATACTATCTTTAGCTAGCTATTATATAAGCGAGCTACTAGATTAAATTGGTGAGATAAAACACCTACAATATCTTAATTTTTCTAATTGTTCAACAAGAAGGTTACTGGATTCAGTGGGTTATCTCTATAATTTACAAACATTGATATTATGTGATTGTGATGAACTCACTGGATTGCCTATAGGAATTGAAAAGCTAATAAACCTTCACCATTTTGTTATCACTAGTGCAAGTAAACTAAAAGGAATGCCTTTCCAAATGGGCAACCTTACAAATTTGCAAATATTGCCAAGGTTTATTGTGAGCAAAAGTGGAGGGCCAAGAACCGAAGAATTGAATAACCTTTTGAATCTACGAGAAGTGCTTTCTATTTCCGGGTTGCATGAGATAGTGAATGTTAAAGATGCAATAGATACAAATTTAAAAGATAAACAAAAAATTGAATAGTTAATAATGAATTGGAGTAATGGTTGTTGGGATTCACGAAATGATAAAGATGAATTGCATGTCTTGGAGTCCTTACAACCTCATAAAAATTTGGAAAAGCTCACTATTGCATTCTATGGTGGACCAAAATTTCTACAATTGTATTTAATAAAATGAAAGTCCAAGATCGCATTTTCAACCATGATAATAATTTTCACACAAATAAGGATTAGTTGGCTAGTTCTTCCAAAACCTTATGTCCATGCACCGATGAAACTCACACACCTATTCTTGTAGGCTAGAGACCCTTTGTTGTAGATTAAAGACCCTTATCCCACTTCTGAAATTAATGCAGTATATATATATATATATATTGCATTAATATAGGAAATATTAATGTTTTCCGTAGTGTTTTTACTTGAAATGTTTCGTTTGAAAGTTTTTTTTAGGAAAGTCACGTATAAAGAGTGTATTTGACAGTATTTTTATTTAAAATATTTTGTGTTATAAATATGATTTGAAAGACCTTTTATCTTACAATAATTATATATATGGTTGAAAATCATCACTCTTTCTTGCTTCAACCAGGTATGCTTGACTAACCACAGATAAATAAGTCTGTTTCTTATTGGTCCACATATTGGCTTTTTCTTACATAATTAATGGAGACTTCTTTTCTACGTGTAGAGAAGGAAAAATAATGCAGATGGAAATAAATTCCTATCATAGTTTATAGTTTTCCATTTTGATTGTTGAGCAAACATGATAGGTTTCTTTGATAGCAACCTGTTAATATACGGAATCAAAATCTACATGCACTACTCAAGGTTTTTTTTTTTTTCACTATTTTTCATTTCCTTTTTCTTCTCCATTTGTAGAATCATTGTCAAGGTCCATTCTTGATTGTTCAGGTATTGTACAATTTTCTGGAAAGGGGGTTTGGCCCCATCCTAGCTTCAGTTTGGGATCAAGACTGTAAGAAGCTTAGGACAGTACCTGTGTCCAAGTAGGAATGGTCCACTCGGACTTTACAGACCGTGAATTCATGCTTCTTGTTCCTCTAATTTCAAGCAAGGTTTTTATTGGAAGTTCTGCAAGTTACAAACGATGCTTGAAATCTAAGACACAGGTGCTTAAAGCAGTAGGAAAAAGTTTGGGCTATTCATATTGTGGTATGTTATTGACCTCCACCACAGTTGATGGTTTTCCTTTTTTAATACATTTTTTTTTTTTACTAGCTCACCCCCATGTAATCTGCGACCCTTCCATGCAATATAAATAGAAACTTCTTTGTTTCAAATTTATTATATACCCTTCCATGCACCATAACGAAGACACGTGAGTAATTTATTATTATTAAATTAAATATTAATATTACTTTATTATTATTATTATTATTATTAATATCATTCTTATTAACATTATCTATTATTATTCAACTTATTATTCATATTTTTAACGTTATATTAAAAATAATATCATTATATTTTTATGATTACTGCTACAAATAAACCTGGGAAGATAATTTCTCTTTTTTAATTCGTAAAACTTGTAAACTTTATTAAAAATTCTTCTTCTATTTTATTATTTTTATTTTATTTTATTTTTTATTTACCTTTTATGCTTTATATGCTTCATTAAGACTAATTATATTATTATTATTATCTCATTAATATTTATGATAAACTAATATTATATTCAAGTTATACGTATTGATCTAGGTAAATAAAATAAAATAAAACAATGTTTTTAATGCTATTAAATTTGTTACAAAATGTAGGTACAATATTTATATAGTGAACTTACAACATAAATATAGTAAAAGTATGGTACATTACAATACGTCCTAATTTGTTAAAAAAATATAGGCATAATATTTATGTATTGAACTTATAACATAAATATATTATAAATACAATATATTACAACATACCTTAATTTGGCTTTTTATATAACAAATTTATGAAAACTATTTAATAAAAATATAAAAATAAATATTTTATTGTAACATATTCTTAATAGTTATATTGCAAAATTAAACAATTTAAAATTTATGAAATTATATAATAAATAATATATTAAATTCATATTTTTGATTACTAGAATAAAACAATAATCTATAAAATTATTATATATTATTATTGGATAAGTTATTCATAATATTTTTAAAATAATAATTTATAATAATAATAATATTAATATTAATAATTATTTAATAGGTTATTGATGATGATGGTGATTAGAAAGAAAAAAAACGAGAATTGTAATTATAACACTTATGTACTAAATTTACAATATAGGTATTCTAAGAGTACAATACATTATGATATGCCTTTATTTCATTTTTTAACAATTATAAAAACAATTTTTTTATTATAATAATTTCTTAATAATTATATTATAAAGTCAAATAATTAAAATATTTTGAAATCTATTTAGTAAAAATATTAAAAAAAAAAAAGTTGTAATATTTCTTATAATATCTTTATAGTGAAAAATATAATAAATTTTTTTGTATTTTAAGACTTTTTGAAGGCTTATCAAAGTAGATGATCCGATCGTTATTAGACTCGGTCCACCTTACATGGTAATACTCTCTTTTATTTATATGTTAATTTAAACATGAGGTGTAGCTAACAATTCTCAAGTGTTTTTAAGTGCTAATATTTGGGTAGTTTATGTTTTAAAATAATTTTATTTATTTGGATAACATGGATACTGTTACTTATAATATGTATTATAAACCTATAAGAAAACACTTAGATAATTGAGTACTCTCTTTCTTTTACTTTTCCAAAAGCTTCTGTAGCATACGTGACCGTGCCTCCAACGCCCAGCAGCTTTTCCTGTCCGGGCCCCCACGGCCCCACCACTACCAATAATGCAGTTTCCTCTATTCACCATTTTTGGTCTAACAAAAGTTTTTCTGGAGAATATCTGCTAGATCTAACAAAAATCCTTTCTGCTTTTGTTGTTCTGAGTTTTGATTTCTGTTACTTCCTTTCCTTTCCTACAAGGATACCATGGCTTTTGTTGGGGAGGCTGCTCTCACTGCTTTCATTGAGACTTTGTTTGACAAGTTGGTCTCCTCTGAACTGCTCCAGTTTGCCCGTCAAGAGCAAGTCCTTGCTGCTATCAAGAAGTGGGAGAATATATTGCTGAAAATTCATGCAGTGCTGGATGATGCGGAGGAGAAGCAGCTGACAAGCCGGCGGGTGAAGATGCGGCTCGACGACCTCAGAGACTTGGCTTACGATGTGGAGGACATCCTGGACGACTTCGCCACTGAAGCTTTGGGGCGCAAGTTGAAGGCGGAAACTCAACCTAGCACAAGTAAAGTACGGAGACTCATCCCTTCTTGTTGTACTAGTTTCACTCCAAGTGCTGTTAAGTTCAATGTGAAGATGAGGTCCAAGATAGAGGACATCACTTCCAGATTGCAAGATATTTCTGCACAGAAAAATGATCTCCATTTAGCAGAGGATATAGCTGCAGGGAGGTCTACCACAACAAGAGAAATACTACCCACCACTTGTTTGGTAGATGAATCGCGTGTTTGTGGTAGGGAAACCGATAAAGCAGCCATACTCGACTTGTTGCTCCACGATCATGAGCCAAGTGATGACGCAGTCCGTGTCATTCCCATAATTGGCATGGGAGGCGTGGGCAAAACTACTCTTGCTCAGCTTGCCTACAACGATGACAAAGTGGAGAGTCATTTTGATCTAAGAGTTTGGGTTTGTGTCTCTGATGATTTTGATGTCTTGAGGGTAACAAAGACAATTGTTCAGTCTGTTGCTTCTGATATGTCCGATTTCAACGATCTCAACCTGCTTCAAGTCAAACTGAAAGAGAAACTCTCTGGAACAAAGTTTCTTCTTGTTTTAGACGATGTTTGGAATCAGAATTGTGATAAATGGGATACTTTGTACGCTCCAATGAGGACTGGAGCACAAGGCAGCAGGGTTATTGTCACCACTCGTAATCGAGGGGTTGTATCAGCCATCGGAGCCAGCTCAGCCTATCCCCTCAAGGAGTTATCCAATGATGAGTGTTTGTCTTTGTTTGCCCAGCAAGCATTAGGTACAAGAAACTTCCATAATCATCCACACCTGAGAGTTGTTGGTGAAGAAATAGTGAAAAGTTGCAAAGGGCTACCTTTGGCTGCAAAGGCCTTGGGAGGAATGTTGCGCACAAAACTGAATCATGATGCGTGGGAGGATATACTGAAAAGCAAGATATGGGACTTACCAGAAGAGAATAACACTATTCTGCCAGCTCTCAAATTGAGTTATCATCATCTTCCTTCACATTTGAAGCGCTGCTTTGCTTATTGCTCTATATTTCCAAAGGACTACGTGTTCGACGTGGATGAATTAGTCTTGCTGTGGATGGGAGAGGGATTCTTGCACCAAGTAAAACGACAGAAGCAAATGGAGGAGATAGGCACCGAATTCTTACATGAATTATTTGCAAGGTCATTTTTCCAACAATCAAATCATAGTTCATCACGATTGGTGATGCATGATCTTATTCATGATCTTGCTCAATTCGTTGCTGGAGGTGTATGTTTTAATTTGGAGGAAAAAATTGAAAATAATCAGCAACGTACTATTTCTGAAAGAGCTCGTCATTCATCTTTTGTTCATCAAAGCTATGCGGTTGCTGGAAAATTTGAAGCTTTTGGTAAGGCGAAGAATCTCCGAACATTAGTAGCATTACCAATAAATATTCAATTTTCTTGGGAGAGGAGCTATATATCTATGAAAGTGTTACATGGCCTTCTAATGGGAATGAGATGCTTACGAGTACTATCTTTGGCGGGCTATTATATAAGTGAGCTACCGGATTCATTTGGTGAGCTAAAACACCTACGATATCTTAATTTTTCTAATTGTTCAATAAAAAGGCTGCCAGATTCGATGGGTTGTTTTTATAATTTGCAAACATTGATATTATGTGATTGTGGTGAACTTACTCGATTGCCTATGGGGATTGGAATGCTAATAAACCTTCGACATTTTGTTATCACTGGTGCAAGTAAACTAAAAGAAATACCTTTCCAAATAGGCAACCTTACAAATTTGCAAATATTGCCAAGGTTTATTGTGAGCAAAACCGGAGGGTCAGGAATAGGAGAATTGAAGAATTGTTCCAATCTCCAAGGAGTGCTTTCTATTTTTGGGTTGCATGAGATAATGAGTGTTAAAGATGCAAGAGATGCAAATTTAAAAGATAAACAAAAAATTGAAGAGCTAATAATGAATTGGACTAATGATTGTTGGGATTCACGAAATGATGTGGATGAATTGCATGTCTTGGAGTCCTTACAACCTTATAAAAATTTGGAAAAGCTCACAATTGCATTCTATGGTGGATCAAAATTTCCAAGTTGGATTGGGGATGTTTCCTTCTCAAAAATGGTGGAACTAACTCTCAAAAATTGCAAAAAATGCATGTCAGTACCATCTCTAGGTGGACTATCGTTGCTTGAAGTTTTGTGTATTCAAGGTATGGGCAAGGTTAAAAGCATTGGGGCTGAGTTTTATGGAGAGTGTATGAATCCTTTTGCATCTTTGAAGGAATTGAGGTTTGAGGATATGCCAAAATGGGAAAGTTGGTCTCATTCTAATTCGATTAAGGAAGATGTAGGAGCATTTCCTTGCCTTAAAAGGTTTGTAATAAAAAAATGTCCAAAGCTGATTGGGGAATTACCGAAATGTCTGCGCTCCCTGGTGAAGCTTGACGTATCAGAATGTCCAGAATTGGTGTGTGGACTTCCGAAACTTGCATCTCTCCATGAATTAAATTTACAAGAATGTGATGAGGCAATGTTGAGAGGTGATGAGGTTGATCTTAGGTCCCTCGCTACTCTAGAGCTCAAAAAGATATCAAGATTGAATTGTCTAAGGATTGGATTAACAGGATCCTTGGTAGCCTTGGAAAGATTGGTGATAGGGGATTGTGGTGGCCTGACATGTTTGTGGGAGGAGCAAGGGCTGGCTTGCAATCTTAAAAGTTTGGTGGTACAACAGTGTGCTAAACTGGAGAAGCTACCAAATGAATTGCAAAGTCTCATGTCTCTGGAGAATCTGGAAATAATTGGATGCCCCAAACTGGAGTCATTTCCAGAAATGAGTTTGCCTCCAAAGCTAAGATTCCTTGAGGTGTACAATTGTGAAGGTCTAAACCTCATAACTACAACTCATGTGCCCTTGAACACTTGAGGATAGAAAAGTGTCCATCTCTCATTTGCTTTCCACATGATAAGCTTCCCACCACGCTCAAGGAATTATTTATTGGCCATTGTGAAAAGGTAGAGTCTCTACCAGAGGGAATGATTCACCGAAATTCCACCCTGAGCACCAACACTTGTTGTCTTGAAAAGTTGACCATTAAGTGTTGTTCCTCTCTCAAGTCCTTTCCAGTAGGGGAGTTACCTTCTACCCTCAAGCACCTTGAGATTTGGGGATGTAGAAACTTGAAGTCAATGTCAGAGAAAATGTGGCCCAGCAATACAGATCTTGAATATTTAGAGCTTCAGGGTTGTCCAAATCTAAGAACCCTACCAAAATGCCTTAACAGCCTCAAGGTGCTCTATATAGTTGATTGCGAAGGCCTGGAGTGCTTTCCAGCAAGAGGCTTGGCCACCCCCAACCTCACACGACTTGAAATTGGGAGATGTGAGAATCTGAAATCCCTGCCACATCAAATGAGAAACCTCAAATCTCTTCAACAGTTGAAGATATATCAATGTCCAAGGGTGGAGTCCTTTCCAGAAGGGGGTTTGGCCCCCAACCTGACATCACTTGAGATTGGTGACTGTAAGAATCTGAAAACGCCCATATCTGAGTGGGGCCTCCACGCCCTCACCTCTCTTTCGCGGTTGACCATTTGGAACATGTATCTTCCTATGGTTTCCTTTTCGAATGAAGAATGCCTTCTTCCTACATCTCTCACTAATCTTGATATCAGTAGAATGAGATCCCTAGCCTCCCTGGCGCTCCAAAACCTCAACTCTCTTCAGTCCCTACATATCTCATACTGTCGTAAACTCTGCTCTTTAGGGCTGCTGCCTGCGACACTTGGAAGACTTGAAATCAGGAATTGTCCTACACTAAAAGAAAGGTTCTTAAAGGACAAAGGAGAATATTGGTCCAACATCGCCCACATCCCCTGCATTAAATTAGATGGGGAATATATCCATTAATTGAAGTGTAATACTTGGAGATTGAAATGCACTAATTTTGTGGGTTGAGGAAAAGAAACAGAAGCAGAAAGCCATTCAACCCCCCCTTCCTCACAGGTACAAAATCACTACCATTTTCCTATCCTTCCCTTACTTTTCTTATATTTAGGGATGGCTTAATTGTGTGTACAACATCAATCTCGTTTTCTCTGGGGACCATCAATTTGGCTCAAAGGCCATTGAGTTGCCAAATACACCTTCTTTCCTTTGTCTTCTTTCTTTTAAATGACATTTCTTACTTTCCAATTTTTAAATCCATCATCTTGGATTTGCTCCCCAAGTAGTAAATTTATATATAAAGAAACAGTTGATATTCTATCATTTCTTGCAACATGATTTGATGTGACTCTACATTTATTCAGCCCAAACCACAGCTTATGAATTGTCCTACAGCAAAACAAATGCAGTTTCATGGCCCAATCTTTGATGGGATATGTTTTGCTAGTTCCAAATTTCATTTACTCTTTTCAATTACACAACTACTTTTACAAGTTTCTACCTTTGATATTATTGAAATATAGGTTTGCAGTTTTGATACTATTGACTATTTTTTTTACTTTTGAAATTCTCCAGCCTGTCTCATCTGAGGGGGCCTCAATTGGATCTTTGTCTTGGCATTGCCTACATCTTCGATATTAAGCATCATGACCTTATGAGAAAGAGATCACTCTTTCTTGCTTCGACCAGGTAGGCTTGACTAACCACAAATACACAACCTCGGTTTTTTGGGTCCACGTATTGGCTTTTACTTACATAATTAATGGAGACTTCTTTTCTACATGTAGAGGAGGAAAAATAATGCAGATGGAAAGAAATTCCTATCATAGTTTATAGTTTTCCATTTTGATTGTTAAGCAAACATGATAGGTTTCTTTGATAGCAACCTGTTAACATATGGATTCAAAATCTACGACATGCACTACTCAAGGTTTTTTTTTCATTTTCTATTTTTTAATTTTTTAATTTTTTAATTTTTTATTATTTCTCGTTACCTTTTTCTTCTCCATTTGTAGAATCGTTGTCAAGGTCAATTCTTGATTGTTCAGGTATTGTGCAATTTTCTGGAAAGGGAAATTGGCCCCATCTTAGCATCAGTTTGGGTTCAAGACTGTGAGAAGCTTAAGACAGTACCTGTGTCAAAGTAGGAATGGTCCACTAGGACTTTACAGATCATGAATTTATGCTTCTTGTTCCTCGGTTTTTACTGAAAGTTTCTGCAAGTTACAAACAATGCTTGAAATCTAAGACACAGGTGCTTAAAGCAGTAGTAGAAAGTTTGGCCTATTCATATTGTGGTATGTTATTGACCTCAATCATAGTTGATGGTTTCCCTTTTTGATTATTGAGTAAACTTGATAGGTTTTTTCTACTGTGTAGGCTGTAATTTCCACCGTCAACACAATTGCTTTCCAATTATAACTTCATTGAAGTCATGAAGTAGGGTTTATTGGTGGTTGTAGCTTCATGGCCATATTTAAAATGGATGGGCTTCAACATGTGCCATATGATGACTTTTCTCCCAGTTGATGGCTCTCCAAACAGAGTCCAACTCACAGGATGACAGTGCTGAGCTTTTGTGATCGTGATCCCTCAAGGAAAATCAAAGAAAGAAATTTGAAGCTTGTTTTTTCTGGACAATTGCAGCCCATGTTTTTGCAAGATTTTCTTTCTCCTATTTAGAAGTTTGAACATTTGTATTTCTCAAAACTTATCATATCTCAAGTTTTTGCTTGTTCTCTATTTATATTAAATTTATATTGAAAGGTTTCTTCAAGAGATATTTTTTCGAAAGACATATTTAATATAAATTTAATTTTGTGGAATTGTAAAAACGTCTTCAATGTAAATTCAATTTTTTTTTCACTATGTAAATGATATGAAAATATTAGAAGATGTTTCTCTAAGAGACATCTTTAGTATAAATTTAATTTTTTTAATGTGTATGATTAATAAAAAAATTATAAAAAAGTGTCTTTTGAATAAATACTTTTAGCATAAATTTAATTTTATGAAATTATGGAATGTGTCTCTTGAAGATACCTTTAGTATAAATTTTTTTTTTTTTTTTAAGAAACACCTTTAATATGAATTTAATTTTTTTTAATATGTCTCATTGATATGAAAAATAAGGGAGGCGTTTATTTAATAAACATCTTTCAAAGTGTTAAATTTATCAATAGTTTTGTAATTACCATATTTTAAGAATTTTTTTTAAAAGTACCATTTTTTAAAATAGTCGTACAAGTTAAAAAGGTCTAAGAGGAAGGATGTGTGTAGACTGTAGAGAGAGACGGTAGAGAGAGTATGGTTCAAGTTGTATGTTCTCGTAGATTAAAGGTAATAATTAGTATCAAATATAGTACCCTCTAAACAAAAAAATATTAATTATTTTTAAATAGTAGCCTGAAATTTGTTGGAGAGGGTTTAGGCCCAAACCTGACATCACTTAAAGATTGATGACGGTAAGAATATGAAAACGGGCATATCTGAGTGGGGCCGCCTCCACACCCTCACCTCTCTTTGGTCATTGACTATTAAGATTATGTTTCCAGATATGGTTTCCTTTCCAGATGAAGAGTGTCTTCTTCCCATTTCTCTCACCTCCAGTACAATCAATGGAATGGAATCCCTAGCCTCCTTGGCTCTCCGAAACCTCATCTCTCTTCAAGTCCTAGAGATATCAAATTGCTCTAACCTCCGCTCTTTAGCGTCGTTGCCTGCAACACTTGAAAGACTTCAAATCCAGAATTCTCCTATACTAAAAGAAAGGTGCTCAAAGGAGAAAGGAGAATATTGGCCCAACATCGCCCACATCCCCAGCATTCGGATAGTTGGAGAATAGATATTGAGGCAGAAACTTGTAGGTGGAGGCATTACGTTTCATCCATTCTTACATTCAGTCAGGTGTGCTCATTTGCAACTCACCCCCAGTTGCTTTTATTTTAATGCAATTTTAATACCACTAACTTAACTGCTTATGAATTAATTACTGGACTGTTGTTGAATATCTAAATGCATCCAGGAGGTGGCTTCTTGGGTTAGTGGCTTCGTTGTTTCTTGGAAATCTTTTGTTGAACGACTCCTTTGCATTATATATATATATATATATGCAGTTGGGGCATTCTTTCATTTTTTGCAGCATGATTTACTCTGACTTTACATATATAAGGTCCAAACCACAGCTTATGAATTGTTCTGCAGCGAAACAAATGCAGCTTCATGTCTTAATCTTTGATTATGAATTGTTCTGCAGCAAAACAAATGCAAATTCATGTCTCAATCTTTGATGAGATATCTTTCGTTAGTTCCCAATTGCATTTACTCTTTTCGATTACACAGTTACTTATTTAGATCCCTGAGACTGGCATGATATATCAAAGTAATAGAAGTTCATTGTTTACATATACTTCATTGATAAGGTAACAATTAATTTGGAGGTCAATTTATATTAAGATTATTAATAGTTATCTCTTGGTTTCAGTTTGATCTTAAGAAGATTGGAGTAGGCAGGAGTGAAAACCTTCTGGTTGACTTTGGATTTGAACTACAATATCTCAAGGAAGGTGCCTATACATAGGTTGATTTCCTGATTTCAGTCCTTAAGAAGGCTGCCAACAATGCTAAGGCTTATCGCAGGTTCTAAAAGACAGGTTCTAAAAAATGCAGGTGGAATCAAAAGCTTTTCAATAATAAGTTTGCGGTCTATTGAGATCAATGATGCGGAAAGTATCCCCTGCTTTTAGATAGATGGGGAATATATGCATTGAAGTATAATAACTAGAAATAGAAATGCAGTTTGTGGGTACTAGAAAGGAAATGGAAGCAGAAAACCATTCAACCTCCAATCCTTGCAGGTACAATATTACTACCATTTTCCTATCCTTTCCTTACTTTTACTATACTTAGGGATAGCTTTATTGTGTGTACAACATCAACCTCATTTTCTCCAGGGACCATCAATTTGGATCAAAGGCGCCATGCCATTGAGTTGCCAAATTCATCCTCTTTCCTTTGTCTTTTTTTCTTTTAAATGATATTTTTAACTTTCTAATTTTTAAAACCATTGTCTTGGATTTGGTTCGGAAGTAGTAAAATTATATAAAAAAAAAATTATTTCTTTTTCTGCATGCTAATTATATTTGGTGGACTTAGATATGGATACCTAGATGTGAATTGCTATTCCAATATTAGAGTAGCTTAGTAGAGGAAAAATAAACTGAAATTTTGACAAATGAAACAATTTTCTTTTTAATGAAGACAGAAACCTTTTTGAATGATTAAAGTACATTCACATGAGTCCTGCTTTGAGAGGGATGAGGCAGGTACATAGGGTGAAGAAAAAGATGAGAGATGTTTCCATTCCCTAATTAAGAAATGAAAGTAAGCAATTAGTTATATCCACCCATTTAGCTCTCTTCCAACTTCACTGACCCAATATCAAAATGTAGAAGGGAAAAAATTTGTGTAGATCAAATGAAGAAATTTATAAACATAATTGCAGTCTGTTCACTTACTGGTATATTTGTTACTTCTCCTTTGGATGAAATTTTTTCTTTTTGTTCTTGTGTAAGCCGATCAACTTCATTTTTTATGCTAATTATTTCTATCACCAGTGCATTTTGTCTTAAATTTTGTTCATCCTCCTGCTCTCATCCTTTGCTTCACACTATATCTATATATATATATATATATATATATATATATATATAAAGAGAAAGTTGGCATTCTGTAATTTTTTTGCAGCATGATTTACTCTGACTCTACAGTCCAAACCTCAGCTTATGATTGTTCTGCAGCAAAACAAATATAGTTTCATGCCACAATTTTTTATGGGTTATCTTTTGCTAGTTCTCAATTTCATTCACTCTTTTTAATTACACAATTACTTATTTAGATCAGTGAGACTGGCGCGGTATCTCAAATTAACAGAACTTCATTATTCGGATATGCTACATTGATAAGGTCACAGTTAACTAATTTGAAGGTCAATTTATGTTCAGGTTATTAATAATTTTATCTTGGTTTCAGTTTGATCTAAAGAAGGTTGGGGTGGGTAGGAACAAAAACCTTCTGGTTAACTTTGGATTTGAAGTGCAGTATCTCAAGAAACGTGTGAGAATCTGAAAACGCCCATATCTGACTGGGGCCTCCACTCCCTCACCTCTCTTTCCAAATTGATTATTGAGGATATCTTTCCAGGTATGGTTTCCTTCTTGGATGAAGAGTGTCTTCTTCCTACATCTCTCACTTCTCTTGAAATCAGGAGAATGGAATCCCTAGCCTCCCTGTCTCTCCAAAGCCTCATCTCTCTCCGTTATTTTTATTTTTGTTATTTCTTACTCTTGTTCATTATTTGTTTTTCTTTTCCATTTTTACATTCGCTGTCAAGGTTGATCCTTGCATGTTTAGGTCCTGTAATTTCTGGAAGGGGGATTTGGCCCCATGGTAGCTTCAGTTTGGGTTCAATTCTTAAGAGCTTGATGCACATGTTTCTGAGTAGCACTGGTCCACTAGGCCTTTACAGATGATGAAATCATGCTGCCTGTCCTCTAACTTGAAGTAAGCTTTTTTTCTGAAAGTTTCTTCAAGTGTTATTGATCTTAAGTTGTCCTGAGCTCTGGTCCTTTTTCCTAAAGGAAGGGTTGCATGTGACACCCAATGCTGGAAATCCAGATCAATTTTCCTGTCCTAAGACAAAGTTGCTTAAAGGAGAAAGGAGGAAGTTTGGCTCAGGGTTGCCTACATCTCTGACATTCAACAACATGACTTCATTGGAAAATATGAATTTATATTGAATTGTGTTTTGCCCACTCTGGAAGTTGAGAGGGAGATCACTCCTCGTTCCTTCAGCCAGGTATGCTTGACTAACCACAGATGTAGAACCGTCTTTTTTATTGGTCCAAATATGGGGTTCACTTCTATAATTAACAGAAACTTCTTTTCCACATGTAGGAGGGGGGGAAAAACAATGCAGATGCAAATTTAATTCCTAACATAAGTATGGTGGTATGTTATTGACCTCAATCATAATTGATGATTTTCCTTTTTGATTATTGAGTAAACTTGACAGGTTCTATGTAAGTTATAATTTTCATGCCATTGTATTTCTACCACCAACACAACTATTTCTTAATAATAATTTCAATGAGCACTTTTTAAAAGTTTTTGTCCTTGTTATATGGATGCATGGGGTACTTGATTCATATTAGTATCAAGATAGACCCATTATAGTTCATTGTTTGTGTATATAACTGTGTTGATATAGGGCATTTCACATTGCGGGCAATAGCATCCCTCTTACAACTCTAATTGGGCTTTATTACATTTGTGATACTTGGGTTAGGTAAATTCTATTCTGCTGGCCTAACTCTCTTTTCCTTTATCCTTTCTTTTTTTTAATACTTCCTGAATGTAAGCTGGTAGGTGGTGGAAGCATGATGGCCCATTTAAAATGGATGGGCTTGAGAATGTGCCATACAATGATTTCTCTGCTAGTTGATGGCATAAAAATGAGAGGAATTTTGAGACTTATGGCTCTCTAAGAAGAACTCAACTCAATGAATGTCTGTGTGCTTTTTCAGTTTTAGTGGCTCAAGCAAAATCAGCTGTCTCTGATTTTGGAACTTGACGTATATAATGTAAGAAGTTTGAAGCTTGTTTCTCGATCCTTAGACAATTACAGCAAATGTTTCTATAGGATTTGTTTCTCTAGTTTGATGATTTGAACAATTTTATTTTCTTAAAAGTTATAATACCTCAAGTCCTTTTTTTTTCTTTTTTCCTTTCTTAAAAAGAAAATTGTGAGAACATTGTAATTTCCTTTTTACTATAGTGGATTATTTCTATGATTACCCCGTGGTTTTTCCCTTGTTATTAGAGGGTTTTCTAGGTAAATCTTGGTGTACTTTTTATTTCATTATCACACCTTAGTGATACATTTTTCCAGTGGTGTCATACTTAATGACCTATCCTGGGACCATGCAGGATTTGTTATCAGGTTGGCTCCTAAGGATGATGACTGAGAGCCGGAAGGCATATGGAGAGCAGTTCTATTCTAGTCTAGCATTTAGGGGGAAAGGGGGCAAAGATGGAGCATATGTTCCTTAACCAATTATTTTGCTGGGAAAACATGACAAAGAGGGTCTTTGCTGTGGCTTTCCTTTATGAAATGTATTGCATGTGCAGTATATTTTCTTCCTTTAGCAGTTATCTTTTCTTTGTTCTTTCAGAGATCCACATATACATGAGATCTACTTTATTTGGGGTAGCCTACTTTTGTTTTGATGGTTTCAAAAAGAAGATAAAGACATGAAATAGACAGGTTATTACTCATCTAAGAAAGCAGTGTGATTATGATTGCACAATTTACATTGGATGCATAGCCCCTGTTTGTGAAGGTTTAAGCTTATTTTTAAATTATGATCATAATATCATCGAACACTCATTCAAAGTTCACGATGCTTGTGAACAATTGTTGATCACAGTAGCAAGATGTCTCCATTACAGTTACATGGTTCCTTCTTTTGTTATGGATGTACTTGATTTTCACATTGGCATTCATTTCTAAAATTTTTTAATTTTCAGAGGATTCATGTCTAGATGGGTTTTGCAGGGGATCAATTTCTGCAACAATGTGAGTCATGCCCCTCCCCTCCAAGAAGCTCACTTGGGCATATCGTATTCTTGAGTTCGCATGTTAAGAAAGGTAGGGAAAAGTATCGCCCCCTACCTAAAATCATCTCAAAACTATATAACTCTCACTCTTCTTCTGTGCTAACACTTACTTTTTGTTGTTTTGGTTTTGAATTGTCTGTAAGTCAACATGGTTGGTTCTCTAAGCCTGTTGGATACTTATAAGTTGACGGGATTGGAGAATAGGCCTTATGATAACTCCTTTGTAGTCTTCCATGGAAGACAAAGAATCTCAAGTCTGCATATTGATTTGTTCATCTGTTGTTGTTGCCCATTGGCCTGGACTTGGGGATGCATGAAAAGGGAATATGTTTCTTGGAGGCCTCTCAACATATTTCATGGTAACTGAAGACATGATTGTGAAATTACCAAATATTATCACCAAACAAGCCACCATTTTGGTAAAAATGTAGAGAAAATACAAGAAACTCTTGGGATCTTGTTAGAGACTTCAACTTGGCATTGAAACTTTAGGTTTTTGAAGCTTTGCCCCTTTCTTGATTGGTATTTTTGAGGGAAAAATAAATAAATAAAGAGCCGTGAACTTCGAACCCCATCAATAATTTGTAAACAGTAATGGTTGAGCTAGTTGGGTCTCATTATCTTGTTTTAGTGACCAATTGAATCAGTCTTTATTTGTTTTTAAGTATTTACTTTGTATGTAGTTGGTCAGGTATGGATCGTTGAAGTTTCCTTTGATGAGTGCTTTCGGAATTAGTCATTGGGACAATGGGGTAGGTAGCATTCATCCCAATCTCGTTCCATTTATTCAAAATATTTATCATCCTGTCCTATTAAAAAATTAAACAAGACAAGGTGAGTATGAGAAATTTTCGTACCCGCCCTGTCTACCTTGTTTTAACTTTTTTTTAATTACATTAAAATAAATATATTTTATTAATAATTAAAATATTATAATTTTTATAACATATTTTTATTAAAAATAAGAAAATTAAAATTAATTTCATTTAACTTTTTAAATTAAAATTTATATATAATTAAAACGAAATGTGATATGACAAGATAATACCTAAACCCATCGAAACCTTTCCTGAGTTTTAAAAAAATGTCAAATATGTCTCATACTTGTTTATTTAAATTTCAAATTCGTCCCATTAGGAGCGGGCCGGGATGGGTACCCAAAAAAACCTACTTCATTATCATTCCTAATTAGTCATTTACTTTCCAATGTTTACCCAAACTTAAAAAATCCCTCATTTTTATTTTCCATTCTACCCTCCCATACATGCTTCAATGTCATTAGCATAGATCATGAGAATTATTAATGTCACAAAAAATGGTAAATACTAAATTGACTCTCCTTGTTTTCCATTTTTCAATTTTTCAAAAAATAATAAAAAGAAAGTAATTGCCATAACTATTAAACCTAATCACCCCTTGCAAAATACAAATTAGAAAAAAAAGGTAAAAAATAAATAAAAATAATAAATAGGCCTACCCTCATAAATTATAGTAAAATAACCACTTTTATTTGGATTTATTTCCTCTTTTCTAATTCTAAAAATAAAAAATAGTAACAACTTCTCAATGATAACTCTTATTTCTTATTTTTTGTTTTTTAAAAACATAAAATAGTAATAATTGCTATATGAAATATACTAAATCGTATGTAAAAAGTGTGAGTTATCTTATGTTTTCAAAAATCATAATTAAAATTTTAGATAATAAAATTTTTTCAATACTTTAATTTTTTAGCTAAGCATACCTAGCCTTTAATTCTTTTTCAAAAAAAAAAAAAATGCAACAATAACAATAACAACACAAAAAGATTAGATTCGAAATTTCCAAAACTTTTCTTTTATTTTCCTTTATTTTGATACAACCAAACAGATAAAAGAGGATTGGTGAGGAAAATGAGGAGAAATTGATGGGAAAAAGAAAGAAGACATGCAGAGGAGAACGAAGAAGCAAGGGAGGGACTGGCGAGGAGGGCTTTGGCGTGTCGAGGCCCGTAGGTTTTGGGCCTAAATCCCAACTTCTCATGCCCACGACCACAAATACTTAGCCCAATGTTGTGGGGTCTTTTGACTCCCTTCGTGGAGTAATGCCAAATTGGGTAATTTTGATATGGTGAAAATTTTATTAAATATGATTTTTTTTTATTACCTATGGCACAAATATTTCTGAAAATATCATTAAAAATAAAAATGATAATTTAAATAAATTACACATTTTTAATCAATAATTTAACGGTAACATTTTTAATAACATGGATACTCTTATGCATAATTTGTACTATAAAAACATTTAGATTATTGAGTGCTTTTCTTCTACTTTTCCACTCTCACATAATGAAGCCTGGCAGCTTTTCCTCTTTACACCCTGTCTGGGCCCTCACTACCAATAATGCAGATTCCTCCATTGACAAAAGTATTTCTGGAGAATATCTGCTAGATCTAACCAAAATCCTTTCTTGTTCTGGGTATTTTGAGTTTTGATTTCTCTTGCTTCCGTCCCTTTTCCATAAGGATACCATGGCTTTTGTTGGAGAGGCTATTCTCTCTTCTTTCTTTGACACCCTGTTCGACAAGTTATCTTCTGTCCTGATTGATTATGCTCGCCAAGTGCAAGTTCATGCTGAGCTCAACAAGTGGAAGAAAACACTGAACAAAATTCATGCCGTGCTGGAGGATGCGGAGGAGAAGCAGATGGAAAAGCAAGTGGTGAAGATATGGCTCGACGACCTCAGAGACTTGGCTTATGATGTGGAGGACATCCTGGACGAATTGGCCACTGAAGCTTTGGGGCGGAAGTTGCTGGCGGAAACTCAACCCAGCACAAGTAAGTTCCGGAGCCTTATCCCTTCTTGTTGTACTAGTTTCACTCCAAGTGCTATTAAGTTCAATGTTGAGATGAGGTCCAAGATAGAGAATATCACTGAAAGGTTGAAAGATATTTATTCACAGCAAAATAATCTCCTTTTAACTGAAAAAGTTACCGGGAAAAGGTCCGCCAAAGCAAGAGAAATACTACCCACCACTTGTTTGGTAGATGAATCGCGTGTTTGTGGTAGGGAAACAGATAAAGCAGCCATACTCGACTTGTTGCTCCATGATCATGAGCCAAGTGCTGATGCAGTTCGCATAATTCCCATAATTGGCATGGGAGGCGTGGGCAAAACTACTCTTGCTCAGCTTGCCTACAACGATGACAAAGTGGAGAGTCATTTTGATCTAAGAGTTTGGGCTTGTGTCTCTGATGATTTTGATGTCTTGAGGGTAACCAAGACAATTCTTCAGTCTGTTGCTCCTGATATGTCCGATGTCAACGATCTAAACCTGCTTCAAGTCAAACTGAAAGAGAAACTCTCTGGAAAAAAGTTTCTTCTTGTTTTAGACGATGTTTGGAATCAGAATTGTGATAGATGGGACCTTTTACACCAGCCAATAAGAACTGGAGCACGAGGCAGCAGGGTTATTGTCACCACTCGTAATCAAGGGGTTGTATCAGCCATCGGAGCCAGCTCAGCCTATCCCCTCAAGGAGTTATCCAATGATGAGTGCTTGTCTTTGTTTGCCCAGCAAGCATTAGGTACAAGAAACTTCCATAATCATCCACACCTGAGACTTGTTGGTGAAGAAATAGTGAAAAAGTGCAAAGGGCTACCTTTGGCTGCAAAGGCCTTGGGAGGAATGTTGCGCACAAAACTGAATCATGATGCATGGGAGGATATACTGAAAAGCAAGATATGGGACTTACCAAAAGAGAATAACAGTATTCTTCCAGCTCTCAAATTGAGTTATCATCATCTTCCTTCACATTTGAAGCGCTGCTTTGCTTATTGCTCTATATTTCCGAAGGACTACGAATTCGATGTGGATGAATTAGTCTTGCTGTGGATGGGAGAGGGATTCTTGCACCAAGTAAAAAGACAGAAGCAAATGGAGGAGATAGGCACCGAATTCTTTCATGAATTATTTGCAAGGTCATTTTTCCAACAATCAAATCATGGTTCATCACAATTCGTAATGCATGATCTTGTTCATGATCTTGCTCAATTCGTTGCTGGAGGTGTATGTTTTAATTTGGAGGAAAAAATTGAAAATAATCAGCAACATACTATTTCTGAAAGAGCTCGTCATTCATGTTTCACCCAGCGAGTTCTTGAGGTTGCTGGAAAATTTAAAGCCTTTGATACAGCGAAGAATCTACGCACGTTGATAGCCTTACCAAACATGTATACATGCGGATGTATATCTATGCAGGTGGTACATGACCTAATAATGCGAATGAGATGCTTACGGGTACTATCTTTGGCTGGTTATCTCATGGGTGAAGTACCAAGTTCGATTGGTGAGTTAATACATCTGCGTTATCTTAATTTTTCCTACTCTAGGATACGAAGTCTACCTAATTCAGTGGGTAATCTTTATAATTTACAAACGTTGATATTACGTGGTTGCGATCAACTTACCGAATTGCCTATAGGGATTGGAATGTTGAAAAACCTTCGGCACCTTGATATTATGGATACGAGTCAACAACTAGAAATGCCTTTCCAATTAAGCAACCTCACAAATTTGCAAGTGTTGACTAGGTTCATTGTGAGCAAAAGTAGAGGGGTTGGAATTGAAGAACTCAAGAATTGTTCGAACCTCCAAGGAGTGCTTTCTATTTCTGGGTTGCAAGAGGTAGTGGATGTTGGAGATGCAAGAGCTGCTAATTTAAAAGATAAAAAAAAAATTGAAGAGTTGACCATGGAGTGGAGTGATGATTGTTGGGATGCACGAAACGATAAACGTGAATCACGTGTCTTGGAGTCCCTGCAGCCTCGTGAAAATTTAAGAAGGCTCACAATTGCATTTTATGGTGGATCCAAATTTCCAAGTTGGTTAGGAGATCCCTCATTCTCAGTAATGGTGAAACTAACTCTCAAAAATTGCAAAAAATGCATGTTATTACCAAATCTGGGTGGACTACCTTTGCTTGAAGTTTTGCGGATTGGAGGCATGAGCCAAGTTAAAAGCATAGGTGCTGAATTTTATGGAGAGAGTATGAATCCTTTTGCATCTTTGAAGAGGTTGAGGTTTGAGGATATGCCAGAATGGGAAAATTGGTCTCATTCTAATTTCATCAAGGAAGATGTGGGAACATTTCCCCATCTTGAAAAGTTTTTGATAAGGAAATGTCCAAAACTGATTGGGGAATTACCGAAATGCCTGCAGTCCCTAGTAGAGCTTGAAGTGTCAGAATGTCCGGGATTGATGTGTGGCCTTCCAAAACTTGCATCTCTCCGTGAATTAAATTTAAAAGAATGTGATGAGGCAGTGTTGGGAGGTGCTCAGTTTGATCTTCCATCCCTCGTTACTGTAAAGCTCATCCAGATTTCAAGATTGACATGTTTGAGGACCGGATTTACTAGATCCTTGGTAGGCTTGCAAGAATTGGTGATATACAATTGTGATGGGCTGACATGTCTGTGGGAGGAGCAATGGCAGCCTTGCAATCTTAAAAAATTGAGAATACAAGAGTGTGCTAATCTGGAGAAGCTGTCGAATGGATTGCAAACTCTCACACGTCTTGAAGAGTTGGTGATATGGAGATGCCCCAAACTAGAGTCATTTCCTGATTCGGGTTTCCCACCAATGCTAAGACGCCTTGAGTTGCTCTATTGTGAGGGTCTAAAATCGCTGCCTCATAACTACAACATGTGTCCGCTTGTAGTCTTGACGATTGAGCGTTCTCCATTTCTCAAATGCTTCCCAAATGGTGAGCTACCCACCACACTCAAGGAGCTTCACATTGGGGATTGTGAAAGTCTAGAGTCTCTACCAGAGGGGCTGACCTCCAGCAGCAACACTTGTTGTCTTGAAGAATTGTGGATAGAGAATTGTTCCTCTCTTAATTCCTTTCCAATAGGGGAGTTACCCTCTACTCTCAAGAACCTTTCTATTTCGGGATGCACAAACTTGGAGTCCGTGTCAGAGAAAATGTCACCCAACAGTACAGCCCTAGAGTATTTAGGGCTTAAGGGGTATCCAAATCTGAAAAGCCTACTCATAAAAGATTGTGGAGGTCTGGAGTGCTTTCCAGAAAGAGGCTTGTCCATCTCTAACCTCGAATACCTTAAAATTGAGAGATGTGAGAATCTTAAATCTCTAACACATCAGATGAGAAACCTCAAATCTCTGCGCAGCCTGACCATATCCGAATGCCCAGGATTGGAGTCCTTTCCGGAAGAGGGTTTGGCGGCTTTGGCCCCTAACCTAACATCACTTGAGATCGATAACTGTAAGAATCTGAAAATGCCCATATCTGAGTGGGGCCTCGACACCCTGACCACTCTTTCTAATTTGAAGATTACGGAAATGTTTCCAGATATGGTTTCCTTTTCGGTTAAAGAGAGTCGTCTTCCCATTTCTCTCATCGCCCTTACAATCAAAGGAATGGAATCCCTAGCCTCCTTGGCTCTCCGCAACCTCATCTCTCTTCGATCCCTAGGAATCTCAAATTGCCCTAACCTCCGGTCCTTAGGGCTGCTTCCTGCAACACTTGCAGAACTTGCCATCATTGGTTGTCCTACCATAGAAGAAAGATACTTAAAGGAGGGAGGAGAATATTGGTCCAACGTCGCCCACGTTCCCCGCATATCTAAAGGTAGTTGAAGTATGTCCATTCGCAACTTAGTTCCAAATTCTTTTATTTTTACTTTTGAGTTTTTGTTTATTTTACATTTTTCTATCTTAATGCAATTTTGTAACCAGGAGGAGATCTCATTCAAGATTGGTTGGGCCTGGATTGAATCTTAGATCACTCTCCCTTCCTTAATTTCAACTAGGTATGTTCAGCAATTCAAATTTTCTCATCTAAATTTTAAAATCATGAGAATCTTTTTTCTCATCTATCTTATCTCCTTGTTCTCTAAAATGTTTCTAGTGTATTTCTGTTTCTACATAATTAAATCATATTTCCTTTTGCATGCCACCCTTACGCCAAAAGATCTCATACAGATGAAATTCAAGTCAACACCCTTTATTCACATGCTAGTATGTTGTTCTCAATTATTCATTTGGTTGCAAAAATTTTATTGTGGCTTAAGTTTGATCTTAAGAAGATTTTTGGTTGCACTTGCTAAGTTTCGTTCCAATTGACCTGTTTTTTTCATTCAATATTTCAAAAATATTTGCTTATTTCTATTCCAACAATTTGATGAAGTTGGTTTTAGTCCTTAGAAATGGTACTGACTTCTTAATTTCTCAAATATTTAAATTAACATGTAAAAATGATTGGCCTAAGATTTTCACATCCCTATGTAGAGGGAAATAGCTAGGTTTTTAACACGTGAATCCATTTCAAATTGGATTTTATTTTTCAATCACAAAAATGGAAGCAGAGACCAGCCCATTATTAAGCTACTCCCATAATTCCATTAACATCAGAATAATAATCTTAACTCCCTAATTTTTCTGCACATGTAAAAAGACATAGTGCATTTCAAAACTCATCACAACTCAACATTTTTCCATTTTTTTTTAATTTTTTTTTTAATTTTACTTTTGTTCATTAATTTTTTCTTTTCCATTTTTACATCCAGTACCAAGGTTGATCCTTGATTGTTCAGGTGTTCTTTAATTTCTGGCAGGGGGTTTGGCCCCATTGTTTAGTTTGGGTTCAATTGTGGGAAGCTTGAGACGCCTCTCTATGAGTGGCACTGGTGCACCAGGCCTTTACGGATAAAAAATTCATTATGCTTGTTCCTCTAACCTCAGGTAAACTTAATTTTTGCTGAAAGTTTCTTCTATTGATCTCAAGTTGTCCTAAGATTTGGTCATTTTTGCTGAAGGAAGAGCTGAATGCAACACCTAGTGCTTGAAATCCAGAATCCTCCTTATGTGAGACAAAATTGCTTAAAGGAGAAAGGAGAAAGTTTGGATCAGCATTGCCTACATCTCCAACATTCAGCAACATGACCTCATTGGAAATATGAATTTATATTGAATTGTGTTATTCCTACTCTAGAAGTTGAGAGATAGATCATTCTTTCCTTCAGCCAGGTATGCTTGACTAACCACAGATGCTTAAGTCTGTTTTTTCTTGGTCTAAATATGGGGTTTCACTTCTATAATTAATAGAAACTTCTTTTCTACATGTAGGAGGGAGAAAAATAATGCAGTGGCAGACTAAGTTCCTAACAAAAGTATGACGGTATGTTATTGACTCAATCATAGTTGATGGTTTTCCTTTTTGTTTGTTGAGTAGAATTCGTAGGTTTCTTTGTTGTGTAAGTCATAATTTTCATGCCATTGTATTTCTACCACCAGCTCAAGTGCTTCTTAATTAGAATTTCAATGAGCACTTTTATAGTTCATTGTTTGTGTATATGTGAGTGTTGAGGGGCATTTCACATTGGGGGCAATGATCACATTTGCAATGCTTGGGTTAGACAAATTCTATTCAGTTGGGCTAACCTTTTTTTCCTTTTTTTAAGTGCTTCCTGAATATAAGGTGGTAGGTGGTGGAAGCTTGATGGATTTGCCATACAATGACTTTTTTGCTAGTTGATGGCATAAAAATGAAAGGAATTTTGACGCTAATGCCTCTCCAAGAAGAACTCAACTTAAGGACGTCAATGTTGTGCTTTTACAATTGTAGTGGCTCAAGCAAAATCAACCGTCTTTGGTTTCGGTGCTTAGTGTAGAATGTAAGAAATGTGAAGTTTGTTTTCTCCTTAGACATTAGCAGCAGATGTTTTTGCAGGATTTGGTTTTCTAGTATGGTGATTTGAACATTTTTATTTCCTTAAAAGTTGTAATACCTCAAGCTTTTTGTCATTTCTTTTTAAAAAGAAATTTGTGAGAATATTGTAATTTCCTTTTTACCATAGTGGATTACTTCTATATCGGCCCGTGGTTTTTCCCTCATCATTGGAGGGTTTTCCACGTAAATCTTGGTGTACCTTTAATTTCATTACTTTCACAAATGTCCATTTCTTGTGTCAAATTTTTCTGTCTTAGAGGATGAGGGGGTGATGACACAACTTAAAATGAAACCATAAACGTACATGTCTAGGTGCAACCAGAACTTCAACTCCAGCAATCAACACAATTGGAAGCTTAACCCAAAATATAGCTGTCTTTTTAGTGTTGCTTAAGTTACTTATGCTAGTGAGAGAAAATAATGTATAAAAAATGAAATAAAATACTTTTTGTGTTAACACGTGAGTCCCAAGCTTATTTCGTCATTGCGTATTTGAGATGTTCTCTCATAAATGGTTTCCTTTCAAATGATGAGTGGCTTCTTACATCTCTCACCTCTCTTGGAATCTGGATGATGGAGTCCCTAGCCTCCTTGGAACGTCATGCAGGAAATGGAGCCTAAATATTTTAATAAAGTAGACGATATCTGAGTGATGGATGCTAATTTAAAGAGAAAGGAGAACACTGAAGAGTTAATGATGGAATGACAAAGTGATTTTGAAGATTTGCAAAATGAAGGGACTGATATGAATGTGCTTGAGTTACTACGACCTCATAGAAATCTAAAAAAGCTCATAGTTGCTTTGAGGATATCTACTCTTTTAAGGTTATAGAAAATATTAGAGATACTATGGATATTAATTTAAAGAGAAAGGAGAACATTGAAGAGTTAATGGTGGAATGAAAAAGTGATTTTGATTATTTGCAAAATGAAGGGAATGGTATGAATGTGCTTGAATTGCTATGAACTCGTAGAAATCTGAAAAAGTTTATAGGCGAATTCTATAGAGGAAGAAACTTCCACAAATAAACAAGAGTTCTATCGATGAAGCCAAAATAATTTTGAATTAGTCAATTCCACCTCTCATGTTAGCTCTTGGTATTCTTAAACTTTTAAGCTCTGTTTGACTTCAACTCATTTAAAATAAAATAAAAACGCTACTTCAACTCATTTAACTTGTTTTAATTTTTATATATAAAGATTAAATAATTTAAAAATATATAAATTCTTGACTAATTTTAATTTTATTTGATTTCTTTCATATGTTATATAATAAAATAAGGCATGGAAACATCTTCTTTCTTTTTTTAATATTTTTTCTTTTTCTTTTGGTAGAAATCACTTAATATGTTTTTTAAGGCTTTTTTTTCCACATTTACTTCGTACAATATTGTACTTCAAATAAATTTTGTAATTAAAATATATAAACGAAATCACTTATAATGATTAACTTAAAAAAGGTGTAAATTAATGTCATGAAATTAATTTGAGGTTAGATTAGTCAAGATGTAATATAGGTTTTCTTTTCTTTTCTATTTTTGGAAAGAAAAATTAAAAAATATATATTTTATTTATATGTTAATTTAGAAATGAGGTGTATCAAACCCAAGGATATGAGAACCAACCTCCCACAACTTCAAATTAACAGTTGTGAGAATCTGAAATCCCTGCCATTCCAAATGAGAAGCCTCAAATCTCTTAAAGGGCTAAGGATATGGGGATTTGCCCCCCAACCTAACATCACTTGTTGTTGGAAGGTGTCACAACCTGGAAACGCCCCAATTCTATGTAAGAATTGACCATTATGATGTCTTCTCATAAATATAGCGAATGTGTAAGTTTCTTCACCACATACCTGGGTGTCAACACCCAGTGGTTGAAATCCTAAGACAGAGGTGTTTTTAAGGAGAAAGGAGGAACTCTGTCTCAGCATTGCCTACATCTTTGACATTCAACAACATGACCTTGTGAGAAAATTCCATGTATATTGAATTATTTGCTTTGCACATAGTGTCAACTACATGGTCAAAAGCCATCATCATCAAAGTCGCACTTATTTTAGAAAAATCATAATTAATAACTTAACTTTATAAAATTCAAAATTCATACATGTGTATAAAAATAATTAAGATTTTGTACATTTTTCGATCAAAGCTATTACTTTTAACTAGATACAATATTTTAAAGAAATAATTACTACATTTGATCATCTTAAATATTACATTTGACCGATGAGTACAAAAAACTTGAATTATTTTTATAGAAATTTTAATCTTTTTTTCTAAGTGAATGAAACACAATTTTCCTAATAACATTTCCCTTAACTTCGGTTTTCATTTTTCTCTTTTTGAAAAATTAAATAAACACACTTATCCTCTAAAATATAATAAAAAACCAATATATTTCCTATTTTTTATTTTTAAAATAAAAATAATAATAACTTCAATATAATATAAAATAGCTCTTATTGTAACTCATCTTATGACTTTAAAAATTATATTTAAATTTTTTTTAAGATTTAGGTAATAAATTTTTTTAATACCTTAATTTTTTTAAAACTATTTTTAAAAATTATTAAATTTTAAACTAAAATTCATAGAGTTTTCCATTTTATATAGAATATTTAAAGAAAAACGTATGAAATATTGACAAAGTAAATATGAGTAAATCTCAAAAGAAAAATGCAATCCTCCATTGAAGTGACCACTAGAAAGCCTTACCCTTGAAAGTGGATAGCAGATAACAATGACTTTGTTAGCGAATACCCTAAAAGTAAAAGAAAGGAAAGTTGGGGTGGCTTTTGCTTTCACTAGCAAGTGGCTGTCATCATCACTCAATTGCAATATTATCTTATCATTATCTCAAAGAAACTTTTTTATACTCGTGAAGAACGTTGCTTCAAATTCCCCTTCACCATACAAGATATAGCCTATTAACATCCTTGGGAAATGAAAGTAACATTTTTTTAATTAATTTTAAATCATAATTAAAAAATTCAAATTAAAAATCAAAATTTTTAAATATTGTTTTTAAAACACTATTTTTATATTAAAGTTCTAATTTTAAAATACAATTTCCAAACAAAGCAATTAATCTATTGTGTTAAATTCGAAGTTTTAAAATATAATTTCTAATAATTTTGTTTTTATTTTGAATATTTATTTAAAACATGATTTTCATTGGATATTTTGACACCCATAAAAGCCACTTTGAACCCACACTCTATAGTAGAAAAATTGAGGAGTGGTTCGGAAAGACTTGGAATGCTTTTTAAAATCTTGAAAATGGCTTAAAAGTGATTTTCAAATACTATTTAATAGATATCATTTTTTATAAAATACTTCTCAAACCACTAAACTTTAATACAAACTTAAAAGTGATTAAGTTAAATTGACGTGATAAATTCACCTTAGGTGGAATTTGGGTGGGTTGATATGACCCAACTCAATGTTTAAGTGAGTTTAGACAAATATCAAGGTTGAACTCGGGTTAAGTTTTTTCAATCCAATTTTAATTTAGGTTGGGCTCAAGTTAAGATTCAAATAACCTGAACTTAATCCAATTTAATTTTTTTTATTATATTTATAATGCCTATTATCTTTAAATTTTAAAGATATCAAGTTATAATTATATTCATATACTTTTTCAATTTTTTAGAAAGATATACAAGTTAATTTAATTTTATATTTTTTATTGTTATTTTAAAATTTTGTCTTATTTAATATCTAAATTTTGATATATATATATATATATATATATAAATGTTTTTTAAAAATCACTATAAGTAGATTTTGAAACATGTAATCCAATCAATCCAACTGACTCGGGTTTGATTTAACCAATTCGAATTCAATCCAAATTTAGAAAAATAAAATTGAGGTTGGCTTACATTGAATACCTTGAGATAGCGATTGGGTTGGGTTAAGTTGGACTTGAATTAATTGTTTTGTAATTCGAGTTAGACTCGAGTTATCCATCAATTCGACCAATCTATCTAAGTTATAGACTTATTTAAACTTTTGATATGTAACTCTACTTATAGAAATAAAATGACTAAATTATATAATATTTAATTATTAAAATATTAATGATGATTTGAATTAAATTGATTAATATAAATAAATAAATTTCTTATCTTCCATGGAGAAGATTTGAACAAATATTTAATTTTTAACAATTAAGCTAAAAAATTAATTAACTAAAAAGAGACAAACCAAAGTTAAATATGAAGGACAGAAAATATTTTTATATTTTATAATATTTCTTGATAAAAAAATAAAATAATTTAAATATTTATTTTAAAAATTTTGGAATTTTTTTTTCAGATAAAATAATAATTTAATTTTTGATAGATGTATAAAATATTCACAAAATTTGGATGCCCTCGGTGCTTTAAAGGCTACACCAAACATGAGTCTTTCTTCTCCTCACAGGCGATTGAAGAGGGTGAAGGGATGACAAGCTCGGCAGCATCATCATCAATGGAGTCTCTCATCCTGAAGCTCCATGAAATTTCTGCCGTCAAGTTCGGCACCTTCAAGCTCAAGTCTGGCATCACCTCCCCAATATACATTGACCTCCGCCTCATCGTCTCCTACCCCACTCTCCTCCGTGAGATCTCCCAAACCCTTGTCTCCACCATCCCTTCCACCACCCACTATGATGTCATTTGCGGCGTTCCCTACACCGCCCTCCCCATCGCCACCACTGTCTCTGTGACCACCGCCGTCCCTATGGTCATGCGCCGCAAGGAGATCAAAGACTACGGAACCTCCAAGGCCATCGAGGGCTCCTTTAACCCTGACCAGACCTGCCTCATCATTGAAGACCTCGTCACCAGCGGCACCTCCGTCCTTGAAACCGCTGCCCCGCTGCGTGCCGCGGGGCTGAAGGTGGCTGACGCTGTGGTTCTTATCGATCGGGAGCAGGGCGGGAGGGAGAATCTGGCTGAGAATGGGATAACGTTGCATTCCTTGATGAATCTCAGGGAGGTGGTTGGGGTGTTAAGGGAGAAGGGAAAGGTTTCAGAGGAAACGGAGGCGACGGTGCTGAGATTCTTGGAGGAGAATTCGAAGGTTTCGGTGCCGGAGAAGGCTAAGGTTGCGGCTAGGGTTTCGTCGTATGGGGAGAGGGCAAAGCTGGCGAAGAATCCAACGGGGAAGAGGCTGTTTGAGGTGATGGTGGAGAAGCAAAGTAATCTGTGTTTGGCTGCAGATGTTGGCACTGCTGCTGAGTTGCTCGACATTGCTGAGAAGGTTGGGCCAGAGAAAATTTTGTTCTTTTTTAATTTTTTAATTTTTTTGGTTTCTTGGTAAAATCTTCAAACTAGTATTCTTTGTTTGGCTGGAAGTGAAAAAAAATCTGAAGTTGAATCAAGCTTAGGTGATAGAAGATTGGAGTGCTTTGAGGTCCCAAATCATTAAGAGATGAGTTTTTCCTGTCCTTTTATTGTATTTTCTCAGCAACCAAACAGAGAAAATGAGAAATTAATTTATATTTTTCACCTTTTCACGTGGCTTAGGTATTTGAATATAAGAATATCTTTAGGCAGGGTGTTGGGTATTTTATCATTCCCTTAGGTTTTGAGATGTGTAGTAGGGGGAAATGTTAATTCTACTGGGGCCGTGACATGCTCTGATCATAGTATAAGCATCTGCTCTGGAGCCACTCTCCCCAGATTGGTCCCACTTGCTTTTGAGCTGTGTTTGATCAGAGTGCCCAAAAGATGCCTGAACTATTTTTGGGCTCAGCCTGGTTGGCCATAAAGTTTTAGGCCCAACCAGTTTTTGGGCTTGGCCCAGATTTTGGTATTCGAGCATTGGACCTGAATTTCTTGTCCAAAATAGCGTTTCGGCCTGCCCTTGGCTTTTGATGTTCAAGCCTGTGACATGTTGACTTCAGTTGGATCTTCCTGAAAATGTGAATTTAAGATTGGTGGAATACCTGCTGTGGCATTGACATTGAAACTAGAAGATTGAGTTTCCATTTTTTGTGGCTCATGCTGTTGTCTTCAAGATATGACTAAGTTAATATTGTGAAATAGGAGAAAATCCTCAAATAAAATTTTCAAGTTAAAATTGTAATGTTTAGTTCACAACACGGTACAACATTTTGGTGAGGAGAAGATTTGAAACGAAATGTAGAATCTACTAGGTTAAAAGTTACCTGTTGTTGCTGATGCTGCCTTGGATATTCTTGCAGGTTGGGCCAGAGATCTGCTTATTGAAAACCCATGTAGACATATTCCCTGATTTCACCCCAGATTTTGGTTCCAAACTTCGATCGGTATGGATATACTTTAAGTTTCCTTTGACCAAGTTTTTATTGTTTTCTTGTTTTTGAATATTTTACTGTTTGGAATGAGTTTGCCTTGTACAAGATGAACACTCTGTTTCTTTGCGTTATAGATAGTTGTAGCATGCACAGATTATCTACTGCATGTAGTTAGCAAAATTTTTCCACATTGCATTGGACTGTTCTATTGCACCTCACATAAAACTTGAAGAAATAAATTGCCCATTTTAAAGGGGGTCCAAATATCACTAATGATGGTAAAGGTTTGAATTGATGCCATTTTGTGGAATCCTACTAATCCTATACCAGCAATGCTGTCGATGCCTCACAGTTCGTTAATGGCCCCATGTTGAATGATGGGCTACATTATGGCATCATTGAAATTCAATGGTACAGGAGACTTGCCCTGAATATATATATATATATATATATGTATGTATGTATGTATATTCTTTTATTGGATTGGTGATCTATACATATACCTAACATGCACACGCGCACACACACACATTTGGTGGTGATGAAATTTTTTTGTCAGTGATTTATCAAATAGATTAAGGGCACAAGAATTGGGGTTGAGGTGGGTAACCCATGTATATAATGGCAACTAATAAAAAAAAGCGTCAATGCAATAATTCACCCTGAAAACTTTTCTTCCTGCCTATAATCATAAAAATAGAGAAAGTTCAGTTTTCTGAAAAGTCTGAAAGTGCTTTATAGTACCCTTATGAATTATATCTCAGAACATCATCATAAAACAAGATACCGAAACTATGCACGATTGTGAACCTTATCTCTTGATCACTTTCTACAGTCCACCATTGCCTCCTTGACATTTTCCCACTCTCAACCTGATAATATGTTAAAAGTTGCAGCTTCCACATTCAGTCTGAATGATAGGTTCTGAAAACATAAGATCACTATAGACCTCTCTTTACCAGTTTACCTCTTAACTCATATTGTTCTCAATTAAACTCAATCTTTCTTTACCATAATAAATTTGCTAAATAATATCCATTTTCATGTCTTCTTATGGAAGCCATGTAGCTTGACATGTATAAAGTAGCAAATAGGGAGAGAAATGATTTATTTTTTTGGTTAATGGGATGTAGCATTTGGCAATCTTCTTTGTTTTCATATGTTGTTAAAATGGTTAACATGGAAAAGCTTTCTTTCTGTGTTTCCCATAGGCTATGTAGCATTATTTAGGGGAAATTTTCGTTATTTTTACTGTATCATCTCTTTTGGAATTAAATTAGGCTTATAAGCTCTGATAAAAACAAGCCCTTTAGACCTGGCTCAAGTGGTAAAGGGATGGGGAGGGTTTGTGGGAGGTGCTAGGTTCAAGTCCCAGTAGGGACAAAGATTTACCTAAAAAAAACAAAAAAGGCTCTGATAAAAAGAATAGGCTTGTAAGCATAGATATTCTCTATTTGCTTTCTGTCTTTGAATTGTCAGGCATCAATGTTCCTTGTGCAATAGCAGTTCCGAAGTTCTGAGTTTTGTCATTAGCTGATTGGGTAGTCTTATTGTAGTTATTGTTAAGTTATTGCTGATTGTGTGTTTAATCCTTTTGAAGATTGCAGAGAAACATAACTTCTTAATCTTTGAAGATCGTAAGTTTGCTGACATTGGTAACACAGTGACCATGCAGTATGAAGGGTGAGTCTCACTTTTCCTGCATCTGGTATGTCTTAATTTCTTTTTCTGTTGCTTTTCTTGCATTTTCTTAACAGCTCTTGGCACTGCTGTTTGCAGAGGTATCTTTCGGATATTGGACTGGGCAGATATAGTTAATGCTCACATAATCTCTGGTCCTGGAATTGTGGATGGTCTGAAACTGAAGGTTTGCATTAATAGTTTAACCTAATATCAATCTGGACTTGTAGAAAAGCCTTGGAACTATTGTTTCTCTAATTTCTTATTACTCTTGCAATGTTCCTAGGGTTTGCCTCGTGGTAGGGGCCTGTTGCTTCTTGCAGAAATGAGTTCTTCTGGTAACCTTGCCAAGGGAGACTACACAGCTGCAGCAGCAAAAATTGCTGAGGATCATTCAGATTTTGTGATTGGTTTCATTTCAGTTAATCCAGCATCATGGCAAGGGGGGCCAGGAAATCCAGCATTCATCCATGCAACCCCTGGAGTTCAAATGGTGACTGGTGGTGATGCATTGGGACAACAATATAATACTCCATATTCTGTAAGTTCTGTTCAGTGGTTGACTTTATTATTCGATGGATTCTCTTCAAATTGTTATACATGTTTTTCCAGGGGGTTTGCACAATTCTCCTGTTTTTTTGTGAAAGTCTACTAGAAAATACTATACTTATGATGTTTTTTTCTTTTATTTTTTTATATTTATTTTCTGCTGAGGGGACACAAGTTGGGTTGTCCATGATCCTTAACCTAAGCCAATAGGGGGAAAAACCCAGGGACATATCTAACTCCCAAAAACCATCGAACATGTCCAATTACTCTCACATTCTTATTGCTAAATTGGGTGATGGTATTTTAAATTCTGGCTTTGATTTATTTATCTTAAACATTACATGTAAAAAATTTGCTAGCCAAAGAAATGTTTTTTGTTCTTAAGGTGCCAACACTAAGTTAATGGATGTGTATAATGGGAAGTAGAGTTAACCTGGGGAGAAAGAAATTAGGAATTATTTGATTCAAATGAAGTGCTTACTGGATGCATATAAGCTTCTTTGAAGTTGTGGAAGGTTGTGATCATGCATTAAAACAATAAGAAGTGGATGTTAGGAAAATGTTGGACAAAATATAATATTCCTGAGGATCAGCATGGTCATGTCGGCATCTACTGATGCATTGGGTGCAGACATGCACTTATTTTTCATAAGATTTCGTTTTCCAGTTGAAATATGAATTTTCATAATATGTTGTCCTCTAAGAGGGATGACATATTGAAAGGATTCTTTGTAAAGGTCTGTCCCTGTAGATAATGTGCTACATACCTGGATTGGTTCTCTTATCATTTTGAGGCTATCTTGATACACCAGTAATTTATTCTCTCGTGGAATAAGACAAAGTCTCAATATGGGGTCTCCATAATGATCCAACTGGGTCAATTGAGAAAATGGCAGCCATGCTTATAGAAAATTTTTATTTAAGGTCCAAATGGTATATGATTCTCCTTGAGAGAGATTTATTAATGTGATTAGTTTACTAGTGTGATTAGTTTACCAGTCACAATGCACTTCAAGTTGGTGTTTAATTTTCATAGTTGCTGATGCAAAATGATTTTAAGTCTTCTGTCAGACTGCTATGAGTACATGTTGAAATGAATGTACAGAAATTAAATATCAGAAATGAAAAAAGATTGCTATGCAATTGAAATTGAAAATCAATAGAATAATTTTTAAAGCATATAAGACCCCAATAATTTCACAATCTCAGTCCTCTATTAGTCCTAAAACTTCATGATCCTAGCTATTGACACTAGGTTAAGAAGTTCCATGACTATCACATGATCTGTGACCCAATTAGTAAACCTCATGATCCTAGCTATTGACACTAGGTTAAGAAGTTACATGACTATCACAAGATCTATGACCCAATTAGTAATCCATGATAGTAAATATAACCTAAAAAATCAAAAGCAAATAAAAGAACAAATTAAAAGCTGAAACTCAATGGTAATTAGAGACCCAAGCTAAGCTAACTTATGGATCTGCTTGTCCTTGGTAAGCCTCTTGGATGTCCCCAACATACAAGCATTTTTTAACTAACTCATTGGTGACATTTCTTTATGCATTATTACATTTATCAAAAAAAAAAAAAACATTTCTTTATGCATTATTATCTTCTTTATGTTTCAGGTAATCCATGATAGAGGTAGTGACATCATAATTGTTGGGCGTGGAATTATAAAGGCAAAAAACCCTGCAGAGGTAGCTCATGAGTATCGTCTTCAAGGTTGGGATGCTTACATGGCTAAATGCAAAACTGACTCCATTTAAGTTTGCTCCCTTGTTTATTTATGCCCACATTAATTTGAAGGGCAAGGATGACTGAAGTTTTGTGATTTTAGTTTTTGTTGCATTGCACATGTGGGGTCATGTAAACCCACAGAACCAATCTCTCTTTTTGTTGCAATGTTAATTTGGTTGAGCTCTGTTCAGCTAAATTTTGATAGGTGTTGATGCCACATGTATGTATGAATTTCTGGTTGGCCCAGCAATGGTTCCAGGTTGTTACTTGTATAATGTGGCAGATTAAGCTTATAACTCTTGAGCGTCCTGCTTTGAAAATATTAAAATTTCAGAGCCCTTTTCAGGGTTTATTATTGTTTGTTGCAATGACATTATTCAATTAGGCTTCTGGCTAGTTAGGCATGACACTATACTCCAAATTTTATTAGACCTTGACCGGAATGATCGACCTATGATAGGCCCTAGGCAGGCTGCACTATACAGATGAACATTTGATGGCCTCTAGAAAGTATATCTAAATGATGTGGTTTATGGAAAATGGATACTTAAGCATGCCAGCAGGTGAGTTCCATGTGCTTGCACACATACACCTAGAATTTCTCCAACACTCTTAATCCATATTAGCGTTCTGACGTAGGAAAATGAATTCATATGGGTGATACATTCATTGTTTGCTTTGTTTCACACAGAGATAAAGATTGTTTTGCTTGTCTCTGTACCCCTGAATTTATGGTTTGTAGTCCAGTTCACTTTTTTGGACTTGAGGTCATTAGACAGACATCCATGTAGCATGAGATATACCAAACACAAACAACCCAGAGTTCTGTATACAGCCAACCTTTGTTCGCTGAAGTCACAAAGGAAGCTATTATGGGTCATTTCCATTGCTTATTGGCTACTTTTTGTTTATTTTTCTCTTTTTTTTACACTAATTTTATATTTAGCAGATTTTTTTAAAAATAAAACATGCTCGTTAAAACCTGAGAAACATATTATGCGTCGATATGTAGGAAATAGTGGCAAGTCCTGTATGGGTCTTGTGTTGCATGGTGTCAATCACCCTTCAAAGAATTTCCTCAAACCCTTGTCAAATTAAAATTAAAGGTTAGCATTCATAACCTGAGAGTAAATAGGGGTGAAGGTAGCATAATCCACAATAATCAGGTTCGAAACTCTTAAAAGGCCACTAAAAATGATCTAAATGTTCCCACACCCAAGTTCTTGCGAGTCTGCTGGAGTCTGCTGTTGTAAATGTTGGTATCTTTTTCCTGAGAAGAGAGGGCAGTAGGGACAGTAGAGAAAAGCTATTCAAGTCTTGAAATTTATTTTTCATTCGAGGAAACAGACACTTCAATATATAAGCGGAGATGGGAGGGTGAAATGTATACTGATGTTTGTTTCACAATTCCACTTTACTAGGCCAAGGAAAAAATAGGGAAAAATATTTTTACCCTTCTTTGGGATCTCAAAGTTCTTGACGGATGTTTTCAGAAAGCAGGATACGCTATTTTTGATGAATGATTTTAAGAATTTATGACACTTCATTACTAGCATATGATAAAGCTACACTAGAGCATAAAATCTGGAGAGCCCAACAAGATTACAAGAGTCATTTACCGGTTTCCCCACACCATTGTTTTTTGTCTGAACATGGATAAACACTCATATTCACAGACAGGTAAGGGTAGACAAAGCAAACATTAACATGAATGATCCAGGAAGGTCTCAAGGAATAATAAATATAAGCCCACCTTCAGCAGATGATTATATAGTCCCCAGTGTTTCACCATCATTAGCAATACCAATAGACTGTACAATTCACCAAGAAATGTACAAAGGAGCAGTCAACACAACCAGCCCTTGCTAGGAAAAGACTAACTTTAAACATAGAAAAACTCACAAGAAAAAGTATCATCAGTCTTCTTCGTCTTCACTATCTTCAGGTAGCCCCATATCATCACCAATCCCCTCAAGCAGTTTGTCTACATCCTCTCCTAACTCCAGCAACCTTGCACTCAGCTTCTCCACTTTGCTCTGCTCTTGCCCAAGGCACACAAGCAAATCATTCAACTCTGCTTCACTCTCCTTCTGGGCTTCTTCCCTTGCCTCTGCCTTTATTGCCTCAATATCAGGACTTGGGGTGGCCCCTCCACTCTTTAAAGCTTTCACCTCCTTTTCCAGATGGTAATTGGCCTGTTCTAGACTGTTGTAAGCATCAGATAAGCTCTGCAGATCAGATTCCATCTTCCCAGCTAAATTTTGATACATGGATGCCTCAGATTCGACCTTGGCTTTCTCTGTCTTGAGCATCTCCAAACGTTGAGATGCTTCTTGAAGATCTCTTCGGAGTGTCTCCACCTGAACTCGCTCTGAGGCACCACCAGCTCTCTGCTCGGGTTGGGAAATACTGCCCCCACCTGTCTTGGCCAGGTCCTCAGCCAAATTTGCATTCCGACCAAGAAGATCCTTAAAGGAAGGGAAGAAACACAAAAAGAGCCAAGTCACTGGCAATTGAATACATGCTTAAATAAATGCACATACTGCTATTCTTTTCATCTGAAGTCTTATAGTTGTAATTAATTATTTTCCACCTAGCACTTGGAGAAACATCATGATAAGGACCTCAATGCAATTTACCAGATGTTCTAGAACCTTAACGCAATTTGGAGCAAAGTTTAACATGGAATAGCTAGTGATGATTGAAGCATTTCATTTGCTGAGGAAAATGAAGTTGTGTAATTGTGAAAATGAGTGAAGCAAAAGATGAAAGAACTTGACTGCCTTATGGGACATTAAAAAGGGTAGTTGCAGTCCACAAAGGCCATAACAAGAGATACAGCTCCAGAAACACAACTTAATGCGCTCCACTATTATAAGTTCCTGATCAAAATAGTCGGGATGGCATCAGTTCAGGATAACAAGAAATGAAACTATCTAAGATCGCTTGGCCATGCGCAATGAAGACCAGAAAATGCATCAGCCATGATTATGATGAGTGATATAAGTTGAAGGTGTCAAAAGGACAGGAAGGCCAACAAGAACATGGATCTAAGAGCGTACGAAAAGATAAGGAGTTGGCAGAGAATGTGGATATAAACAGAGCCATATGGTGAAAAGAGACTCATGTAGGTCTGATTACAGTTAAGGCTTGGTAGGTATTCGTCACCAACACCGGAAGTTGATACAAATACAAACTAATATAAAACCAATTTAGCACCAACCATCAGCTAAAGGACCAAAAAAAGTTGGATGGATATAGTCCTAAGCCGTCACCAACACTAGAAGATAAAAGATGGCTTCTGGAGTGAAAAGTGACACAAGTACAAACTTAAGTATGACCCATCAAATGGCCTGTTCAATTCTATTGCAAAATGTGGACATGAAGAAGCAGTGTGCTTCATGCTAGCCTTTCTTTTTCTTTTTTTTTCGCTTTCTTTCTTTCGAAAGGTTAACTTTTATTAAGAAACAATTCCAAAACACACAACTTGTATGTGAAATACCTGTATCTCAGAGCACTGCTTCTCCACAAATGACTTCAACCGCTTGATATAATCTCCATCACTTTCCCCACTCTTCTGTTCTAATTCCGCTGGCACCACTGCCACCTTGCTCTTTGGCTGACTGTAAACCTCTATAATGTTTTCTCTAATATCCAACTCCAATTTTTTCACAAGGTTAACAAATTGAGCATCAAAAGTTGATATGAGAATTGGATGGTCCTCATTATGATTGCTTGAATCATTCTCCTCAACATCTTCAATCTCAGCCATACTAGCGGCATTAGACCTTGTTAAGGCTTTACGGGGCTGGGCTGGCTTTGCCGAGGAGAAAAGAAAGCTTTTTTGCATCTCATCAAACTTCAGAAAGTATGAAGTCAGTCCAACTTTCTGGCTTATGGAATCAACTATTGTAAAAGCATCCTTCCCACTTTCACTAGACTTATTATAGAGAACACATTCACCCAAGAGAACTGCTGTCAGCCCCCTTATGCACACAGTTGCAGATGGATTTGACACTAACTCCAGCAGATATGTAAGGTGGGGGCGTGAATCAAGGAAGCAGTGTACTGCATTTGGGCAATCTGCTAGCCAGGTGACCAGAAGTTTCAGAATAATAGGTTGAACATACAGGTTTCCAGTTGGGCTTGACTTTCCATCTTTACTTTTCATGGAAGATGCAAGAGCCAAGTACTTCACCATACGGTGCATTAATGGCTCTGGGGCTCCAAGGGAAGGCATAGGTGCCTCAAGTTCAATTCGCAGGACCTGCAATTTTTGTCCAAAAATAAAAATGTTATAAGGAGACCACCAAAGAACTTCATGCATGGAACAGATCAAATATTTAAATTTTCTTTTGTTTGTTGTCAGAAATGAAACATATTACAAGGAAAAGGAGATACAGAAGGGAAGATGATATCTAATCATTGATTTATTCATCCCCAAATTTTTTACTTTCTACATGCACAAATTTAAGTTTTTTCTGAAACTTTCCATTTTGTAAGTAAATATTTCTAAAGATGGTAAATATTTGGGATGGAAGGTGGAAAGCAGAGCAGGTCAGTAGACAAAGAAGACCAGCAGTAAGCTTAAAGGTGCAACTCTCTCCACAAAAACACAACTTCAATCAACATCCATAGCTGCTAACAACAAATAATATGTGAAGAAAAGCATGGCATTTACCAGCAAAGTTCATGGAATCAAAATGAAACTCAGGAATAAAGAAATAATATAAAGCTAAAATAGAAATAAGCAGTGAGTATTTTTTTTTTTTTTTTCCTTTTTGATAGTGAGGATAACATTAATAAGTTTAAGAATTAATCGTTTAAAAAGGATGAAATGATCCCAAATTTGTATATCTAACCTCTCCAATTAACTCATTTTGACATAAATGTCCTTCAATATTTTGATTATTTACATGTAAGTTTTAAAATAGAAGGTTATTTTTACAAGAAAAAAGTGAGGATATTTTTATCAAAATTGGGAATTTTTTAAGCTAAAAAAAAGTGGAGGGTTAAATTTACAAATTGAGGATTATTTCATCATTTTTAATCAAATAACCTTAACTTTAAAGGGAGAAGAATTGCCAAATATTGATGCACAATATGGGATTTCAAATTTCCCTCCAAGAATGGAATGAAAAATAGCAAATAGGGAGGAGGTGAAAGAACTTAACTCCAGGTTAGCTAAAAGGTTGTCCATAATTTTCAAGGGCAATATTTTTTTTTCTTTGTACTTTATAATTATAAAAACAGTACTCTCGAACTGAAAAGCAGAAGCGAAAAGGAAACATAATGGCTTACCCTTTCCTTGCACTGTATATTGTTCTTCAGTATGTAAGAAAGAACACTAGCAGCTCTGCAGCAAGTCTGCAATTCAAAATATTAGTTGGATGCTTTCACGTAGTAAGCAGCAAGCAATGAAAAAAATAATGCTATGTGGTGCAGATAAAATATTAAAGATTATCAATGAGATTATCAACGATGTTATGCAAGTAAACAAATAATACTGAGATATAATTTAGTCCCTACAAAGAGAAAAGGAAACAAAGGGTGGGTCCAATTATTTTCAAACTGGCATATAACCACTTCAGGGCAACCATCAAACACCAACTGTCTCAGTAAGGCTGAGGATTGAGTTTGATGATTTCCAAACTGGCAGATAGCCAGGCAAGAATCAAACACCAGCTGTTTCAGTACAAGGCTAAGAATAGTATCCCCTTATGAAAGGACAATGTCCTAAATGGAAAAAGGGGAGAAAATTTGTGCATGCATTTGCTCCTTTATTATGGGCTTACTTTAAGCAGTTATGTTACCTCAAGATCACCATCATTTTCATTCATTGTAAGACCACGTAAAAGCATGCTGCCATAGGAACAAAGTATTGAAAGATTATTCCTCAAAAGTAGCTAGTAAAGATGAAAAAATGGAAACGGATAAGTTTAAACTAATGCAATAGAAATTGATACATCATGAAATATTAAAATCTCAACATGCACTTATAGAAGTAAAATTGCAGTATTGAATACATTAAGAGTCCACAAACCTCCCAAATGACATGTTCACGTCCTCTTCAAGTGGAGCATGAGTCATTAAATGTGGTTGAGGGATTAATGTGGATGCCAACACGGTTTGGCCATCAGAATTTTTCTGCTTGAATGAGGTAAGGAAACAAATTTAAAAATGAATCAAAAGTGGGATCAAGGTGCAATGGTTTACATGATTGAAAAAATCTAGTCAGTAATTAATGTACAAAGTGTGTGCAAAAAGGAAAAAAACAAATTATTAAAAAAAAAAAGACCAACTGAAAGAGCAAGTATGCAATATGAACCTCACAAAAGCACTTAAAAACATAGTCAGCTGCAATGAATTCTTGCACACTAGAGGTCCGCAAAATGATACGGAGAATAGAATTCAGAGCAGGTTCTACATGTGGCTCCTCTCCAAGGACTTTACTTGCAAGAGCATCAAGATTCTTAGGGTATCCAGCAATCAAATCACCAATGCATTGAAGTGCCTGACAAAATATATTGATGGAGTTTTAGAGAGGTATGAACTAATTTAGACATTTAAGAAAGAGATGGAGAGAGGGATAGACACATTAGGAGGAAGGAGAGATGTGTAAAACCCTACATGACACTTTCAGGCCCCACATGCTTGCACATTTAAACAATACAAATTTGATAACAAGTTTAAATCAATTTAACATTTTCTGATCTAAAATAATAATAAGAATAATAATTAATAAATAAATTTAATCTTACAGAAAGGTTGACAGGATATAATATAACAAATAAACAAGACAACATTACCCCATATATGGGGTAAAATTTCAGCCGGTACCAAAACCTATCATCAACAACACTAAAAGTGAATCTGGAGTTCTTTAATAAGGTCTGAAGCTGCTTACATTTGCACATTGCAAGTGAATCTTTTAACTATGTGTGAGAGCTACCAAAGCATATAACTCGATGTAATAAAAGCGAATCTACATTATTCTTCACATCAATTCCAAAGCTGCTTATGTTCTTTTATTAATATTGAATCTTTTAACTCAGAGAGAGACAAAAGGAGTGGAGGGGTTGTTCCAGATAGCTGTCTTACCGCACAACGTACTGCAACAGGAGCCCATTGGCTCTCAACTCCCAACATCAGAAGATGGTCCAAAACCTTTTTCTGCAATCGGTCCAACATAATAGGCGAATGAGGTGATAATTCTCCAGGTATGACCATAGCAAATAATGAGTTTGTAACAAACCTGAACCAAGACTGTTTTATTGGTCAACAACCTGTTGGCATCTTTCGTAGACTCGGCTTCTGGACCTCCCATCAGTAGCAAGTTAATGGTTTCCAATGCACTGAGAAGATTTATCGTCTACTGGCATGGTGTTTGTTTAAAAACGACAAAAAATGACCAGTAAGGTTTTATGATATCATAATCAAGGATCTAAAACGTCAAATCATAGCAACCAAGTAGAGTTACAAACAACTGAGTATCTAACCTTTTGTTGTGTAAAACTGTAGGTACTTCCTCGAAGCTTCAGAATTGATATCAGGGGGTCAAAGCCCATAGTCTCTCTCAATAGTATCTAAACCACAACATGCAATGGTTAGGGAGGGGAAAAAACAGCAACCATATACAACAACAAAGTTGACAAACCTGATTAGATGCATTATTACGGAGGAGATTATTCAACAATTCAAGACAGTCCTGAGAGATAGCAAATGTATTAGTAACATAATCAATGCATTCACAGAATTCTCTTCACTTTTTTTGTTTTTTTGGATATGCACAGGAACGATATACATATAAATAAAAACAATTTACAGAATGAGATACAGCAAAGGCCCACCAGAGGCCGTAGATCACAGGCCTCTAGCTTACCTTTCTATGGAAAGGAAGCTTTAAGTACGCACAAGCAATATGGGAAGTATACAAAGGATACCAAACAAAAAAACATAATCATGTTTTCATATATCATGCATAATATTGCATTGTGTATCAAAAAATTTTCATATAGTAAAAACTCAAATAGAAAAATACGCATTTATGTACATATGTATTGGAAACGTGAAGTACTAAAAACGATGCCCATGGAGTGATGTGTAAGGTTGACATTGAAAAGGCATATGATCATGTGAACCAAGGCGTTTTGCTATCAATTCTTGAAAAGTTGAGCTTTAGGTCAAACGCATAAATGGATCAAATGGATTAAGTGGTGCATATCTTATTTGTTCTTGTTAATGACACTCCCTCTAGCTTTTCTCAACATGGTAAGGTCTTGAGATAAGGGTACCCTTTCTCTCCCTACTTATTTATGTTAGCAATGGAGGCCCTTAGTCACCTTCTTAAGAAGGCCAAGAGGGAAGCTACCTTTCGGACTTTAAGGTGGGGGGGAGAGGCAGCAAGGGGTTGGAAGCATCCCATCTCCTTTTCATTATTGATATTATTTTACTTTGGGAGACTTCTCAAGATCAAATAACCAATTTATGTTGGTTGTTCATGTGATTTGAAGCCATCTCAGGGCTTAAAATAGATTCAGATAAAAACAAGTTGATTTCAATTGGAATGATAAACAACATGGTGGAGTTGACCACTGAGAATGGTCGTAGGGTGGAAGAGCTTCCAACTACTTACTTAGGTTTTCCTTTGGGTGCCTCTTTTAAATTGATGTCAGCTTGGTATGAAGTGGAAGAGCATTTCCAAAAAAAAGCTATCAATGTAGAAAAGGCAATATATCTCCAAAGGAAGGAGACTTACTTTGATACAACACATATTATCTATGTATCTATTTTAGGCCCTTATTTGGCATCTCAAGGAAAGTTAGATTAAGATGAGGAAAGATTCAAAGAGATTTCCTATAGGGAGGTGGTGCTCTAGAGAAGATCCGCATCTAGTAAAATGGTCTATTGTTTGCACAGACAAGAGGAAAAGGGGTTTGGATGTTAGATGTCTCACTTTGCTTAACAAGGCCCATCTTTGCAAGTGGGGTTTCGGAAGTAGGTTATAAGTAGTCAATATAGGAGGAAGAAGAGGAGGGGGTGGGGGGTGGGGGTGCTCTTGTGAACTAAAAAATGCATATGTGGTCAATTTATAGAAAGCTATTAGGAAGGAGTGGGATCTCTTTAACTGTAAAGATTCCTTTTTTATGAGATAAAGAAAGAAGGGTAAAGTTTTGGAATGATAGGCAATGTGGTGAGAAGCCTTTGTGTGCCTTCTTCTGCTCATTGTATGCCTTAGCCATTTCAAAAGAGGTGTGGGTGACAAACTTATGGGACCAAATGTGTGAAGGGGGTTCACTAGAACCCTCATTTCTCTAGGCATTTGAATAACTGGGCGTTGGGCAATATGGGACATTTTCTTTATAGACTACAAGGGAGGTCAATGAATAGGGAAAGAGGATAGGGTGGTTTAGTTGGATTCTAGTAATGGAGCCTTCTTCGTCAAAGCTCTTTATTTTATCTTAAAAACAAGTTGTTCAATTCCTTTTTTATTAGGGATTATTTGGAATTCTAGATTCCATCTAAGCCAATTTTTTTTTGCTTTGGAAGCCAATAAGGTAAGGTGTTGATTTTAGATCAGTTCCAGAGAAAAAGGTGGCTGTTGGTAAGCTTGTCATATTGAACAACCAATTTTCCTAAAAGCTTAAGCTTATAGGATTTGGGCCCACAATACATATAATGCACTCTAATACCCTCCCTCACTTGTAGCATCCATTTTTTGCCTACACTTGGGCTTAATAAATTGAGTAAATAAACATATAGTGGTGAGGTTCAAACATTTAAACTCCCACCAACCAAGGCTCTAATATCATGTTGAATCACCATTTTTCCTAAAAGCTTAAGCTTGTATTGTTAGAGGTCACAATGGATATCATACACTCTAACGATAAACAAATGCTTTCTTTGTAAAGTCAAGGAAGAATCTATTGATTACATTTTTCTTCACTGTTGCTTAGTGTATCCTAAATTCTTTTTTCCACAGTTAAAGGGACTCCACTAGGAGGAAACAAACTAAACAAGGTGTGGATAGCTACTCATTTATGCATTTTTTTCATACACCATGGGAGAAAAGGGATCAAAGATTGTTTGAAAATGAGGGAAGTTGGACCAAAGCCCATAAAGCACTTTTTTCAATAGTCTTTTCTTGTGGATTAAGTTTTGCATAGATGAAGGCTCCATGCCTCTAATTGATTTGTTGATTGGTTGGATTGTTGATGAGGAAGGGAGTAGCTTTCTATGTTCTCTTTTCTTGGTTGTGCCTTTCGGCGCCTATTGTATATGTCCTCTATATTTTGATGCTATTTCCTTTGGTGCTTTTTATATAACGTTCTCACTTTCTCCTTTAAAGTTTTTTTATCATGGTTTTAAAAACTGGACCAGACCGACTGGTCCAACTATCAGCCGATCAGGGTTCTGATCCAGCAAATTGGACAGGAAAGTGATCGAACCAGAATCAGACCGGTTGAACCGACGGTCTGACCGGTTCCCTCCAAACCGTCCTGTTCAACCATTTTTTTTCCTAGTATCAAAACAAATTTTAAATGTTGTAAAGATTTTGACAAGGTAATGAATTTTAAGAATCAATCTACTATGTACTTAAATCATTATATCTATTCCATGTTGAAACAAATATCTTACAACCTAAAAACCATGGATTGCACAAGTCAACTAGCAGAAACAAGTATTTCATCAGCAAACAAGCAAATTAGTTGTCTAGACCATCAAATATAAACGAGACTGCAAGGCAATGGATCACCTGCACAACAACACCTCCTTCTGATCCTCCTTCCTCCTTAATGATGCTAAAGATCTTCTCAAATGCACCCTCAAAGACCAAAATTTTTTGAATTTCCTAAAATTATTGAATTATATTAGTTTGAGGCAGAACTAAACACATTGTAAGGAAAGGTACCAGAAAAAAAAAAAGGTCAAACAACCATTAAACAGAAAAAACCCACCTCAGCTTCACGGGTCAAGTAAGTAAGAAGTAACAAGGCCTCATTCCTTATAACCTAGAAGAAAGAAAAAACAAATATTTTACCAAAATCCAAAAGCAATGAAGAAATGGAAACTGTTTTTAACTTTTTTCTTTCTTATAAAGTTCTGTAAAGCAAAATGTCCAGAAAAATTTTCAATAATACTTTTTGATGTATAAATGAAAAGGTGAAACCATAACATTCATGGGTTAATCAAGAAAACAACTGAGAAGTTACACTAAAAGTATTTATGATTTGATATTGTAATTTCTAGAAAGCCCAATTAACTTTAAAAAAGTAGCAATTATAATAAGAAAAGGGTAAAGTATGGTTTTGTTAACCAGCTTCACACCTCACGATCCATAAGCATATCCATAAGCCGAGTGATACCACGAGGAATAGTCAGAATTGCTTCCTGTAACCTGAACCAGAATTCAGGACGATTCTTTTCCAAAAGAAAAAAATGATAACCTAAAGTTCAAGTACAAGAGCAAAAAGTATCTGAGGAAAAAATACCTATTAGGCGAGTTTGTAAGAAGAGCTGTCAATAGCTGAAGTGTATAATACCGTATATAGAAATCCTCCTCCGTCTGTCAAAGTACCAAAACAACAATTAAACTAACAAATAAGCCAATCAAATTGGTTAGCTAACATGTTGTAGGCCAAAATAAAGAATTCTCACCAACAAACTCAGAAGAAGAGAAATGTTTTCTGCTTCTCTGGAAAGCAAATCAGTGTTCATTAAAGCTGGTTGAACCTCATTCTTTGGCCCTTTTCCATGATCTATAGGAGTCAAGGCACTTACAAGAGTTTCTAGAGCACCTCGAACCTACAGGCATTCAATGCAAGGACATTTTCTCTCTTCAGAGTATAGTAAAATGAGGATAAGGAACATATTCATGTCAAATTCATAAACATTACAGGAGATAGGGAAGATGGAAAATGACCATCTTAACATAAGCCAACATTGCAAAAAATTACAGTTCCATACAAATCATTTTCCATCAGTTATGTAAAACATCCAGTCAAATAATTTTACCAATCAGTGGGTTAACAAACTGGACTGCTATAGTGCTATTTTTAAAATAAAATATGTAAATTGCTTTAACTATTAAAAAAATCTATTTAAGGTTTTAGAGTTAACAAGGTTAGTTAATTTGAAATGTTAAATTTAACTTTATTGTTACAACTATAATTTCATTTTGGCTGTATCATTTCTATATTTCATGGTTTTTATTTTAGTAAATACATTTTGCATATGACAGCCAGCACAGATGGACTAGAAGAATGATTGCTACTCTGTTTACCACTTAAATTTATATTTTGTTCTCCAGTTTATTTGTTTAAACAGAGATCATTAGGCATCCATGAACCAGAAAAAGTATCAAACGGAAAACATGGGAAGTGGTGAAAGATAAAAATAAAAAATAAAAATGGAAGATAGTGGAAGATTAAGAAACAAGGAAGAGAAACTGAGAAACCATTTCAACATCATCACGCTCTTCCTTCAGGACACCCATGAGTATTGGAAAGCCTGCAATAAAGGGAAAATGAAACATACAATACATCACATAAATGATAAAAAAAAATTAAGCCACTTCATCAATATGCAAAAACCCACTCACCCATTGCTCCAAATGCTAGCTGGGCAGCACGACTTTCTGCTACAACAGACTGCAGTTCAGCAACAGCAGTCCTTCTATCTTCTGCTAGCGCACCATTGCTTATACGATCAAGCAAGCGTTCAACATAGCTATTGATACAAGTTGTAAGTTATCAAGGTTCAAGATATTGGATTGGAAGAAAGGAGGATATTTATTTATTTTTTTATGAAATTCACATAGCATAAAATTCTGATAACCATATCTTCTATCAGTATATGCCAAAAATTGGCAGGCCCTCTACGGGATGGTGTTGCATCACCATGTCAATTATATACCCAGGAAATTACTTCAACCTAAGAACACGTCAACACAGAAGATCACTTTACCTATCTTCACTTGAACCAGAATTCTCATTTCCAAAAACCAGCCCAACCATTCCCTGCAGAAGAAATGCAACTTAATTACTCAGTAATATAAAATCATGCATAGTAAAATTTCTGTAACTATCATATAACTAGTTTGGCAATAAATGGACACCAAAGGAATACAAAACAAAATCCGTTCAATCACAAATTAACTTAGAAATGGGAGCAAAAATCATGAATCCAAAGGTTTAAAGCATTACTTAAGAAAAAGTAAAATGAATAATAGCAAAAAAGAACTATATCATTGACAAGTAAACTCAACAACCAACTGCTAAAAACAATTCCTGAATTCTTCACTTTCTACAACAATGTTTGCATGTTAAGTGCCCTATGATTGGTTGACTGTCAAGGCCGAATTTATAATTCTAGTACATGTGGACACTCGATGCAAAACCAGAACTATATCATGGACAAGTAAACTCAATAACCAATCACCCAAAACAATTCCAGAATTCTTCATCTTCTACAACAATGTATGCAAGTTAAGCTTCCAATGATGGGTTGAATGTCAAGCCTGAATTTAATTTCAAGTACATGTGAACACTGGATGCAAAACCACCAAGGGTTAGTTCCATTACCAGTTCACCCCTCTTAGAATCCCAGAGACAGGACGCCCAAGGCAGTGGCAATCTTTCTAGGCTGCGCACATTCTTAGACTAGACTCAACCAACATAAATGAACCAATTCAAGACAAAATCGACCATTACCCAACATCAATCTGGTTCCAACACCTTGAACCTGAATTCCTTGAAGTAAAATGACTTTGTTTGTTTATTTTTTTTCCATTCTTTATGGAGATATATTCAGGATTCAGGCTTAAGCAAAAAATCTCTAGACCCGAGTAAGTGGAAAAGAGAAATGAAAATCACAAAGGACGTGCTCGGATACTGCATGGAAACTGAATACCTCCGCTGTAATCTTTGTAGCATTCAAAAGTATATAATCCTCTAAAGTTGGACCATTTGAGACAATTGGAATCATTCCCACAACCGATTCAATGGGTCCTCTTCTATAATTCCACTTAATCCCCATACTCAAAAAAATTCCATATTATTTACATTGATCGGAAAGCTGTTTCTGCAATGACTGTTTCGCAACACAAAATGGAAACTCGATCTGCATGCTCTATAATCTATTCAAAGCACATTTCAAGCAAGAAAGATTGGAATAACTAACCCAAAAGAAAATTTCAACTTACCTTGTAACCAGAAACCAAATCCATTTTCCCCAGTATCCGAACACCCGAATTGTATCAAAAACCTAAACCAAATTCAAAAAAGGTCACCGCACACGATCTGATCAGAAACAATTAGGGTTTCGAGAACAAGAAAATATAATAGAAATTTACGTCAATGACCTGAAACTAGCTAGAAGAAAGAGAGAAAGGAGAGTGGGCAACTGAGTTGACTAGGATAACGCGGTGGTGAACACCGATCACCGTCGTCGGAAGTAGTAAGGATACGAGAGGGCAAGGGTTTGGAGCTGCAAGAGAGGAGAGGGAGGGACAACGGAGATAGAGACTTGATTCGACGGGTTGCAATATACGTGAAAATTTTGCAAAACAGGAAATCATTTCCCATCTCAATGACCTGTACAACCGGTTGCCACTTCATTACAGCGCAAATGACCACATGGGAAATGATCCCATACTTTCCGAAATTTTATAGGTGTTACACCCTTCTTTCAATTGGTTGAACTAAATATAGGATATTTTTTGAAGATACATTTACTAATTTATTAAATTTGCCTGAGAAGAATGCCCTTGTCTTACAGTGGGAGGGCAACTCCTATCAAAAATTTTATAACCAAAATTAAAATAATTTTAAAAAAGTAAAGTTGGAATTTTGAGTGGACAAATCTTTTGAGTAGTAACGGGATACTTTAATTCATTCACGAATATTAAAAAGTGTGATCTCAATAAGTCGCGCAAAACACAATAATATTCAACATTTACTAGAGAATCAGAAGCACCACTGCTTCCAAGCATCAATAGAATCGAAAAAAAGGGGACAACATATACACCACTTTATCACCATTTCTAAGGCACTTTCTAGGTCTCCCAAATGAAAAAAAAAAAAAAAAACTATCCAAAAACGAACCAATTTTATTCTTATAAAAAAACTCAATTATCGCAATGAAATTTAGAGTCGCTAAATGCATCATGAAATTGGATGAGAGAGAAAATGCTTAGTATGTGCTTTTAAAAAATCTATTGCCTCCTCGGTAAAAAAGAGATTTAAGATAATTTTTTTATTTATATGCATTATGCATACTTTTTAAACCTTTTGTTTTTCTATAAATAATTTCTTTATTTATATGAAATAAAACACATTTTGAGATAATTATTGTGAATTATTATAAAATTTATATAAAAAATTCAATTTTTTTCTTAAAATTAGAATTTTTTTTCATGTTGAAAAAGACAGTGTGCCAAATAATAATAATGATAAAATTAATACTTACCAAATATACTTATTTTTTAATTATAATAGATGTCACAACATTAAAACCTATTTTTTTTCAATATTTATAAATGTCCCTATTTTCGTACCAATATCAAATCATGAAAAAGAAAAAGCATGAGAAAAGAGCATATTTTTTTTTCTTTTTTAGTTTTATAAAAGTTATATACATTATTTGAATAAAATTGTTATTTTAAAATTCAATAAATAATAAAATATATTTGTTTATAAAATAATAAAAATAAATTAAATTAACTATATTTTATTCATTATAATTAATTATTTTAATAAAAAATAATTAATTATTTTTATTTAATATTAAAATTTTCTATTCAAAAACAATAAAAAATATAAAAAATAAATAAAGATGTTATTAATTTATTATAAAACTTATTTCCAATTTTAATATAGATAATACATCATTAAATTACAATTTAAAATATTATTTTTAAAAAAACAATAAATAAATTTTAATCTTATTTTCTCTATGAAAATATAGATATAATTTGACCTCTTAATATAATTATTTAATAAATATGAATGTTTTAAAATAAAATATATTCAAATACAACATCAACATTAAATTTTTATAAAATTTAGATTTAAATATAAAAAAAAAATATGCTATTAACTAGCCATACGTGCTTGGCACATGCACCAAGCCTAGTGTTATAGTCAAATGCTGATATGTAATTAAGATAAAAGTGTAATAATATTTTTATAAGCAGAGGATCTGATCTCATCTGAGTGCAGAGTAGAGGTCTTCACTTGGGAAGAAGAAATCACATCGATCAAGGTCTGAAAAGCTGGCATACATTATAGGCTATCATATCTAGACAATCCAGACCTTTGACAAAGACTCATTGTAATGCCTGTTCCAACCCCATCAAGCTGTCTTCACTCTTGACTTCCAAGGGGCAATAACTTTAAAAAATCCAGAAGAATCATTCGTAATCACGGATGAAAATTTCGGAAAATTTCGCTCAAAAATCGCCCAAATTTCGTGTGTCGGCGACAGTGACACAAACAGGTAGTCGAACAATCGATTTCGGCGATTTATCGGAAAATTTCGGTGAATTTTTTTCGAAAAATCATATTTCTACCGATTTATCGCCGATTTTACCGAAATTTCGGCCCAGTCAAACCGGTCAAAGCCACCAAAATGTGAAATTTTGGCGAGGCCGCTAGGCTAGGTCTCCAACCCAGACCCAAACCCCAAAACAAACACAGCCTTACCACCATGGATTGAAAAATCGGAAAATGTCGCCGATATTTCGGAGAAATATCGGATATCGGGAGGCACCGAAACGATAATCGGCACCGATTATCGATCGACGGAAAAATCGGCCAAAAATCGGCAAAATCGCCGATATATCGACGAAATATCGGTTAAACACCGATAAATCGGAGAAAAATCGCGAGTGGATCTGACGCGCGGAGCAACCGGGGGAGAATTTCAAAATATCGCCGAAAATATCGCCGATATTTCGGTATTTTTACCGATTTTTCGGAAATTTTCCCGACATTTCCTACCAGTCCAGCCCGCGCACAGGATACAAAATCTGGCTCAAAAATCGTGGATTTAGGGTTCCTGAAATTTAAATACAATGGCACAACAGCAAAGAGACCCTTAAAACAGATCCAGAAAACACAGGGAGCAAAAGAAAAGCAATTTTTTTGGTTTTCTTTGGGGGTTTTGAATGGATTTTCTCGGTAGTCAAACGAGGATGAATTTTCCCGGAAATCGAATGGGGATGGATTTTCTTGGGAATCAAACAGGGGTTGCAAAAAAAATAATATCAACGTGATTAGATTAGTACCTGTGAGGATTGAGAGTGGCAGAGGAAAATCGGTCTTTCTTAGGACTTCTCTCGGCTGGAGGGCAACTTCAGTTCAGAAAAGGGGAATTCTCTCGGCTGGAGGGCAACTTCAGAAGTGGCCCAAGTGGGTGGCCTTTTAATTTTTAGATTTAGTAGAGGTAAAAAAAATAAAAATAAATCATGAGAACAATTTTCCTCTATCTATATAAATAATTATTAATTATCGAATTTTATTTTGATTATTAAATAAATTAATATTAATAAAAAAAAGTTGTTACTATATATTTTTAATAAAATTTTAAAAATTAAATCTCAAATAAAATATTTTATATAAATTAATTTAATTTTCATTTAAAATATAATAAAACATGTTTTAATAAAAGTATTTTAAATTTTTTTAAATAAATATTGTTTTCAACAAATTGGGTTCTCTTCATCTAACAATATAATGAAATTATATCGATCTCTTCCTTAATATAAGGACTATTGCAATCTCATATGTATTATATTTATATATAAATTGTTTTTATTTAATAAAATCAAATATTTTTTAATTCAATTCTAACTTTATACACTTTCAAAATTCATATATATTATTTTTAAAATTTAAATATCGAATCTACCCATATATCTTTGTTTACGATATTTTTCTTCTTAATTATATATATGTCAATTACACTTACAAGATAATTTTAAAATGTATATTTTTACTTATTTTATCATTTTTTGAAGTTTTTTCAAGCATTCCTATTAATTTTAAATAATTTTCACTCTATCGATATTTATGAAAAAATATCCACCGATATTTCTCCGATATTTCCGATATATCCGTAAAATCGAAGTACCGATATATCCGTAAAAACCGATATTTCAATCCTTGCTTACCACCACCCGGCTAATTGTCCATTTATTAAATAATAAGCACATTAATATATAGTAAAACCAGCATAAAACAAAATATTAAAAAAATATTTTAATAAACAAATTAATCCTAATTATTTTATTTTTAAATTTCATTTAATTAATCACTAAAATTATAAAACCTATCATTATAATTTTCTTAACAATTTTTTTATATCATTTATATATTAATTAAATATAAAAATATAAATATTTAAAAATTTATATATATATCATCATTTATTTTACATCATTTAATATAATTAAAATGAAATGAATTATAATTTTAAAATAAGATATATTATAATTAAATATCATAATACTCTTGAATAATATTTTAACACATACGATATTATCATCAAAATATGATTAATTATTTTATATATATATATATATATCATTTTTTTAAAGAATTATTGTGGACCCCGCATTTCGGCTCATGCGTTTTCCACTCGATGGCGAGCTCGATTTTTATTTGAAAATGATTTTTATTTATTAAAAAAAATGACTTGGAGTTGCCACTTATTTTTGTTTTAGTTTTAAAAAGGGTAAACAAAATAAGAAAGAAAACCCTAAGTGTGACTCTTTATTTTGAAAAAGGTGGTCTGTGAAAAACCAGATTAGGCTCAGGAATCAGGTTACTTATTGAGAAGGTACGATAAAGACTGTAGCACCCCTCTAAGTCCCTAAAATCAGGTCTCTACTAATAAAATGAAACTGACGTGGCAATCAATAGGAAAGTCAATGGATATTCAAATCGATTATGCACATATGGGAATCAAAACATGCAATCGAGAATGACCAGAATAAGAGTGGATGCATACCTGGGCCACGAACGAGTAATGCGCTATCCACGAAACATATCACATGCATCACCAAACAGAAATTAAAATGGTTCGAAGGAAAATTGGATTTTTGAAATTCATTTGAAAATTGGAGTCTTAGAGATTATTTGAAAATTGGAGTTTTAGAGATTATTTGAAGATTGGATTTTTATAAATTAAATGTAAGAATGAGAATTTTAGAAATTAAATTTGAAAGAAATTGGGATTTTGAAGAATTATTTGAAAGTTCAAAATTTTTAAGAAAAATTAAGTTACGAAAATTGGGACTTTGGGAGTTAAATTTTGAAAGAAATCAGAATTGTAAGTTATTTGAGAAGTAGAAATTATGAAAGTCGATTTATAAAAAAAAATTGGAAATCTTGGAAATTGCTCGAAGGCAGAATTTTTAGAAATAAATGAATAAAATAATAATAATAATAATAATAATAATAATAGAATAAATGCGAGAATTGGAGCGTTGGAAACTAGAAATTAAGTTCGGAGATGGGAAAATTGAAATTTCAGATAACTAAGTTTAGAAATCAGAATTTTGAAGAATTAAACTTTAATGATTGAGATTTTTAAGAGAAATAAATAGGTAAATATGGAATAATGTTTCTAATTAGTCAAAACGATATTTGAATGGATGAAAGTGAATAGTGAGATTTTTGAGGTTGAAAATTAAATTTGGGTGATCGAGATTTTTAAAAGAAACAAATAGAAAAAATATGGAACGATGTTACTAATTAATCAAAAACGATATTTGAGCGGATGAAAGTGAATAGTGAAATTTGTGAGATTGAAAATTAAATTTGAAAGATTGAGATTTTTAAAATAAACAAATAGATAAATATGAAATGAAGTTACTAATTAGTCAAAAACGATATGGATGAAAGTGAATGGTGGGATTTGGAGATTGAAAATTAAGTTTGGACGATTGAGATTTTTAAAAGAAACAAATAGATAAATATGAAATAATGTTACTAATTAATCAAAAACGATATTTGAATGGATGAAAGTGAATAGTGAGATTTTTGAGGTTGAAAATTAAGTTTGAACGATTGAGATTTTTAAAAGAAACAAATAGATAAATATGAAATAATGTTACTAATTAATCAAAAACGATATTTGAATGGATGAAAGTGAATAGTGAGATTTGTGAGTTTAAAAATTAAATTTAAAAATCGGATTTCAACAAAAATAATATTTGAACGAATGAAAGTGAATAGTGGGATTTTGAGGTTGAAAATTATGTTCGGACGCTAGATTTTTGAAGAGTTGGACTTTAATGATTGAAATAAATAAATAAATATGGGATAGCAATACTAATTAACGAAATAATATTTAAACGAATAAAAATGAATAGTGGAAATTTTGGGATTGAAAATCAAATTTGGATGTCGGATTTTTTTGAAGAATTGAACTTTAATGATTGAAATTTTTAAATAAATACAGAATAATAATAATAATAATAACAAGAATAATATCTAAATGGACGGAAGTGAATAGTCGAATATTTGAGATTGAAAATTAATTTAAGAAGTCGGATTTTTGAGGGATTGAATTTTAATGATTGGAATTTTTAAAAGAATTAAATACATAAATACGGAATAATAATAATAATAACAAAAATAATATCTAAACGGATGAAAGTGAATAGTTGAATATTTGAGATTGAAGATTAAATTAGGACGTTGGATTTTTGAAGAATTGAATTTTCATTATATGAATTTTTAAAAGAATTAAATACATAAATACGGAATAATAATAATAATAATAATAATAATAATAATAATATCTAAACGGATGAAAGTAAATAGTCGAATATTTGAATTTGAAAATTAATTTAGGAAGACGGAATTTTCGATAAATGGCTTTAAAAGATATAAGTTTTGAAGATGGGACTTAAAATTTGGAATGTAGAAAATTCATTGAGACCAATGTAAAAAAAAATTTCATATATGATGATTAGACATAACTAAAGCAAGGAAGATGAAATATAAATTATTTTAAGTTTCAAAAACGATATTCCATCCTAATGATTTATCTTTTAGTTGTGTTTAAATTGAGTTAACAAAATAGGTAAAAATAAAATAAGATAAAAATAAAAATGAATGAATAAATTAATTAATTACGAAGATTAGAGGTTTAAAAACTTATTTAGAATTAAAGTAGCCAAATGGGCTATCTTAAAATGGACATAGGCCATGAGAGTGATTGGCTTGAGGAGCAAAGAGGCCCTTCATCAACAACTTTAGGTCTAGGCTCCAACTCAAACCCATACTCGTCACCATGGGCAAGCCCAAGCCCCCATTTCCATCACAGCCCGCCTAAACTCATCCACGTTCTCTTCGTTCGAATTCACCGGAAACGACAACGAAGCTTCGATGACTTGGCCACCGGCACGGTAGACATAGGCGTGGATGGACTTCTTGAAGGCGCCGTAGGCGCAGTGGAGCATGACGACAGCGTCGCCCCTCTGAAATTGGCCTTTCGCAAAGGTCCAAGCGACTTGCTGGAAGGCAATCACAGCGGCGGCAGTGGCGCTGCCGACGAGGGAGATTTCATCGTCATGGTCGGCGTTGACGAGGTCCTTGATCAGGGTTCTTGAACGAAGAATGGCTGGCTGGAAACGGTTGAAGTAGAAGTGGTCAGACTGGCTGAGAAGTAGGGGCTGCCAATGGTGTTGATGAACAGCAACCATGGGGGGTGGCCCTGCATGCATGGTTCCCATGCCTGTAGGTGGGTGGCTTTGGGATTCCTATGGAGATGAGCAAGGCGTGGGCATGGTGGGCAGCTGGGTATGCAAGGTTCCACGCATGTGAGTAGGAAATGGGTAACACAAAATGGACGGTTATTCCATTTTCATAAAATGATTATTCGATTCTTTTTCCTCTTTGGATCACAATTCAATCAAAACTTCTCGAGTTATCCTAATCTCTAGGAAAAATTCCTTGATTCTTCAACTTCGATGAAATTGGAATAGTTATCTTCATTAGTATACTACTACATTTGGATGAATCAGATTCAAATATTTCTTATTGATTCCTGTCAAAAAGAAACAATTTGAGTAGAAGGTCCATATCTTTTTTTTTAATGATTCTTTTTTTATGTTATTTCGTACTGTACAATTCCTTTGTTTGTGGGATTCTTTTCCCACAAGAGGTAATGAAAAGAATTATAGAATGGATTGCTACCTATGCCTAGATCGCGGATAAATGGAAATTTTATTGATAAGACCTTTTCAATTGTAGCCAATATCTTATTACGAATAATTCCAACAACTTCAGGAGAAAAAGAGGCATTTACCTATTACAGAGATGGTGCGATTTGACTTTTTTTTTTATTTACCGCTCTCAGTCTTAGGAGAAAGACACATGATTCAGGATAGAAAGAAAAGACACTAATGGGTGAGTTGGGTATAGGGAGGTGGGAATGAGAGATGGGTACGTATGCATGGGGATGGACGGGAAAGGTGAGTGATGAGATGGTGAGGTGCAAGATAGGCGTGATGGGTATGATGGAATGGTTGTGGTGTAGAGAGAGAGAGAGAGAGCATGCGAGTGAGAGATGGGAGGGGTGATACGCATGGGTAGAGAATGGGCATGAGGAATAGGTATGGTTATGCATGATAATCGTTGCATGCATGGCTAGGAAGTGGGCGAAATGGTGGAGGTGGCCATGCAAAAGATGGTCCCATCAATACCCCAAAGCCTTATCGTCATTTCACACGCTTAGAGCACCTTGTTGATACAGTCATAATCAGAATTCTCAATTACCTCAATGTCTAATGCATAATTCGTATACGCTTTGTACTAGATCAGAGGATATCAGTAAGCCCATTATCACTGTTCACAAGTCTACGTATTCTAAGACCCAATTCGGTACACAACAAAACTGGATAAAATACCACTTTAGGCTATCGTCTCCATCTTTCTTTTCTAGAAAATGCAAAAGGTGATCCGGATCATCCTCTATGATAATGTCCTATCCTGTTTCTGCGGGTCTAGTATCAAGACTAACATCGCTTCCATTTCCCTCCCAACGAGAAATAGAGCAATGAACAAGGAATAATGAAAACATGAAAAGAAAAAAAAAACAGAGTAAAGATTCGGTCCCATGTCATGAACTGTCAAAGAGCTGTGAACGAGTGGAATCTAAAGGGAGTAAAAGCATGGTTTTGAAACAGAAATTCATGGGAAAGAACAGAGCATCAAACACTTCCAAGAGAAAACAAAAAACAACCAAAGTGCATCCAAAAACAGAGTATGCATAGCCAAAGTCCCCCAAGGCAAAACGAGTGACCTCTAGCATCCACACCAATCAATAAACCAAATACCCAGGATAAATGCCAAAAATGAGAGTTAGTCAAGAAGGAAATGAGAAATAAGGAGCTCACAAGAATCATACCTGGAATGCTCATTTCAAGCAAAAAGTGGGTTGGCTTCCAGCAAAATTCTCCTCTGTTCCTCGTTTTCCCTGTTGAAGCCTCTCCTTATTAGCACCCCTCCCGAATACCCCACTCCTCTGTGACAAAGCCCCCCTTCAGATATCTAGCTCCCCCCCTGTTTCTATATCTTCCACAGCAAGCCATTACTAGCTCCCCTGTTCCTCCATCAACCAGCATAACTTCTTTCACCCACCCTCTTGGCCGGCCATGCTTCCTGCCATGTCCATACAATTGGTCCCATGCGTAGGGAAAAGGGTCCCCCACTTGTCTAAGGTGCTGCCAACTCCTCTAGGTGGTGAGACGATATCCTTCCCATGCTATAAAAATCCCTCAAAAAAAACTAATAGCCTTAGGCTCTTGAAAGGGGTCTACAACTATATATAACAATTTTTTTTATAAAACAACTTTAAAATATTTATTGTATATTTTTAAAGTTTTTCACGATATTTTCATAAGTTTTGATTAATTTTAAGTCAAACAAAAGTTTTTTTCAAAATATCCACCCCAATATATTCATAAAATAAAAATACCGATATATCTATAATTAGTAATTACCAATATTTTCATCAATGTTTGTAATTTGCTCAGATTATGAAACATACCAAAGAAAAGTTTCCTTTTTCAACTCCTTTCAAAATCTTACAAGCAACATTAGTAAAGTGCATCACCAGCAAATTTAGTCTGAAACCCTTTTTAAGTCTCCAGGCACAGATCCATGGCTTGTGTACTACTCATCCAAGCATGAACATATAAAAACAATAAAAGAAGTATGATGGATTTTAAATCTCTATGGATTAAAATTAATATTGTATAAACAATAGTTATGTCTTCCCATTCATGTATTTGATGCACAGATTGAGCAAAGAGGGTTTGCCTCCAAGAATCCAAAAAATACATGACCAGAAGACCTAATATGGCACTACAACAACAACAAACTGATCTACTTACTAGGGCAAAATAGAAGGCAAAAAGAGAAGCAAGGAGGAGAACAAATCACTTCACTGTTCCTTCCAAATCCTACCAGTCACTCTTAACTTCAATTCCTTCCGATCACCTCCTGAGAAGAAGAGAGCCATGTTGCGCTGGATGATGAGTCCATCAAAACTGTCACGAACCTTTCTGTGGCTGTCCCTTATGCTTCTGGGCACCCCTTGCCAAATCATCTTCCTGCCAGTCCCTCCCACCTCTAGACTGTAACTGTAGTTCTTTGCCTCATTGTCATCACCCATGAACCTCAAGAATGCTATATAGACTGGCGCCATTCCAAGCTGGAAGGCTTCAAAATGCAGACAGAAGTACTGACCAAAGCAACTGAAAACCTAAGACATAGGAAAAGGATTCAACAATCTATTAAATCCCCTATGAAATAAACTTACCAGAAAAAAAAAAAAGGTTTTATCACAATCCAGCACATTGTGTCATGGGAGGGGAGCAGTTTAGTCATTCCAACGGAAAAAATGTGGATATTTCGATAAACCCTGATTGGCATGAAAAATCCTCCTAATGCAAAGCCCAGGTTGCCTCTTTTAGATCCCTGTTCTATTTCATGCAAAGGGCAATTTGGGATTGGTTAATTGTCATTAATTGAGACTCCATAGTTGACAGGAGGCACATTGTTATATAAAAAAGAGGGGCATCAAAACAGTAATACTGTGATGTGCTCTTTTTTTTTTGGCAGAATGAAAAAACAAACCCATACATGTGTTGCCAAGATTAGTGAAAAAATAACTGGATATAAATGCACCAAACAAAATTCTTGCACTGAAATCCACACAAGAAAAAAAAAAAAAACAAACACTCTTATTTGCTTGGTTTGGAGCACCAAACAACAAAGGATAAAAGTGAGACAAGAAAGAGATGATACCGTTAGCATCCAAGTAGCATTTTCAACTTCATGAGGATTTGATTTAACATAGCGATGGTTGAAAGTACTGCCATTGTGCATGTCAACTTTATGATCATCTTTTAGGTGGGCCACCAGATAAGGAATGTCACCAATGACTGTGCATTCTGATCCAGCATAGGGGCAGTTATAGGGTCTATAGACACACTGAGATTCATGCTTTAGCTTGCTGTAATAAGGATATATGCCCAAGCACCCAAAACTCTGATATTTACATGGAAGTTCAAGGGACGCAGCTACCTTCTCCAAGGCAAGACATCTGATATTGCCAAGTTCATGCCTGCAAGTGGGACATCGGTTATGCACCCTAGGTTTGCATCCAGAACACAATGTGTGACCATTTGAACACTGCATAAAGAAAAAAAGGGGGGAAAACAATTAAAAGAATAACCACCAAAAACAACACTGTTGCAGTTCTCTTTGTTTGATACACGATAATTATCATAATACCAGAGAAACCCAAAAATAGGAATATAAAATGGATGCTTACGGATTAATAAACCTAAATTTAGTTAATAGAGGTAAAAACATCAAGGTTAATGCTAAATAGAACAGGTTAAATAATTCAAATTCTTTAAGCCTAACAATTGAATCATTAGCCAGTTAGGATATAAGAGCATCAACAGTTCACAGGTTAAGAATCTAAAATGTTCTCCTATTTTAGGTTTAGGCAGCTTCTTAGAGTAGGAAGAACCTTGCAAGGATGTGGCTGCTAGGGTCTTCACAAAAACAACTCTGCAAGAGAATTGATGTTTGACAAATCCATTCTCTGGAAGTGCATTTGGATCAAGTTGAACTCTACTCAAATGAATTCTGTTTGGCTGATCCTGCTGATTTGATTTTTAAATATATAATTATAAAGTTTATAGTCATTCAGACCAATTCCAAATGTTTTAAGAGATTTAAGTTGTCAACAACATAGATCTTTCGCTGCATCTCATGTAACAGCATCAGTTAATAAGTTAACCTACTTACAGGACGAGAAAAAAGAACAAATAATACCAAAGATATTGCAGCCAAAGCAATCTATTCATCCTCCTGATTTTCAGTATGTTAATCCTTACACTCCTGGGCATAAGTTTAGGGTTGTAATCTAGGTCAAGCTAATGAAGGAATATCACCATGGAATACAAGTTAATGGGGATAAAAATCAGAACCTGATATTATCACATGAGTCATTCTCCAGCTTCATGGTAGTTTCATTTGATATAGGTCAAGTTAATGAGGGCAAGATCACCATAGAATACTACAAGAAAAGGATTCATCTAAAGTCTATTCCTATATGCCCACCAAAAACTTTCTAAGGGTCCTTTTACAGTAGGAAATTCATTAAGACCTTTGGAAAACCATCCCAAATGCTATATTAGCCTCCAAATTGGATTCTTCAGACTGTAATGCTTCTGCCAAATCACCTGTACTGTTCTCCCATATGTCATTCCCTTCTTTTTTCAATGGTGCCCATGACTGCAGAGCAATTTGTGTTCCCAGACGAGATAAGGCATAAACAGGGATACAAACACTTGAAGGTTTCATTTTTCTCTAGAAACCGCATCCACTGAAGACTTTACTTTTCCATATTGGGTGACTTCTATTTCTCATATTTCTTCTTTATTTATTGATTTTTCTTTTCTTAATTTACCTTGAGAAGGCAAAATGTCATTAACTAGATACATGGACCTTCATGAACTAGATTTTTTACTTTTGTCCCCTGTTTTCTGGGGGGAAAAGCACTCAGTTTTGAGTTTACTCAGATCAAAATGAGAACACTTGGAAGTTATCCATGCTCTTGAAAGAAAAAAGGGGCACAACCCAAGGACATAGATGCATACAGAGGCCAAAGCGTGCCAAGAAAAGGGGGAGAGAGAAAAATGCAAACCAAAGCTTGTGTCAAAACAGTCAACAAAATCAAACAACAAACCTACATCAAAATCCAATAAGACTGAAAACCAAGGATAGAAGGTTTTTTAGATTTAGTTTTTCACTATAACTTCTAGACTTTCCTCCCTCATCAAATTTTTCTATCCTGCCATTTCCAAAATTCACCTAATCATGCGTAAACCATAAAGGAGCAACCCATATACCCTCCTTTGCTCCCCTCTATGGAACAACCATTCAATCCCACCAGCAGCTCCTTCAAATTGGAAGCACGCAAAAAATCTCAAACAAAAAATAATGGGCATAATGGCAAATAAGATATATTTATGTGATCAACCATAACTATTTCTTATTACATATTTATCCCTGTTGGTATTTAACTTGAATTAAAAAAAAAAAAAGGTCATTTAAATAACTTCAATAAGAAAATCCATAAGAGCAATGCATCTAGCATTAAGTGGTAACCTGAAAACTCCTAAGTTACAAAATATAATTGGGATTTAGGCAACCAAAAAACCCCCCAGAAACTGATCAAAAATAAAAAAACTAAAAACCTCTCCACAAATTTCTTCAATTGTTTAAGCCTTCTTCCTCTTCACAGTTGATTTATTGATTCAAAGTTTCACATATACTTAAGGTTCACTACCCATCAAGAAACCATTAAAATATAAGTTCAAGCACAAGAAGGCGACTCATATCTTGCCAATATTAGAATGTTGCTTTTGTTGCTTTAAATATATCAATAAAAAAACATCATATAAGAGCTGACCAAACGACAATAAAACTATTAATAAGAATCTTAAAGTCTTAGAAAAGTAGGAAAAATGCAACAAAGGTGAAAATAAAATGCAAATGAACTTAAGTTTTGTAAAGAATTCATGAATGCAAGTTATGTATAAACACCAACTCATTTCATGAAAGAGATCCCAAGAATGATATATAACCAAACCTGATGGATGGGAGGGTACATAGCATTTAAGCACACAGGACACTCTAATAGCTCCCGCACACTACTAGAGACGGTCACGTTAGGTTTCAGAGTAGTTTGAGCTGGATCATTCACATGTTCACTGACTTCCATCATATCTTCACTTTGAGGAGGATCAATAACCTCAGATTTGCTCCGCATGTCATCAAAATATGTATTCCCAGATGCCATTACAAGTATGGCCTGCTGCTTACTCTATGTACAAAGACGTATCAAGTTAATTCCCACTATTATCTTTTATTAAATGTGTGTGATCCAAATTGTGGTACAGACAGAAAATGAAATGTAGGGCATGCATGATGTAAGATTAAATTTGTATTACCAATCCAATAATCAGATTAATGACCTTAAAGGAACAATAACAGATGTTTCTCCATGTCCTGGAAAGGAAACTTCTAATCTTCCACAAGTAGTCTGTTCTAAAAACGTACAACAATCAAATCATCTCGGACATGAAACAAACTACTAAACCCTTCAAAAAGCATAAAATTTTTCAAATTTTCTTAACTTTGATCTTTGCAACTTAAAGAGATGGCTTGCAGAAGAAAGCCACAGCCTGGAAGTATGGCTTTGACAGTTAGGAGCAGTGGTCCAAGAAGTTTGCTGAAGTTATGAACCTATGGTTTTCAACTATTGAAGGCTTTGAACAAATCTAGTTGAAGTTAAGCATGGTGAAGGCTGTATAAAAAATTTGGTGCCACTGGGATGAAAGTAGAAGGTTTCATTTAAATCAACTTATTCTTTTATTCTTTTATTTTTTATTTTTTGAAGTATAAAACAAGAGAAATTCATAAAAGGAAATGCCAACAGAGTACCCCAAAGTACACAAGAAGTATACATTGACGCCTAAAAGCACCACCGTTCATTTAAATCAACTTATAAATCACTAAACAATATACAGAAGCAAAATTGAGCAACAGAGAATATGAGTTGCTTGGATTCCTGTTAAAATGCCTTGTTTGGTATTCTTGGTGTTCAACGCATGATGAATAGTAGGATTTGGATGACCCTAATAGGGTGTATTATGTCTAAGAAACAGGCAGAATCAGCAGATCACTTAGTTGCTCATTATAAAGTGGCTTTGGAGCTGTAGATTCTCATCTTCTCGTATTTGAAATCTATTGGGTATTACTGTGATTGGTTCTTGAGTTAAGAGTTGGGTTAATGCATTAAATCTGGTTGCAAGAATGAGTAAGATAATTGGAAGAGGGTCTTCTATAATTTTTCTTTGGTTCACTTGGAAGGGCAGAAAAAGATAACATTTTATAACATCGAACTTTACATTCTAAAGTTAACAAGTATTATCCTTAGATAATTCTTTGTATGGTCTGCTTTAAAGGAGAGCAACCACAAGGTTTTTTGGTTTTTTTTGGATAGGCAAAAAGACGATATGCATTAATAGAACCTAAGCAAATGATGCAACAAAGTACACATGATTCATACGATCGTCACAAGAGCAATAGCAGATTTTTGTGATATTGAGCTTTCTATTATAAGTTGAGGAGTACTGTGGCCATAAAACTCTTTGTTTGGAGTTCCTTATGGGACTTTGGGGATGATCATTTCTCAGTATGCCCATCAATATAAATATATCTCCTCTCTAACATTTTTTTATCCATGAAAATATAATCTTCACTGTATTTCTAAACTATAGAAATAATCTTGTTGAGTTTTTAAGTTTCCATTGTCTACATTCAAGCATCCCTACATATCTAACTCTTCCACATGTCTGGGTGTAAGAATTGGTGTTTGAGCAGTGAAAAAATATTATGAAATTGGGCTCAATTTCATGTACATTGCATAGCAATACCCAGCCAAGATGACATTTATAAACATCTGCACATTCTAGTAAATATATGATACATCAAGGATATCGTGATGTCTAGACAATACCAATGTTGTACCAAAAGATAGGTTGAGAAAATTTTCACAATTTACTCACCAACATCCAAACGGATATTTAGACAATCTGTGTTAATTAAAAAGGAAAAAGAACAACCCCCACCAACTCCCCACCTCCCTCAGGAGCAACTGCAGAACTTTTTGTTTAAAATAAATTCTTACCTCCAAATCACACTTTCCACCCTTGCTTCTAGTCTTCTTTCTCTTAGAAGATGCCAACCAATTACTTAACCTGCCATATATTATCCATTAGATTTTATGATTTCTCCATCAAAATTAAAGGGAATGGGAAAATGTAGGACCCAATAGATGATCATAGAGTTTAGAAATAGGTCATGCATGTTTACACTAATTAAATCTACCTAATTAAAATATATATATATATATATATATAACATTGAGATCTGGCTGAAGAGGCAAGCAGAAGGGGAATGTGGGAGGTTTTAGGTTCAACAAATAAAAAAATTTACCTATAAAAAAGAAAAATGATAAATCACAATTATACCCTGCCAGTGCCCCATCCATCATCATCCTGATTGTAATATGTTTTGTATACATGCATGCACTAATTGAATTCTACAATATTAATGTGCAAGTTTTTCACCTACAGTATTTCAGGTGAATAATAATGACAATGAATGTCCAGTGTCCTCTACAGATGCCATCAATAATTGGACATGTGTACCAATCCAGGGATGCAACAAGGATTAAGCTCTACCTTGTGTTCCATATTGACAATCAAGGGGCTTCTAGGAATTCCAGCCTATTGAGGAATTCCATTCACTCATTAAGTCCATGGTATGGATCAAACATAATTCTATCAAATGGTGAGACAACAATAGAATCCCATTCTATCCGGATAGTGCACTAGCAAATGTTAGGTAATACTTCAGTAAATCCACATATGATGCAAAGAAACCATCCTAAACCTACAAACTTGTCAAATTACCAATTTTCAGATAGCTAAAAGGCCCTTCTCAAGAAACTTCCAAACATAAACATGGACTCAAGGAATAATGCATGCAAGAAAAAGACCTCTCAAAATGATATCTTGAAATCCAAGTGTTACATTTGAAATATAACAAAGAAAAACCAAAAAAGAATTCTTTTGATTAGTACAACCTAAGTCCCACAAGTGCAAAAACACAAACATTTCCATATTTGATGAGAAAATTGAGTTCTTGTACAAAAAAAAAAAAAAAAATTATTCCAATCATTTCATAGTGAACTGTAAAGTAGTCACACTGATTTTACAAATACCAACATGAATAGTAAAAGTACTACCTTAATATGCTTTCAGAAATTCCAGATGGTGCTTCACTAGAAGAAACAAGTAAAAGAGGGGATGAACACAACCATTTTCTCACAACTCCTATGGTATTGCACAATCTTAGGCCAAGAGGATGGAACTAGTTGGTTGCTTAAGAGGTTTTTTGACATAACTACAAGCAAAACTCATCATGAATTGAGTACTTACCCGCAATTTTCAAAAATTACATCCAATTCATTTTGTCTATCTAGGGGAAGGATGGTTTTTCATTTTTCTTAGAAAAAAAAACCTATGGGGATTATTGATGGGAGAAGAGAGCCAAAAGCGGAAAGGATTACACAACTAAATTCCTACAACTATTTGATTCCACTAATGCCCAAAAAAAAGACTTCCCCAAGAATATTAATCCAACAATATAAAAAAGTTCAAAACTTCACCAAAAATAAATAAATAAATAAATGCATTAGAAGAAGAATAAACAAGCAAAGACAAACCCATCAAATGCATCATTATACTTCTGAAAATGCCCACTTACAGCATTGATAGTTGTAACAATTTCCAGGTGATACGCACGACGTTAACTCAAAAGATCAAACGAAAAAGGACTAGCAAGTAAACAAAACCACAGATCAAAGGACTAAACCAAGCACAACAAAAGGGTATATTCAGGTCCAAAAACAAAACCCTAAAACAACAAACCCACACAAAAATTCAAATCAAATCCACAATCAGATCCAGAACATTCCAAGACAACGTCACAACAAAAAAAAAAAAAACGCGTTCCATCACCCCTCATATCACGCAAAATCCACACCAAACAGTGCGGAATCCAACCTCCAGAAGAAACAAAACAAAAACATCATCGAGAAAGAAACAAGAGACGAAGTACCTCGAAACGACGTCGTAAATCAGGACCCCATGAGAACAGACTAGAAAGAGGAAGCCCTAAGAATCAATAAATACGAAGGGACGAGGCAGCGAAGGAAATTTTCAAATTAAAGACGTTTAAGAGAGAGAGAGAGAGAGAGAGAGAGAGGAGCGTGGGTAGGTGAAGACTGAAGACAGATATTTGAGAAGAAAATACAAAAATAAAAGGTTAAAAGTGTGGGGCCCTGGATCTCGTAATTCTCAAAATTGTGAGAGTTTTCTCGAGTGCCAAACAAGCCCTTGAAATTTAAATCTTTCAAACTTAGAGAGAGAGTATGTAGAATCTCAGTGCGACGAAGGGAGCGCCAAGTGGAAGAGAGAGAGAGAGACAGTTGTCCGGAACCGCTGAGGACGGCATTTGGTTCACGCGCTACGCCCGTACCGTACGCGCTTTAGTTGAAAGTGAAATTGTCCGCGTCTCTGATTCACCAAGCATGCAGTATAATATTATTTTTTATGATGAGGAAATAATTTTACCAAATTTAAAAACATTTTTAAAAATTTTAAAATATTGGCGAATTAAATTATTATTATTATAATAATAATAATAGAAGAGATTAAGAACTCGTTTCATAGTGATTCTAAAAAACACTTTTAATATTTATAATATTTAAAAAAATTTATCATTCAAGTATTAAAAATATTAGAAACGCTTTTTAAAATCACTCATAAATATTTTTTTAAAATCACTTATAAACTCATTTTAAGAATATGTTTGATAGTGATTTTACAAAATATTTCTAGTTTTTTTAATGCTTGAATGATAAATTTTTTTAAGTGTTAGAAATATTGGAAACGCTTTCTAAAATCATTATCAAATGAACTTTAAAAGCCCCATTAATAATGATTTTAAGAAATGTTTTTACCTTTTTTTAACACTTAAATTTTTTATCATTTAATTCTTAAAAAAAGTTAAAAACGCTTTTTAAAATCACTATCAAACACACAATGAAATGGCGTCTGGATTTTAGAAAATGTTTTTTGTTTTTCTAGTATTTGAAAATTTTTATTTTTTAAGTATTAGAAAAATGAGAAACACTTCTTAGAATTAATGTAAAACTCACTCTAAAAATATGTTTGGTTTTGAAATATATGGAAAAGGAAAAGAAAAATGTTTAGAATATGTTGGGTTTATTACTAAGTAAAAGAAAAAAAATAATAATAAAATTGATCTTTACATATGAATAACCTAAAAAATGAAATAAAAATAATAATAATAATTATGCTAATTTTGTAAGAATAGAAAAAGAAATTCAATAAAAATAATTTTTTATATTTGGATAACACGAAAGAAGTGAGAAAAATAAATAAATAGGGAAAAATGGAAAGGAAAAAAAAAACGTTTCTCTTCCTTATTTTTTTCTAGAATAAAGGGGAAAAAATACATTCCCCAATAGTTTAATTTCCTTTCTTTCAATTTTTCCATAAATAACTAAGCTAAAAAAATTAATATTTGTTGTTTATTTTTTTCTTTCTTTTTATTTTATTTACTTCAAAATTTTGGGAAAATTACATTCATTAGGAATTTTATTTTTTTTCCTCGGTTTTAACTTTTTCATAAACAATAATGGGAGAGAAAAATTTGCTAATTTTTTAATATATTTTTTCCTTCAATTTTTCATCAACATTTTCTTTCTCTCGGACCATATGGTCATGTTTGATTTTTAGAAAGTATTAAGAAAAGAAAAAAATGATAAAAAAAAAAATCATTTTCTTATGTCTAGTTTAAGCATGAAAAATATAAAAAGAAATCAAATATAATTAAAATTAGTTAAAAAATTATACATTTTAAAATTATTTAATTTTTATGGTTATGTTTGGTTCTTGAAAAATTTGAAGAAAAGAGAGAAAGAAAATAAAGAGAAACAGTAAAAGAAAAAGAAAAATAAAGGAAAATAAAAAAAATGATTTTAAATATTTTTACTTATTTTACTTTTTTTATATATAAATTAAATAATTTAAAAATATATAAATTTTTTAATAGTTTTAATTATATTTGACTTTCTTTTGCATTTCTTATAGTAAAATAAAACATAAAAAAAATTATTTTCTTTAATATTTTTCTTTCTTTCTCTAATAATTTTCGAGAACCAAATATAACCTATATAATTGAGGAAAAGAAATAAAATAGGTTAGAAGAATCATATAAACATAATTTATTAACTTTAAATTTATATTTTATTTTATTTTATTTCACTCTTTCTTTTCCTCATATTTTCCTTCGAATTTTACGAAAATCAAACATTGTTTCTATAACTCAAGAAGAGATTATCTTTAATACCATATTATAATAATTATTAATAAAAAAAACGTGGAATATATTGCATGAAGAGGACACCCAACTTGACACATGCAAACAAATTTAAATGATGAAATTATGATTTGAAATTGCCTAATTCCTCCCACCTTTATCATGTGACATTGAAGATTCAAGAAATATTTTGCATTAATATGCAATTATTCTATCAATGAAAACATAACCATCTCCTTTTGAGGTAGCTCTTGGTTTAAGCTTTTAACTCCATCATAAATATCTTGAGCTATAAATTTATAAGGAAAATGATAAGATATTAAATCTATATTTATCGAATTTGTCTTCTCATTGAAGATTCATAATAAAATCTAAATCGTTATACCAAGATATAAATAACATAATCGATATAAATAAATAAAAATTCAAATATAAAAAAATAAGATGGGGATCAAAATATAAAATAATTGAAATAAAGTATTAAATAATTGGATAGGTTTAGATACAAAAAGCTTATTACCATAGGGGCCCATCCTATGATGTGAGCCTAGAGTGGCTCAACAGTCAACCCCCATTCGAATCGCATTAAGAGTTTTTTGCTTTTGTCAAATCTAAAGAGATAATACCTTAAGTCCTTCGTCCCAGATTCAATCATTGTGGTACGATAGTTTGTCGGTACTAAAAAAAGTCTTATGCTTACATTATTGTTATTGATGGTTTTATTATCTTGTACCATGAAGACATTGTTCGTGTTTCTTGTTTTCATTTTCATCATCGTATTGATAAACTTATTATTCCCGTGACATATCATGATGGGTTAAAACTTTTTATAATTTTTTATTACTAATGAATCAAAAGTTTTATCCATAGAATGGACTCCAAGAACATGGAAAAGTGCTTTCAAAATCTAAAATAATCACTTTGCTAAAAGCTAGAGGTACTCTCCTTTAATAAATCCATTATAAAAGTGAATCTCATACATGGGGCCTACCATAAAAGTGAATAACATTCTATAATCCAAGAAGCTCCTTAGGCTTTTCTTCCCGGCGTCCGGCCAGTATTTGAAAGAAAAAAAACAATCACAAAACATTGTGTAAGAGAGGGAGCTGCGGGTTCTATTTGAAATGTTTTCGAAAACAATTTTCTATTGTGCAATCCTATGTAACGCAAAAATTTTCAAAAATATTTTCCATGTTAAAAATCAATTATGCATTCGTGTATAATATAAAAGTTTTCAAAAATATTCTCTATATTTAAAAATATTTAAGCGATGTTTAGTTTTAGGAAATGTTAGGTAAAGAAAAAAATATTAAGAAAAATTATTTTCTTATATTTGGTTTTACCGTAGAAAATAGGAATGAAAGTTAAATATAATTAAAATTAGTGAAATTTTTATATATTATTAAATTAATTAATCTTTATATAAAAGAGTTAAATAAGTTAAATAAATTTAAAATAAGATATAAAAATAATTATTAACTTTAAATTTATTTATTTATTTATTTTTTTCTCTTTACTTTCTTTCCTTTGCATTTTCTTGTACTATGTTTGACTTGTGAGAATGACAAATAAGAATGGAAATTTTGTCTTTATTTCTATTTCTATAAATGAATTTAATGATTTCAATTCTTAGGTCAAATGCACTTGGAAATATAAAGTCCAAATGATTATTTGTGTCAATTTTAATATGTAGTAATAATGGGAATGATAATGAAAAATAAATTGATTATAATACCCTTACAAATATTTAAAATATTTTTTTATTTTCATTTAAAAAAATATATATTGAGAGTTTTTTTTTTTTGTTAAATAATAAGACTTAGAAAAGTATTATTTATTCAATAAAAAAATTAGCACAAAAAGTTATACAAATTCAATAGAAATGAAGAGTTAATATTTTCTATTAGAGATTAATTAAATTCCGACCATTGAGTGGGATTTCATTTGTATTGTAATCAATTTTGATTTTATTCTCATAGTTAATTCATCCAAATATGAAAATAAGATGGAAAAGAAAAAAAAAAAAAAAAGAGATTTCCATTCCCACATCTCATTCCAACTTACCAAACATGGTCTTATAGCCTACCTAGAAACCACTTGGCCAGTGGTGGAGCCATAAATTTTGGATCAGGGCGATATAAAAAATTTATGGACAATAAATATAGATAAATTTTAATATTTTATAAACCATAGCATTGTTGTCATTCAATATAATAAGCAATTATTGCTATAACTATAAAAGAAAATAAAATTTTATAATATTGTAGACCCCTTTTTTGGACTAAGGGACTTTTGTTTTTTTATTACCATTATTTATTGCATTTTATGGGGCATTAGTTTGACTTTTTTTTTTTGCCACCACTTGACGACCACCCGGAGATGAGTTGGGTATTTTCATTTGGGGGAGTGGGGGATGACCTCTACGAGTGAGCAAGCTACAGGGGATGCATGACCAAGGACACTACTACCTTGCCATGGTGGTGGTTAAAATGGAGACATTTTCTGAACAGGAAGCAGTGGAGTAGAGGGTAAGCGGTAGAGCTGGTGGAGGCTTGGATGAGAAGCAAGAACAGAAGGGTGAGTTGGGTGTCAGGAGGGCTGAATAAAAGAAAATGGAATGAGTACCAACTATGAGGGGGTCTTAGAAGTTGTAGGAAAAAAACTGGGTTTAGAAAGAAAGGAAAAAAAAAAAAACAGACAATGAGGAGATCTTGTTGATTTATAGAAAAGAAAGTAGAGTTGGAAGCCATGCGACTCTTGGTTATGAGGGAGCATTCCAAGTAAGGCTACTATGAGCTTCTTGCCTCTCGTTTTCACACTATTTCATTCTCATTTTCAACTACTTTCCTGAGCATTGCTTTTTTTATTGGTATGGACATTAAGGGCCATTCGTTTGTTTTGCCAGATCTAACTCTCTACATGCATGCTCTATTTTGGCTTTATTTTGGTATTTTTTTGTTTTCTTTTGTAGATACCCGATGCATTGATATTTCCCTGGACTTGATATATAAGAATCATGCTTGCATTCTTTGTTAATTCCACTTGTTCCTAGCTCATTAACAATCCATGAAATAGAGTTAAGTTCATACTCTGTTTTTCATGTCTTTTATTCTTCTCTGTTTATTGCTTTATTTCCTATTGATGATGGGTAATATCATCAATGTCCAAATTGTTGGGAATATTAGAGGAGTGAGATCATGGGGGGAGGGGGGGGGGGGGGGGGGGGGGGAGGAATGAACTTAATGGAGGATTTCTATGATCGTAATAGTGCTTCAATTTATTAGTTCCAAATATTGGCTAGGGATTTGAAGGCTCGGTATGAATTTCTGGTTCAAATGATGGTTGTGAACATTTCGAGAGTTTTCCATCTAGTCATATGTTATCTACAAGCTTAAAGGTTGCTGAATTTTAATTACGACAAGTGTAGAATTTCATGATGGAGACATGGCTATAGTTGGAGAAAATGAGAATTTTTTTTTTATTTGTTGAAAGTGGAGTTCGATTTTTCCACTTGTGCTTGTTGAAGTTAACCAAAACTTGCTGAATTTTTATTGTTGTTGTTGGATTCTTGGAGACTAAATTTTCAATGGAGTTCAGGTGATATTGTGGGTTGCATATGATGGTTTTTATGGTCAGAATCCAATGAAGGAATGTAGCTGAATTTTGGCACATGTTTCAATAGAGAACGTGGTTAAATTTTTAATGTTAAAAAGATGAATTTCGGTGGCTGCATAAGGTGTATTGGCGGCTGAATTTTCAGTGGAGTTTAGGTGATATTGTGGGCCGCATATGGTGGTTTTTATGGTGAGAATCCGATGAAGGAATGTAGCAGAATTTCAATGCGTGTTTCAATAGAGAATGTGGGTAAATTTTCAATGCTAAAAAGATGAATTTCGATAGCTGCATAAGGTGTATTGCCAGCTGAATTTTCAGTGGAGTTAAGGGGAAATTGTGGTTGCATAATAAAGATTCTTATGGCCGAACATTAAGGAAATTGCGGTTTCATAACGGAGAATTATTGCAATTGTTTAAAATGGATACAATATGGAAGCTTAATGGTTGAAAGTGGCAGCCATCAAATGGTTCTCTAGTGGCTAAAATAATGTAGAATATATGGTTGCAGGAGTGAGTGTTTTAGTGGATAATGCTCTTGAATTTTTTATACCATTTTAAGCCGCGATGAAGGCTTGATTTTAATGGAGATTTCCATCACTTTTAGCTATAATGAAAGCTTGGATTTATGAATAGATTGTAGCTACTTGATGCCTTGATCTAATGAAGTTTTAGCAACACATCAGAGTTCTACCCATCCTTGCCAGCATCTCTCTACCCTGAGACTCACTCCCACATGGCTATGCATGACCACCCTCCAGTGCACTATCCCAAAGGCCAAGTGTCATCCTTTTAATTCTTCATCTTTTGGTGTTAAAATTTAATTTTCAAAACTCAAATTTCCAAATAATTTTCAAAACTTCAGTTGTTATTCAAATTTAATTTTCAAAACTCCAATTTTCAAATTTTCAAGACTTCAATTTTCAAAACTCTAGATTTTCAAATAATTTTAATTCCACACAAGTTTTTAAATAATTTTAAGTCCTTTCTTTTCTTTTTCATTCCTTAGGGTTTAGAGTTACCAAAAATCTCATTTTTAATAAACTTGCTACCTTTCCCTTCAGGTAAGCACTTTCACGAATTTTCATTGATTTTAGAATAATTTTTCATTTTTCTTGATTTTCTTTTAATAAATATGAATGAATTTTCATAATTTCAAAACAATGAAATTTATGAGATTAATTCATCCTAAAATAAATTGGGCTTTGGTGGGGACCCAATATCCATGATATTTTCTTTTAAAATTGATTTGAGTGAAGTGCATAATTGACATTGATGGTATCTTGCTCTGTTTTGTGACACATGTGATATATTTTGTATTCATTATTATGCATTAATCTCGTTTCATGATAGTGCATTATTACTGCTGCTAAGGTATGATCTCACTCTCACTTTGCTTATTTTCATCAATGATTCGTTTTATTATTTGATCATTTCATTAATATCTATTGATTTCCTTATCAATTGCCACATTTGTATCACCTTATTTAGTAGAGACTCGTTTATTGGGATTTAGAGAGGTGTTACAGTCTTTTGTCATACCTTCCCAGTAAGTAACCTGACCCCCGGATCCGACTTTGGTTTTCCACAGATTGTCTTTTCCAAATAAGGAGTTACACTTAATGTTTTCTTTCTTATTTTATTTTTCCCTAAAAACAAAACAAAAATAAGTAGCGATTCCAAATCTTTTCTAAAAAATCATATTTTTCACCAAATAAATAAAAAGGAAGTCTCGTCGTCGAGTGAGAACACACGGGAAAAATGCGGGTCCACAAATATGTTAAGTTAAATAACAAAAATACAAAAAACATTGATAAAAGAGTCTTAGATTTTATAAAAATAATATTCAAATATTTTTTATGAAAAAAATAAAAATTTTAAAGACAATAAGAAATCTCACAAAAACATTTTAAATAATTTTTAGAAGCATTTTATCTGAGAACTTTTAGAAAAATTTAATAATTTTGCTAATATTTTTTTATATTTTTTAAAAGTAATTAAATATAAATTACTTGATGGTGATAAGATTTTTATGTAAAAGTTATCTATGATGTAAGTATAATGTCATCATTAAAATTTAAGTAGTCAACTTTAAATTAATAAATATTTGATTAAACCTAAAAATCTAAACATTTAGAAAAATATTTAAATCAAATTAAAAATAACCTACCAATAAAAAGGATATTTGATAAAATATCAAATATTTAAATAAAATTAAAATTTACCAATAATTAAATAACATTTATTTAAATAATTGTGTAGTCATTCATAAATTAGTAACTACTTAATTAAACTTTAAAAGTTTAACCATTTTAAAAATCTCAAAATCAAAACAAAACATAGCCCACAATTTTTTTTTATTTTTTTTTAAATATCAAATACAAAATTCTAAAAAAAAAATTATTATTATTGTTAAAAAAATTAGACTAATTCAATGTGATGGTTTCTTTTTGCAAATTTAACTTGTATGAATGCAAAAGACAATTATACGCAAATATATAATAAAATAATATAAAAATAATTGCATATAAAGTAAAAAAGTAGGGAAGAGAGAATGCAAACACAATATTTTTATAGTGGTTTGATGCAACCTAGCCGACATCCACTCTCCTCTATCTTCCATCCTAAGCTTGAGGTTTCACTAATTTAAGGTTTCCAAACCAAGTTTTCAAACAATATAATTGAATTATGGTTTCTATTCACTATCTTGGATTTTTGGCTCCAAACATCCTTTACAAACCTCAACAGATACCTTACTATTGAATAACCCCTCAAGTGATACCCTACACTTGAGAATCCCTAAGTGATACCTCATACTTAGACTCTTCCTCTTAAAGATTTACAAATGAAGATAATAAAGGATCTCACAAAATCCTAGTACAAAACTTTAAGGCTCAAATGATACAATAAAATTAAGATTGAATGGTGCACTAATGATATGCAATTTTTAGAATAATGGTGCATTAAAAAACACTATCCCAAGGCTCAAATATATTCAAAAAATGTTTAAGAAGGTTAAACTCTTGAAATAATGAAGATTGAAGCCTTTTTATAGAGGAAAAATGTCAAACTAGTCGTTGGGGGTTCGACCGGTTGACTAACTATTAGCATTTAATGCTTGGCAGGTGACCGTTGGACCTCAACCCCCTTAATCGGACCTCGATTGGTTGAGATAAGGGTCGATCGATTGAGATTCAAACTTGATTGATTGAACAATTGTTCTAGAAGAGATAGAAGATTTTTTTTTTTTTTGCACTCCTTAACTAGTTGAGTTGAGGGTTGACCGGTTCCTCATCCAATTCAACTGGTTGAGTCATTTTTGGCTCAACAATCATCATTTTCAACTTAAAACCTTTTAAACAAGTTTGGAAAACATTTGACACAAGATTTTGGTTCAAAACATGAAATCATCTAATTTTAAAGGATTTAAAACAAAATTAATTTTGGATGATTTTGGTGCATAAATTAATAATATAATGCATAAAAGACTTAGTACACCAACAACCTTACAAAGAGATTCTTTAAAAGCTTAGGTCTTTGAAAAGAACTTCTTTTGAGGTCTTCTTCTTCTTATTGATTTTTCTTTGGCTTGATTTTGTCTTTATGATCGTCACTTTGGAAATCTTCTTGCCTAATTACATTTGAAATATAATCGTTAGTTCCAAACCTTGTTTTATTTTAATCAAAACCGAGATTAACCAAATCTTGGTTTCACAATTATTATTATTTTGTAGGCTATGTTTTGTTTGATTTTGAGATTTTTAAAAAAAAATCTCAAAATCAAACAAAACATAGCCTACAAAATAATAATAAAATATCAAATATAAAATTCTAAAAAATTAATTTTTTTAACCTAGTGGGGAATTGTATAAATACCCTCTAAAGGTTCAAGTTCCCACAATTAGAGAGTAAAGAGAGTTTTAGCTTCCACCCTCCTAAACACTCCATCGTTTGAGTGCCAAGGTTCGAGGTTGAGTTATCAAGTGGAATTTCATGGGTTTACGAGGCTTCCAACTACTTTGATTTGCATCTTCATTGAAATGAATTGATTTGGAATATCTAAATCAAAGGTAAGGTTTTCTAATGCGCATTTCTAAATCCTTTGATTATTAAAAATGTTATTTTTGTTTTTGTTGCTTTAAATCTAGAAGCCTTGAGGCGTTTTCATGCATCTAACCTGAGCTTGAGATAGGAAATGTAGAGATATGTGATTCCTTATACCTAGATCAAATCCATACATAGAAGTTGTCGAGGATGTTGTAGAACTCGTCTAACCAATGCTCTTCTACCCAATCTCTCCTTATGCAGATTTAGATACTCAAGAAAATGGTGGGTTTCTTTTTCTCTCTTAAAGTAGGCTAAGGTTTCTCTCGTAAAATTTCTCTTTAGAAGACAAATAAGTAAAATTTTAAAGCCTTAACCTCCTAAGGGAGTATTTATAGGTTTCCTTGTAGGCTATAGTAACATAACCTAATTGAGATTGGATCACTTAATCCAATCCATTTGGATTTTAATTAATTAATTAACCCTATTGGTCTCTAATTAATTAACTAACTAATCCATCATAGAAAGACTATTAATAAAATCTAGTCCAACCTTACGATTTTACCAGAACACTCTTATGTATACATATGAACTAAAAACCCAAATCTCTCAAGTATAATGTGCCACCATGAAGTATGAGCTTAAGCGAGGACCATTGGGACCTATAGAAAAATATTTGTTCCCTCATAATCCAATTTTAAAGTTAACTCAACACTTCATTAAAGAAATTTATCTGCACTTTACTATCTTATGTAATTACAACGAGGCAAAGCTCGAGTTTGTGGCCTACTATCCACTACATGTAGATCCCTTAAGAGAAAGCAAAGTACCTATCACCTAACCAGTGAATTGGTGTTTGCAATCTAATAGGGTAGAGTTATTACCTCTTCAATCCTTGAGTAACAGATCCTCTTATTATGTGATTAATTGATATACTCTAGTTATAAAGAGTATATGTTAAATTATACTAAAGGAATTGCTATGCCCATAGTCTATCTGATCACATGTCCTTACGATCACCCTAGGAGACATCTTCTCTTTATCTTATGAGATATCATGGTGTCTTTATTGAAAATACCTGCTACCTAACTGCATTAGGGTCTCATCCATAGATGAAAGCCTCTTATTGACTTTAACATCGACTTAATATCCTCTCAAAGTTAAGAGTCCATGAAGTATAAGAGTTTGGTGAATCATGACAATCGATAACTTTATGTTATGATTCATCATAGGTCATGTTTATTGTATAACTATAAACACTAGTGCACTCATCATGAGAACTCCATCTCAATGGCCAAGACAAGCCATCCTTCAAATTATGAGGCAATGTACTACAATTTCTACTAGATTGTCTAAATTTATGAATTGACTGCAAATTACTTATCATCTTACAAGGAATCCATAACTTGAATATTTTATACAACTTTTAATGCATTAAAGTCATGTATCATACAAGTGACATGGGCATAAGAGATAAAGAAGGAAAGCAACAAATATAAATAAATAAATTTATTAATGAATCTAAAACTATTACATCATGTCATGCCTTCTAAGGCTTTATCCCAATAATTACATAATATGAATTTGATATCTACAATCTAGACTACAATTGAGTTATTATGTATGTGTGGACCCGCATTTTTCACGTGCGCCCCCACTCGATCGGCGAGACTCGCTTTTTTATTTGTGAAAAATAATTTTTGGAAAAGTTGGAGTCGCCACTTATTTTATTTTTATTTTAAAGGGAAAATAAAACAAGAAAGAAAAACCCTAAAAATGTGACTCCATAATTTTTGGAAAAAAGGCATGTCTTTGAAAAACCCGAGTCTAGGTCCGGGGATCAGGTTACCTATTGGGAAGGTACCTTTAAAAGGTAGCACCCCTCTAAGCCCTATAAAGGTCTCTACTAACTAAGTTAAGGGGAATGTGGCAATTAATCGGCTAATTATAGATACCTAAGTAGGCTAGGTGGTTCCAAAAAAATAGCATGCCAAACAATATCAAATTACAATAAAGGAAGGTTAGGATACGTACCCGGACCACTTCTCAAGCGCTATCATAAAACATCAGAGTTAGTATAGAAGTATAGCACACAACATGTATTTAATCATAGCAAATCTAGCATACATCTAAGCACCTAAGGATTATCAAACATATGCATATTTCACAGTGACATGATTGTTTACAAAATTTAGAAAGTAGGTGATAGGGGACGTACCTGGATAACATAGATAACTTACAATGCGCTCCCACAAGACATGAGAGGTTAGATAATAAATAATAAACTACAGAAATCTTATCATTCTTTTCATCTAATTAGCAAAGCAAATATAATCAAAGTATACAGAATCATTAATTTTTGCACACATCTAGTATATAATTCCTAAAAAAAAATAGATATGATTTCAATAAATGGCAAGGGTGATAGTAAAGATGAGTTTTAAAGAAGATGATTTTATGTAGGGGTTTCACCAATCCCCTAATTGATATACATTAGTACAGTTTGGAATTAAATGTTATTACTTTCAAAAAAATAAATAAATAAATAAATAAATAAATAAAAAATTAAAAAAATTCATGAGTATTAAATAAAATGAAAAAAAAAATAATAATAATAATAAAAAAAACATTTATTCGATAGATTTAATGAATTGTATTTATAAAAGGAAGTTTTGATTTATTTAAATAAGAAGGCTTTAATTTCATGCAAAGAAAATATTTTTTTTTAAAAAAAGTTTGTTCACAAGAAAATAGAAGTTATCACTTTTATAAAAGAAATATTTCATGAGTATTAAAAATAATAATAATAATAACAATAATTGATCCCATAGTTTTAATGAATTTTATTTATAAAAAGAAGCTTTAATTTATTTAAATAAAAAGACTTTAATTCCATATAAGAAAATATTTTAAAAAAATTTATTCACAAGAAAATAAATGTAATTATCACTTTTATAAAGGAAATATTTTATAAGTATTAAAAAATAATAATAATAATAATGATAATTGATTCCATAGTTTCAATGAATTTAAAAAAAGAAGTTTTAATTTAAATAAAAAAGACTTTAATTCCATATAAGAGAATACTTTAAAAAAAGTTTATTCACAAGAAAATAAATGTAATTATCACTTTTATAAAGGAAATATTTTATAAGTATTAAAAATAATAATAGTAATAATTGAGTCCATAGTCTTAATTAATCTTATAAAAGGAAGTTTCAATTTACTTAAATAAAAAAAGGCTTTAATTCCATGCAAAGAAAATAAATGTTATCACTTTTATAAAGACAATATTTTATGAGTATTAAAAATAATAATAATAATAATAATAATAATAATAATAATAATAATTGATTCCATAGTTTTACTGAATTTTATAAAAGGAAGTTTTAATTTATTAAAATAAAATGGCTTTAATTCCATGTAAAGAAAATGATTTCAAAAAAATTCATTTACAAAAAAAGAAAAAAAATTATTATTTTTTTTTTAAAACATAATAAATTTTGTAAATAAGATAAACAATTATTTTACATTTTAATCCAAGAGAACAAAAAAAATGTTTAAAATAATTTAAATATTACGACTTTGTATTATTTTATTTTTGAACAAAGCTATCATAAAAATTATCAAAACACTTAAAAATTCTAACTTTTTCATCATCATCAGGAATTATCTCAAAACTAAAAATTAAGGACAATATAAATTTTCATTAATGTCCAAATTATTGAAAACTAAAAAAAATTGCAAAAATATTTCAACTTTTCATTAACATCACAAAATTATCCAAAACGAATAAAACATCTAATTTTTAAACTATCATCCCGAATCATCCAAGACAAATGCCTACAAAAGGTAACATGAGATTAGCAATAATAATAATGATAACTAAAATAAAATAAATAAAATAAATTCAAAAACCAAAAAAAACTAAAAATCCTAACTTGATTTATATCTTATTCAAACAACAATCAGGAATTGTCCCAAAGCTAAAAAAAAAAAAAAGCACAATATAACTTTTCATTAATATCCAAATTGTTGAAAACTAAAAAAAACTTGCAATATATTTCAACTTTTCATTAACATCACAAAATTATCCAAAATGAATAAAACATCTAATTTTTAAACTATCATCCAGAATCATCCAAGACAAATGCCTACAAAAAATCAACATGAGATTAGCAATGATAATAATGATAACTAAAATAAAATAAATAAAAATAAAATAAATAAAAAACCAAAAAAACTAAAAATCCTAACTTGATTTATATCTTATTCAAACAACAATCAGGAATTATCCTAAAGCTAAAAAAAAATAAGCACAATATAACTTTTCATTAATATCCAAATTGTTGAAAACTAAAAAAAACTTGCAAAATATTTCAACTTTTCATTAACATCACAAAATTATCCAAAATGAATAAAACATCTAATTTTTAAACTATCATTCAGAATCATCCAAGACAAATGCCTACAAAAAATCAACATGAGATTAGCAATAATAATAATGATAACTAAGATAAAATAAATAAAATAAATTCAAAAACCAAAAAAAACTAAAAATCCTAACTTGATTTATATTTTGTTCAAACAATCATTAACACATCTCATATAAATACATTAAATCCAACAAAACACTCACCGGAAGACATTAAATCCTATTATAACCGTCCATGATTTCATTCCCTTTTCTTTAACAAATAAATAAAAACATGCCAATAGCATCATTCACATTAGGATTGACCATATATTCACATTCATTTGCATTTTAAATCTAACAAAACGAAGTCAAAGAACACTAACCTTGCTTGCAGCTATCCTCTTTCACGGTTGTGTCACTTTTTCTTCTCAGTCTAGTTGTGTCTGCTTCTTCAATTTGGCTTGTGTGTTCCTTCACCACAAAGAGTCCCCGAATCAGTCTATGCGTCCTCTAGAAGTTCCACCCGGAAATGTGATCTCCATGTCTACAATTTTCTTCTGAATCCCCTTCAAAAATCAACCCAAAAATCTTTAAGAACCCTCCTCCCCCTCGCACTCAGACGTCTCCCATCTATCTTCCAGCCCTCCAAAAAAAAATCTTCCTCCTCTCCCTTCATCACGCTTCTCTCTTCCTTTTTTTGCATGTGGGTTGACTTTTTCTTCCTTTTCTGAATTCCTCCTAATCTCTTTCTTGCAAAATACAATCTGTCTCTTCCATATGCCACCTCAATTCTTCTAAAATATATCATCTCTTTTCCTTTTCTGTTTAAAATATACTTTGACCCAAAACACTACCGAAACCTCCTTCCATCATCACATGATTCTTTTTCCAAAAGACAAATTACATTACCTTCTTTGCTGCTCATCATCTATTTTTTCATACATAATCTGAATCTTCCCCATAACATGGCTCCATTCATTTTTTCCATATGTCTACTCTTGGAACCAATATGGTAGCTACCCACTCCAAGCTTCAAACCGTAAGCACCTTCTTATCTTTCCATTGGTGTACTTCCCTAATAATAATAATAATAAATAAATAAATAAATAAATAAATAAATAAAGATTTTACAAAATTCTTAGATTAAATAAAAGTGTTTTACAAAGTTATTAGATTAGATAAAACATTTTACAAAATTACTAGGTTAAATTAAATAATAAAAAATATTTAAACAAAATTATTAAATTAAAATAGATGAACAAGACAAGTATTACAAATAATAATAATAATAATAATAATGATAATAATAAAAAAAATGACAAACCAACAAGAAAATGAAATAAATGAGGAAATAGACAAGATAATAAATAAAATAGATAAAAATATAATAATAAAAAGTCGAGTCATGCAACTATATAAAAACGAGCCATGCAAGCCATGCAGGTCATGCAAAAATGCAATCCATACCAACCATGCGAGCATGCAAAAATTCCCTAAAAGGTAACCTAAGTGGGTCCAAGATGCCTAAGTGAGCCTAAGGGGGTTAAGTGGGCCTAAGGTGGTGCCTAATGGGCCAAGTGTCTAAGTGAGCCCAAGGTGGTGCCTAATGGGCCAAGTGTATCTAAAAACTATCCTAAAAAAAAAACAAGAAAAAAAAACCTAAGTCTAAGTTAGGGCTGCCGAGGGTCACAATAAGGGATCAAATAATCCCTCAACCAAAGTCTCCAAGGTGACTCAGAAAAAGGTAAGTGGTGAGTAGTACTGGGCCAACAAGGAACTACTGTGGAGCACTGAAAACGAACTTAAAGACATGTGCTAAAGGGACAAAATTGAGGGTCTACAGTATGACCTATTTCAAATTGGTCATACAGATGACATAAGTGAAGTTAATGAAGTAATTGCAATTGTAAAATTGTAATTTGTACTCCTCTATTCATGTAGAGTATATGATTATTTCAATATTCTTTATTTCTAGTCCATGATTTGAATTTTTTTATTAATAGTCAATGTTTATGCTTTGTGGGATGTCGCCATTGTTTACAAAATTTAATTGAAAGAAGGAAGTATTGAAGACAATCATTGTAAATATTGTAATATAAAGTCACACATCTCTTTCAATTAAGATTTTGATGGTTATTCATATTAAACTAGGCTTGGGAAATGACTTTAGCAACTACATAATTTAGAGGTTAAAATAAATTGTAGACTTTTCAATAGGCATTATAAATGCTTTGGAATTACCTATATAGGTATGCAATCATTTTATTTAAAAGTTGTAGCAAACAAACTTATAAAACAATCAATATTCAAGAATAATTTACAAGTTTTTGTAAAAAATCTACATATATTTTTTAAGGATCTACATGGACATAGAAATCGACCATCAAGATGGGGGAAATGCTCACATTTATTCCTAGATTCCACAAATTAATGAAATATTTAGACCCTAATATTTTACTTCTCATAAACATGATATCTACAAGCTAGAATTTTATTTTTTATTTTTTAACATGTGCAAATGCATTTCGAAACGATGAGAGCCCATTGGGTTCAAAACTAATAATTATAATCAATATTAGAGTCAATCACCCTGGCATGGGAACTTGTTTGCTCGTAACTACAACAATAAAAAAAAAGAAAAAAGAAAAAAAGGAAAAGGAAAATAAATAATGGAGTTATGTAAATGCATTTCAAAACCATGAGATCTTATTAGATTTAAAGCTAATAGTTATAAATAATATTAGAGTCGATGACCATAGTATGGAGATCTGTCTGCTCATAATTGTAACTTGCCAAGTAGAAAAAAAGAAAGAAACGGAAAAGAAGAGAGCCTTTGAGTTTTACTTCGAAAGAAAAAGAAAACTTCCATCTATTGTCGAGGTCAATAACATAATGTTTTACTAGGCTGTGCTCTGATTATGAAATTTGTTGGATTTCATTTGCCTTGATCATTTCCTTCTATATGTAGAGAAGAAATTCCCATTGAGACATAAAATATCATGCTAATGAAAGTGGGTGCTAAATAGGCAGACACTTTCTAAAGCCATGAGAGTTCATTGAACTAGAGCTAACAATATCTAAATGAGAAGGAGTGGATCCTTATACATGCCTAGCCGAAAAAAGGGAGAGAAGAGTGGTCTTTGCTTCCATATCTCAGAATGGAAAATAGAATTCAGTCTCCTCATATAGTCCATCAAGTCATGTAGCTGAATTTAGAGGATGCAGGCAGTCTGGGACCAATCTTCGGGCACCTTTGTTTAAGAACATGACATGTCTGGATTTCAGGCATTGATCAGAGAATTTCAGGCAGCCCGTTCATTGGCAAAAGGAGCAGAGTGGGTAGTTTGAAACCAGTAGAATTGCAAGGGAGGTGAGGTTTGGAGACTTGAAGAAGCCAAGGAATGCAAATTATAGAAATTCAATAGAAGCCTTGGTCAAAGTTATAGGAACAAGAAGCAGGAGATCTTCATCTGAAAAGGAAATCAATCTCAAAATCCACCACAAAATGAAGGCTCAATGATGGAGTGTCTCGAGTATCTCAAAACCTTGAACCCAAAATGATGCTAAGCTTGGGGCCATCCCAACCCTCCATAGAAGACAGCAGACCTGGACAAAATGAATTGAGCTTTATCACAAGTTGATAAATGAAAAAATATGCTGATGATATAGCACTACATATGGAAATGAGTGGACAAACCCTTCCACTAAAAGCTGCAGCTATTGTTAGGGGGTCTCCAATTGTGTCTGCATTTCTTTCTTCCATGTTTCTACTTTCTACATGTGATGAAGAAAAATCTAATGATTTTAAAGGTACTGATTTGCATCAAGCTTACAAAAGTTGTATGTTGGAATATTATGGGAATACCTTAGTGGAAAATGATAGTCTGGTCTCTGCTTTGTTTTTTATGAAGGACAAGTAACATTTGAGCCAAACCTTATTCAGATATGAAAAGCTATCTATCCCTATATGGGGATATGCAGAACATAGGGCAGGCCAATCTTCTTCTTTAACTTCAATGAATAATTGTATTAGAAAATGGAGCTCTGGATTGCTAGAGTCGGAGACGGAGACATTGCAGGAAGTTGCCCTTCCTCTGGCAAAAGGCACCAGGGCTCTAGACCAGAACCCCGGTAGAGATAAAGCTCTCTAGCTCCACTGCTCTGAATGCCGACTCTGTAATCTATAGATCTAAAGATATGGTGGCATTCTCGCATTCCGTGATACAAACTGATATTAGGGGGCAGTAACAAAAGGATTTAAAAATTCAGAACCATGAACAAATCCACTCTTGATAGCCTCAATTCTTTTGAATTAGATTAAGGAAATGCTCTTGAGATCTGCACTATTACCTTAAAACATCAAAATATGCATTGGACTTGGTAATAAACAGCATGTTTAAGGCTTTGGATATGGTTCTATAATTAAAAAGAGAAGATGTTATAAGGAACTTAAAAACCAAAACATGTCTTACCAGAGTTTGAGACAAACTGCTTTTGTTTCTTCACTCCAGAGCCATGGTTTGAACCAGCCGTGAGAAGTGAGGGTCCATGATACTGCAAAAGATGACAGAATGTCAGCCTAGTCTCTTCAATTTCGAAAAATTATGAGTAAGGGACTGGAGGATAAGAGCAACATAAGAAACAAGATGTAAGAACAAACGTTAGGCCATCAGCTTAAATACACATGGTAGTGAAATCACTAATGAAAGAACTTTTGGGGCCAAGAACACACCAAAACTTGAATATGATGCAAACTTATCATTAGGAAAATTTTGATTTCACTTGCAAATTTTTCTTCTCTATCATGTTTAGTCCAAAAAAAATAAAAAATAAAAAATAAATAAAGGAAATAAATAAAGAAAGAAAAGAAACATCTACCACTGTGATCAAGAACATGTATACGGCATATTTGAATGGACCACAGTAATGATTGAGAAATCTTGGATTTCATCTGCTTCATTCTTCTTTCCTGGATGTGAAGAAGACATTTCCATAATTATCTAACAGTGAAACCGATGTTGGGTCAATGAAATTTGGAGCTGTGTATTTTGAATGGGCAGGCAATACCTAATTGAAAATAAGGAGGAAAGACTGGTCTTTGCTTTCATTTGAGTATGGAGATAGAATCAAAAGGATGAATGGGCGATGCAATTGCATGCAAGGAATTTGGATTATCTTGATCAGAAAAACGCAACAATTTAGGGGTCATCATGCAGCAAAGGTGGGATATAATACCAGCAGCCATGGTTCCTTCATCTGAAACATATAAGAACAAGCCAATTAAGTGGGGCAGGAGTACATATTCGGTTTTAGTTGAATTCTGTAATATTTATTCAAGGGAAATCACTGATTAATAACTGCTTCACTACTGCCAGAGCCACCTATTTATCAAAGGAAACTTCTTTTATCCCATGCACTGCCTGTTCCATTCCCATCTTGTATTTCACAGGAAACCCCCCTGAAAAAGTAAGAGGCCATCTCAATGTCAAAAAATAACTACTAGTAGAGATGGACTCTTTCAAGATATGTAGTTTTTTTTTTTTCAATTGCAACATGAACTGAATCAGTAAAGATAGAACTGTCCAATGCTTACATGAGCTTTGGAGAGATCAAGGATAAGACAATCTTGAAGAGAAAAAGGTTTGAAGCCATAAGCCAGTTCCTGCTGCCAAAAGACACCTCCCTGTCAATTTATTTCAATAGAAATTCCATGGTAGTCAGATAATTAGCAGAAAATAGTGTTACTAATGTGAAGGCCCATACCTGATTGGAAGTAAGGATGGCATAGAATTGAATGGTTTTTGGTTCCATGTTTCAGCTTCAAGAAATGAATTTCGATCTGAACTTGTGATAGTTAGTGGATGTATGAGCCATCTATTTGAATGCAGGGTATGTGGGCAATGTTGGGCCAATATTCTCCTTTCTCCTTTAAGCACCTTTCTTTTAGCATAGGACAGTCCTTGATTTGAAGACTTACAACTGTTGCGGGCAGCCCTAAGTACTGGAGCTTAGGGCATCCACGGAAACTTAGCTCTTTTAAACAGATAAGGCTTTGGAGATTCAGAAAGGCAAGGGATTCCATATGGGAGATGGAAAGGGAGCTCAGAGATGGAGGAAAAAGACACTCACTATCTGAAAGGGAAACCATATCTGGGAGAACATCCCTGATCAATAAGCGTAAAAGATAGGTGAGGGAGTGGAGGCCCCACTCTGACATGGGCATCTTCAGATTCTCACAATCACAGATTTCAAGTACTGTTAGGTTGGGGGCCAAACCCCCTACTGGAAAGGACACCACACCTGGACAATCCCATATGCTCAGAGCTCGAAGAGATGTGAGGTTTTGCATTTGAGGAGGTAGGGACTTGAGATTCTTACAATTGACAATCTTAAGCTGTCTGAGATTGGGGGTAGGCAAGCCTCTTTCTATAAAGGACTCTAGACCTGGACAGTCAGAAATCCACAATTCTTCAAGAGCCTCATTGTTTTGCAGCATGTTTTCTGAAATTTGCTCCATTTTCAAGCAATTCCTGATCTCCAGTCGCTTCAGGGTGGAGGGTAACTTGCCTTCAGGGAAGGATGTGAGAGACGAACAATTACGTATAATCAATACTTGAAGACAACAAGTGTTGTTGGAATTATGGTGCATGGTCCCCTCTGGTAGAGATGTTAGATTCTTACAATGATGAATCTCCAAATGCTTAAGCGCAGGAGGCAGCTCACCTTTTGGAAAGCAAATGAGAGATGAGCAATCCCTCACCAACAGATATCTTAGCATTGGTGAGAACCCCATCTCTAGAAATGAAACCAGTTTGGGGCACCTCTCTATGGACAACTCCTCCACACTTTGCAGTCCATTTGGTAGCCTGTCCAGGTTAGCACAGTCTTTTATTTTCAAAATTTTAAGATTGCAGGGCAGCCTTTGCTCCTCCAGGGATACAATCCAGTGACACCGTCCAATCACTGCACTTTCAAGACAATGTAGGTTTTCTAATCCAAATCCATCTCTCCACCAAGATGTTAGGCCACTGTCATCTACCCCACTTCTCAATATCATCTTATCGCATTCTTCTGCGTTTAGTTTGCGAAGAGATGCAAATCTTGAAAAAGGAACCGCCAAATTTGGACATTCGAAGATGTCAAGAGTTACTAGGGAAGGCAAATTGGGTAACCCTTTATCTAACTTTGGACATTTCCTTATTGTAAGCTCACGAAGACATGGAAATAATTCGGCTTCTTCATCCACATCAGGAAAAGACCAAGTTTTCCATTTTGGCATATTCTCAAATTTCAGAAACTCCAAGGATGGAAAAGGCTTCACGCTCTCCCCATAGAACTCCAAACTTATGATCATAATTTAACTCAGGCCTTCAATATGCAAGTCTTTCAGTAAGGGTAGTCGACCAAGAGATGGCAGTGATGTGCACATTTTGCAATTTTTGAGAATCAAGTGAGTCATCATTGGATATGAGGGCTCCTTTATCCAACATGGTAATTGTGATCCGCCATAAAACGCAACCGTGAGCTTTTTCAGATTTCTATGAGGTTGTAGCAACTCCAGAACATGCATTTCCTCTGTTTCGTTTCGTGCATTACGGAAATCATTACTCCATTCCATCGTCAACTCTTCGATGTTCTGCTTATCTGCTAAATTGGCATCTTTTGCATCTTGAACATTCACCACATTGTGCAGACCTGAAATGGAAAGCTTTCCTTGAAGATCCAACAAATTCCTCAATTCTCGTATTCCCAAACTGCTACCTCTATCCACAATAAACTTAGATAGCGTTTGCAAATTTGTAAGGCTTCCTATTTGGGAAGGCATCTCTAGCAGCTGACTTGTATCGGTAATATCAAGATGTCGAAGATTAAGTAGGTTTCCAATTTCTATAGGCAATTTAGTGAGTCTGTAGCAATCACGTAATATCAATGTTTGCAAATTGTAAAGATGAACTATTGAATCTGGTAACCTTTTTATTGACGAGTATGATAGATTGAGATACCGTAGATGTCTCAGATCACCAATAGAATTGGGCAGCTCACTAATGCGATAGCCACTTAATGATAGCACTCTCAAACAGCTTTTCTGTATTAGAAGGTCATGTATCACTTTAGGTGATATGAAGTTAGATGGAGATAATGCATTAATTGGTAGTGCAATTAATGTTCGTAAAAATTTCACCCTGTAAAAGGTTTCGAATTTTTTGAGCACCTCATGACTTTGACGATTGAATGATGAATGACGAGCCTTCTCAAAACTTGTAAATATCTCATTATTCTCCAACTTATCGTCCAAATTAAAACATAATTCTCCCGCAACAAAGTGAGCCAAATCATTGATGAGGTCATGCATCACAAATTTGGATGAATTGTAACTTGATTGTTGAAAAAATGACCTAGATAATAAATCGCAAAAGTATTTAGCACCCAAGTCCTCCGGTTGATCCTCCCCCTTCGTTTGCTGCAAAAACCCTTCTGCCATCCACAATAGGATCAATTCATCCTTATCGAACTCATAATCCTTTGGAAATATCGAGCAATAAGCAAAGCATCGCTTCAAATTAGAGGGAAGATGATGGTAGCTTAGTTTGAGAGCTGGAAGAACACTACTTTTCTCTTGGGGTAAATCCCATATCTTGCTTTTCAATACATTTACCCATGCATCATAATTTACTTCATTCCGCAACATGCCTCCAAGGGCCTTGGCTGCTAAAGGCAATCCTTTGCACCTTCTGACTATTTCCTCGCCAAGTTCTTTGAGAGGTGGGTGAGCTTCAAAGCTTCTTGTCCCCAGTGCTTGCTGGGTAAATAAGGATAAGCAATCACCATGTGACAGCTCCTGTAGAGGATAGGCTGAGCCGGTTCCTGCAACTGATGCAACCCCTTTATTGCGAGTTGTGATAATAACTTTACTGCCTGGTGCCCCGTCTCTCATGGGAGAGCACAGAATATCCCATTCTTCACAATTCTCATTCCAAACATCGTCTAAGACAAGAAGAAACCTGTTCCCAGAAAGCTTCTCCTTCAACATGACCTGAAGCAAATTGAGATCATTGACATCATGGGTATCCAAAGAAACCGATTGCAGAATGGTTTTGGTTACCCTCACAACATCAAAATCATCGGAAACACAAACCCAAGCTCTCAAATCAAAATGATCCTTCACTTTGCAGTCGTTAAACGCAAGCTGAGCGAGAGTTGTCTTGCCGATACCTCCCATACCGACAATAGGAATCACGCAAACTTCATCATCACTCGGTTCATCCTTGAGCAACAGGTTGAGAATGGCTTCTTTGTCTGTTTCCCTACCATAAACACGCGATTCATCCACCAAGGAAGTAGTGGGCAGTCTTGATTTCATCGTATAGGAGCTCCCTCCAGCATTCTCCCTTAAATGGAGATCATTTTTCTGTCCAGAAATGTCCTGTAATCTGGCAGTGATCTCCTCTATCTTGGACCCCATTTTAACATTAAACCTAACAGTACTTGGATTGAAGCTAGTACAACAAGATGGGATGAGGCTGCATACCATACTTGTGCTTGGTTCAGTTTCCGCCATCAATTTGCGTCGCAGAGCTTCGGTGCCGAACTCGTCCAAGATGTCCTCCACATCGTAAGCCAGGTCTCTGAGTTCGTCCAGCCATATCTTCACCAATCGGTCCGTCATCTGCTTCTCCTCCGCATCATCCAGCACTGCATGGATCTTCAGCAATATCTTCTCCCATTTCTTGAGCTCCGCGTGGACCTGCTCTTGGCGTGCGAACTTGAGCAGGTCAGAGGAGGCCAACTTGAAAAACAAAGTCTCAAAGAGAGCAGAAAGAATAGCCTCTCCAACAAAAGCCATGAGATCCCAACAACAACAGCTGATCAAAGGAGAAAGCTAAAGCAGAAAATGTTGAGTACAACTTTTGTTGGATCGAAAAAAGGGGTTGGATTTGTATGGTGGTCAATGGAGGAGTGACGAGTCTACCTATCGGCGGCGGTGAGGGCCCAGACAGACCGGACTAATGATTGTATTGGTTATTTGGTTCATTGTCGTGGTGCCCATCTACCTGCCTCCCCTCTTTTTTTTTAGCCGCCCCATTCCCACCTTCTCACTGAATTAAATTAATTTTACATTAATTAAGTTTTTTTTAAAATACTTTGATTTTAATTAATTTTGTAAAATAATTCTCATCTTTTTTTTCCTATTTTGAAAAATCTACTCAATTTAAAAAGCAAACTTTATTCTTTAAAAGTACAATTCATTTGTTCATTATTTTTTTATTTTTTATTAAATTTTTATTTTAATATTATATGTAATCAATGCATTAAAATAAATTAGTTTTTAATATAAATATATACTCACCTATAATAATTAATAATCTAATAAATAAATAAATAAATACTAATATTTTAAATAATATTGATTTCAAATATATATATATATATATATATATATATATATATATATTATATATATATATATATATAATTTTTTATTTTAAAAATTTTATAGGATATTAAACCTAAATTTAAAAGAAACAATAATAAAAAAACCGCCGCCACATGTGTTTGAACTTTGAAACTAATTTTTTTGTTTTCTTCAAAAGAAAACAGAAAAATAATATTAAAAATATATTAATTTACCTTTAATTTCATTCCACAAAAAATTAGTAAGGATCATTCTTTAAGAGTATTTAATTTTAAAAGCAATATTTGAAGGTATGTAAAATTAAAATTATAAAAATGTTTGCATTAAATTTTTAAATATAAATTCACAATTCCCATCATAATACATTGATATTAAAAAAACAAACTAATATTTTTTTATTAAATATGTGAAAAAGTACAATTTTGTTTAATTAAAAAGTAAACCATTAAAATTGTTTTTATTTTAATAAATAATGTTTTTAAAAAGTACATTATGTATATATTTTTTTGACATATTATTTAATAATCGATGTCAAAATCATAACAATGACAATAAAAAAACTTAATAGGCTTAATACATCTTACTATCTACATTGTTATTTTTAAGTAAAAACAATGTTACCATCTCCAGTGACATATTTGATGTAGAAACCGAAATGGTGATGAGTAATAAATAGGCTAGTACATCATTCTATCTATAATGATACTTTTAGTTATTAACATTATTACTTTTAGGTAAAAACTATGTTACTATCTCTAGTGACATGTTTGATGTAAACGTTGAAGTTGTAATGAGTGATATGATAGTTGGGTCCAATCAAGTGTATCTCGGCTTGTCTTATATAGGTGGTAGCCCACTTTCAGCTGGTTGGAGGACATTCTTGAAAACATGTACAAAGTTACTATTCTAGTGTATGAAATGAAAATTATTTTTTTCAAAATGTAATGAAAGTGACTTTTTTTGGGTTATGAATTTATCTATATTTTATGAATAATACATGTTTAAATAATTCCCCCTTTATAATTTGGAGATGGCCTAGTCCATTTAACTTTTATAAATTTATTAATTTCATATATTATAAAATTATACAAATTTAAAATATTTTTTAATGATAAAATTTTATATACTTAGTTAAAAATAGAATTTATTTTATAATCAAAATATTAAATAAAATAATAAATAAGTGTAAAATGAAAATTTTAATTTTTAATATTTATATTTTTTTTATCGTGAACAATTTGTAATTAAAATTAATTTAATTAATTAAGATGTAAAAATTAAAACTTGAAAGTTAAAATAATTAAAAAAATATTTTAAGATAATATATTAATAAATTTTAAATAAGTTAAATAAAGTTGTGTTAATAGATTAAATGGATTAGAATCATGTTAATAGATTTAATAGATTAGAATAGTTTTAACGGGTTTAACATATAAGTGTTGTGTTAATGGGTTATTCATGTCGATGAGTGTTAATATTACTTGAGTAATAATTACACAATAGAACAAATTTGTCTAGATAAATTTCTGTATTTAGCTTGAGCAATTTGAATAGTACTTCTAATAATGTATAAGAATTAATTTCATTCACTTTTTTAAGATTTTGGTTAAACACATTTAATTTTGATTGATTTGAAATTTCGAGTGTGTTTAATATTGTTTTTATTCGAAGTACTTTTAGACTACCTTTGATGGATGAGATATACTAGGATAAGATAAAATATGTATATTTTAGGATATTATTTTTCATTGAGTAGCAAATACATATAATTGGATATGAGATCCAATGCACGTAATATCTTAAGGTAAAATATTTAATGAAATCTGTTATGTTATACTTCTATTTAGTTTATAAAATTAATAAAAAATAAAATATGTATTATTTTTCAATGTTTAAAATAAATATTGTATTACATTCTAATTTTTTATATTTAAAAAATATGAAATTTCTCTTACATTTAAAAATATTTGTGATTAAAATATTTAAATTTTATAAATAATTATTATATTAATATTATTTTACAATATATTTTATAATTATTTTTTAACAACAAATTTAATTTTATACTAAAAATTTTTATTTTACAAAATAAGTAATATAAAAAATAAAAATTGATAAAAAATAAATTTATGATACATGTAATATGGTACTCTGATAGTGGATTAACATATCCCATGTAAAAAAGATATAAAAAAAATGGATGGATAATATATCCTATCATCAATCAAACATGGAATATGATATGTTATCCATTCGCTTATTTTATATTAAACATAGTCTTAGTGAAATGTTTCTTCGAAAAAATGCCTTTTAAATTTTGCCAAATGTATGATTTTTTTTTAAAAACGTTTTTTATTTTTTATGTTGGAAGTGCTTTCTAAAAGCACTACTAATGGGATTATTCATCAATTCAAATCAATGAGTGTTAGGTGCATGTAGCCAAAATCCTAAAGGAACGGAGTAAAATTAACCATAATTTATATTTATTTTTTATATCATTTTTCCTGGAAATGTCTAATGTGATAGGGTTGATAAAGTAAAATGGAAAATGAGTGAATTTTGAGAATGTACATACCCTATACAAGGCTGTTAAATGGAAAGCTAGAGACTTTGTTACTTACAAGCATTGCCTATTTGTAGCTTGAGGACTCGAATCCGTTACATAACAAACAATATCAGAGAATTGAAGGCAGGGAGCTGAGGATTACAAATTGTAGGAACTCAAAAGAAGCCTCCTGTCAAAGTTACAGGAACAAGAAGCAGGACCTCTTCATCTCAAAGGGAAATCCACCACCAAAACTAGAACTCAATCCTAAATGATGCTAAAACTTGGGGCCAAATCCACCCTCTCCAGAAGACAGCAGACCTGGACAACACGGATTGAGCTTGATCACAAGTCCTACTATAAATATGATGATTGATGGGGGAGACAAGGAGGTGGTGGCGGGGGGTGGGAGGTGCACTTTAGAAGACCCTTTCATGATTGGGAATTGGAGGAGGTGAATCGTTTTCTATTTCATATCTCTGCAGTAAAGGTTCAAGAAGGGGAGGATTCTTTAATTTGGAAGATTGAGAGAAAAGGAAAGTTCAGTGTTAAATCTTATTATCGGTCTTTAAAGGTGGAGAACAACCCCTTATTTCCAGCAAAGGAGGTATGGGGTTCGCGTGCCCCTTTAAGAACTCGTTTTTTTTTTGCTTGGGAAGCTGTGTGGGGTAAAATTTCCACTGTTGATATGTTAATGAGGAGGGGTTGGTCTATGGTTAATAGATGCATTATCTGTAAAGAGAATGAGGAATCGGCGGATCATATTCTAATTCATTGTGGTAAGACAAGGGAGCTTTGGATTGTGGTGCTTTCTTCTTTTGGGGTGGTGTGGGTGTTCCCAAACTCAGTGAGAAAGTTGTTTCTTGAATGGAAAATTAAGGGCCTAGAAAAGAAGAGGAGTGTAGTTTGGAAAATGGCGCCTATTTGTTTGTTTTGGTATATTTGGGGAGAGCGGAATAGAAGAATGTTTCAAGATGAAGAGAAGTCTGAAGAACCTCTTCCTTCGGGCTCTTTTTGAATGGTCTCAACAATTCATAGACATGGACTATCTCTCTTTTATGAATATGTTGGGTGGTTGACTTGTTGGTCATCTTTGGCTTTTCTAGGTTTTTGTTTTCTCCTTTGTTGCCTTGGGCGAGGACTTCTTTGTATATTGCCGGTGTACTTAGGGAGCGCCCCCTGTTTTGGCGTGTTCTAATAAGATTTCTTCTCTTGGTTTATCAAAAAAAAGAAAACAAAGAACAGAAAATTGACTGAATATGATCAAAAGTGGTAGTGGGTTGTACCTGATTGAATGATGGAAGGACTGGACAAGATGCATTTCAATGGATGTGTTTGAAATCTATTAGCAGATTCGGGATGTGGGAAATCTTGGACCAATCTTCTCCTTTGTCCTTCCGGCACCTTTCTTTTAGTATAGGACAGTCCTTGATTTCAAGACTTGCAAGTGTTGGAGGCAGCACTAAGGAACAGAGTTTAGTGCAAAATGAGACACGTAGGTGTTGAAGAGAGGTGAGGTTTTGGAGAGCTAGAGAGGCTAGGGATTCCATTCCCCGGATGGAAAGGGAGGTCAGAGATGTAGGAAGGTAACACTCATCATCCGAAAAGGAAACCATATCTGGAAACATATTAGAAATGGTCAATGAGGAAAGAGAGTTGAGTCTGTGGAGGCCCCATTCAGATATGGGAGTCTTTAGATTCTCACATCCCTCAATCTGCAGTGATGCTAGGTTTGTAGCCAAGCCCCCCACTGGAAAGGATACCAAACCCCTACAATGGTTTATAGTTAGATCTCGAAGAGATGTGAGGTTTTGCATTTGATGAGGCAGGGATTTGAGATTTTCACAAACACCAATAATAACTTGTCTTAGGTTGGTTGGCAAGTTTCCTTGCAGAAGGCACTCTAGACCTGGAAAATTAGAAATTGATAATTCTTCAAGTGCCATGTCCTTGTGCAACATCTTCTTTGAAATTACCTCCAATTTTGTACAATTCGTAATCACAAGTCGCACTAGGGTGGAGGGTAACTTGCCTCTTGGAAAGGATTTGAGAGAGGGACAATTTATTATGATCAAGACATGAAGACAACAAGTGTTGTTGGAGTAGCTGAATCTCTGTTGCATCATTCCTTCTGGTAGAGAGACTAGATTTTCACAGTTGGTGATGCTCATTTCCTTGAGAGTAGTGGGTAGCTCACCTTTTGGAAAGCAGATCAGAGACGAACACATCGATATCTCCAAGTATTCAAGGGCACATGAGGTGTAGTTATGAGGCAATGACTTCAGACCCTCACAAAATCTCAACACAAGACGTCTTAGTATTGGTGGCAAACCTGTCTCTGGAAACGACACCAATCTGGGGCAATGATCTATTTCAACTCTCCAAGAGATGTCAGACTTTGGAATCTATTCGGCAACTTCTCCAGGTTAGCACAGTATCCAATTTTCAGGCAGTTAAGATTGAAAGGCAGCTCTGGCTCCTCCCATAGAGATGTCAGCTCACTACAGTCTTTTATCACCAAACTTTCCAAGGCTGCTGAGGATTGCATAAATCCAATTCTCAGGCAAGTCAATCTCGAGATTTTTCTGATCTTTAGCATGGTGATGGCGGCAGCATCAAATCCACCTCTCAACACAGCCTCACTACATTCCTCTACATTTAGGCCACAAACAGATACAAGCCTTGGAAGTGGAACCTTCAATGCTGGACAATTAGAAATTCTGAGTTCCAATAGGGAAGGCAGCAAGCTTGGTAATTTTCCAATCAATTTTGGACAGTTCCGTATTGTAAGCTCGAGAAGGCAAGGAAATAATCCTTCAACATCCTCCACTACATTTGGAAAGGACCAATCCTCCCATTCTTCCATATCCTCAAAACTGAGAGATTTCAAGGATTGAAAAGGCATAGCAGAATGTGAAACCTCCCCACAAAACTCAATGCCTATGGTTTTAACTTTCCTCATGCCTCCAATCCACAAATCTTTGAGTGAGGATAGTCTGCCAAGTGATGGCAGTGATGTGATGTTTCTGCAAGTTTTGAGATTTAGCTGCACCAATGTTGAGAAGGAGGCATCTCCTATCCAACTCGGGAATTTTGCTCCACCATAGAATTCAACTGTGAGCTTTTTCAGATTTTTATGAGGTTGCAGGAACTCTAGCACATCCATTTCATCCCGCTCATTTGGTAAACCATCAAAATCACTTCTCCATGCCATCATCAGCTCTTCAATATTGGTTTTGTTCTTTAAGTTGGCATCAATTGCTGCTCGAATATTTCCCACATTATGCAAACTTGAAATGCAAATCTCTCCTCGTAGATGGCATAAGTTCTTCAATTCTTCTATGCCGATCTGCTACCCTTGCCCACAATAAACTTAGATAATGTTTGTAAATTTGTTAAATTGCCCATTCGTGGAGGCATCTCCTGTAGTCGTATTGTACCAGTGATATCAAGATGTCGAAGGTTGATCAGGTTTCCCATGCCTTCAGGCAACATAGCAAGACTCTTGCAATTGCGTAGTAGCAGTACTTGCAAATTGTAGAGATTGCTCACCAAGTTTGGTAATTGTTTAATTGAAGTATCAGACAAATTGAGATATCGTAGATGTTTCAAGTTACCAAATGAACTTGGAAGTTCACTTATGCGATAACCAGTTAAAGATAGCACCCGTAAACATCTCCTTTCCATTAACAGATCATGTAAAACCTTAGCTGACATGCAGCTCTTGAGATTATCAGTGATTGGCAATGCTAACAATGTTCGTAAATTCCTAATCTTGTCAAAAGTTTCAAATCTCTTAAACACTTCATGGTACTTACGACTAAATGACAAGTGACGAACTTTTTCCGAAATAGGATGTTGCAGATCATTTTCCAACTTATCATCCAAATGAAAACATATTTCTCCTCCAACAGATTGAGCCAGATCATTAATTAAGTCATGCATCACAAATTGGGATGAATTGTCACTTGATAGTTGAAAAAATGATCTTGATAATAACTCAGAAAAATATTCAGAGCCTATGTCCTCCATCTGCCTCTTTCCTTTAACATGTTGCAAAAGACCTTCTGCCATCCATAACAAGATTAATTCACCTTTCTGAAATTCATAACTCTTTGGAAACATTGAGCAATAAGCAAAACACCGCTTCAAATGGGAAGGAAGATGATGGTAGCTTAATTTGAGAGCTGGAAGAATGCCGCTTTTTTCTTCTGGTAAATCCCATATCTTGTTTTCTAAGATATCTATCCATGTATCTTGGTTCAGCTTCATGCGCAACATGCCTCCTAAGGACTTTGCAGCCAAAGGCAAGCCTTTACACTTCTTCACTATTTCCTCCCCAATTACTTTCAGCTGTGGATAGGAATCCAAGTTTGTCATCCCTAGTGCTTGCTGAGAAAACACAGATAGACAATCATTACGTGACAACTCCTTTAGGGGATGAATAGAATAAGCTCTAGTGACTGAAACAACACTTATGTTCCGAGTGGTTATGATCAGCTTACTACCTCTAGCACCAGCTCTTAAAGATGAGCATAAACTATCCCATTCAACACATCTTTCATTCCAAAGGTCATCTAAGACAAACAGAAATTTCTTCCCAGACACCTTTTCCTTGAGAGCAACTTGAAGCAAATTTAAATCATTGACACCATGATAAGTACTAGAAGCAATCGACTCGAGAATAGTTTTGGTTATCTTCATAACATCAAAATCATCAGTAACACAAACCCAAGCTTTCATATCAAACCAATCCTTCACTTTCTCATCATTGTATGCAAGTTGGGCAAGAGTGGTCTTGCCGATGCCTCCCATGCCAACGATAGAAATTACACAGGCTTCATTTTCACTTGGTTCATCCTTGAGGAGCATGTCAAGTATGGCCTCTTTATCTGTTTCTCTACCATAAACACATGATTCAACTACCAAAGAAGTGGTGGGCAGTCTTTTTCTCTTTCTGTTGGATCTTCCTTCACCATTCTCTCTCAAACAGAAATCATTTTTTTGGGAAGAAATATCTTGTAATCTGGCAGTGATCTCCTCTATCTTGGAATCCATAGTGGAATTATGCCTAACAGCAGTTGGACTAAAACTAGTAGATAAAGAAGAGATGAGGCTGCGTACCGTGCTAGTGCAAGGTTGAGGTTCCGCCAATGACAGCTTTCGCTGCAGAGCTTCAATCCCAAACTCGTCAGGATGTCCTCCACATCATAGGCCAAGTCTCTGAGTTCGGCTAGCCAGATTTTCACCAATGGGTTTGTCGCCTGCTTCTCCTCTGCATCATGGAGAACTGCATAGATCTTCCTTAATATTTTCTCCCACATCTTGAGCCTAGCATGGACTTGCTCTTGACATGCAAACTTCCATAGCTCAGGCGAGGCCAACATGTCCACCAGCTTCTGAATGAAAGCAGATATAAACGCCTCTCCAATAAAAGCCATGTTTCTTTGAAGGAAACAAAGGAATAATGGAAAACAAAACAGAGAGAAACAACACAGAACCAGAATTACAGAGTTAGAAGGGATTGATTTTATGCTGTGACTTTGTGAAAGCTCAAGCAAATTCTTAAAATGATAATGCCTTCAATCAAATTCTGGATTTTGGCTGGATGAGATTCTCCAATCAAGCTTTGAGAGAGTTCTTAAATCTCACCTAGTTAACATTATTTTAATTAAAAAAAAAGGACAGCAAATCAAGATTCTCTATTCTATAACCAAATGTTAATAATTAAAAAGAAAAGACAGCAAATCAAGATTCTCTTATCTATAACCCAGATAAGGTTGAAAGCAAGGAAGTGGGCTTGTTGATGTCAATCCATGGATATGATATTAATATTGAAATCTTATGTACAGCCTGCAGTTGTTTTTATCCCATACTAAATTGAATTAGAATCTTGCCGGCTATAATTTAGAAGGGAAAGATGGCAAAATTAATAGGTTGGCTTATTTCTTATATGGAAGAGAGGAGATTGAAAATAACTATTGAATTTCACAACTGATACTCCAATCTAATATTTAAGACAGTGAAGATTGATGATACAAGTACATGTCTTTAAATTTTATAAGCTTAATTTTTCATTACAAAGGATACTTCCAAGTCACTCAAGCTTGGAAATGCTAAGCCAGAAGAGACATCTACTACAATGGAATTTGAATATGATGGTGAAGAATATGACAAATAAGTTTAAAGTCCCTAATGAAGGACAATCCTATGAAATCAGACTGGGCAATATTTCATACATATCAATAGACCGGGCAGGATTCCCTTTTCATGTATTCCAAACTCCAAGCAACTCCTGTAGGCTTGTTGCAGTTTTTGTATGGCACACCCTCATGCCCGTCAATTTTCATCTGCTAAGGTTTGAGCACTTCTCAGCCCCACTTTGACAGTTCGAAGGCACCAAAACAAAAATAATTAGTTAAATAAAAATAGAAAATAACACCACAAAATCTGAAAAAGACGATCCCCTTCCTTACCTCTCTCAGCATTTGCACTGAAAGTACGATGAGTCCAATTGACCTTGCAGAAGCCTCTCAGTGATGTTTGGAACTATAGAAATCTGACTTCAGGAGCCCATGATACTGCAAAGGATGACTGAATTCCAACCATGCATGTCTCTGTAAATTGAAAAATCAAATGGAAACATATCAACTTATAGAGCAGGGAAACCTATCAGGTCTACTGAAAAAGAAGAAAATATAAACCATAATCTGCTATTGATGTCAATACATACAGTCCCGTGAATAGACCATCCTATTCACATTTTTTTTTTCCTTCCTTTGTGTCTGAGAAATCTCCATTAATATACAAAAGCAAAAAATGGTATTGGGCCACTGAAAATATGGCTGTGTATTTAGAATAGACCAGAATATCTGGCTTAAGAAAAAAAGAAAGAGAGATGAGTGATTTCTGCCTGAATTTTTGTTCAGAAGGGAAAATGAAATCCAGTTTCAATTCATAAAATTCAATCATAGCTGAGAGTAGAGGTAAAGGCAATCTTGAGGTGATCTTCTACTTTAGGACAATTCCTGATTACCTTATTTGGCAAAAAGGTAACTTGAGATCAATAGCATTGCAAGAGAAGTGGCTCCGGAGCAAGAAATTAAATCAGCAGACAATCATGACTACGGACATCTATCAAAGTTTATAGGAGCAAGAAGCAGGAACTCTTCATCTGAAAAGGCAACCACAACTGGATACTCAACACCAACCAACTCAGACTGTAAAGCTTGTCAAAAAATCAGGACCCAGAATGATGCTAGGCGGTGCCAAATCCATGAGAGGAGACCTGCACGATCACATACTGACCTTTGTGACAATTCAGTATATGAAAAAAAAATAGTAGATAAATAATCCTTATGTTAGAGGAAGCACCTATATGTAGAAGAATACTCAAATTGCATCAAAATGGGAAAATCAAGCTTACAAGATCTCTTAATGGGATTATGGTAGTCTCTGCTTCATAAATTTCAATATAAACTCAACTCATATATGAATGGCTATTTATCTGTGTCGGGATGACATTGTCTGTACATATTTATATCTTATGTGAAAGCCTTTATCCACAACCCTCAGAGCTTGAGCTAAAACCCCAAAAATAACTCCAATAATAATAAATCTGCTTATTATATATTGACCTCAAACATGCATACAACTCTGTTGTCACTTTATCATAATAGTATATGTAAAACCACGAGCCTCGATAATACCATTGGTGATCGAAGCATATCAACTTAAATAGAGAAACCTATCTGTATTACTTGACAAGAAAGGAAAAATAAGACATCATATACTGTTGCTTTAAGAACATACCAGCATATGAATAGGCTGCACTTAGGATAGGGAAATTTTGGATTCATTGTGCAAAAAAAATGAAAAAATGAGCTGTCAGGGTTACAAAGCAGATAGAGAAAAAAAATTTAAGCATATCAATTTATGAATCATTTAAGTAAATTTTTTACTTTATCCCCATTGGTTTTTCCCTTCCTGCATGTTGAGAAGAAATTTTTTTAAGCAGCATATCAGAAGTCAAAGCCAATGGCGTAAGCAACACAAGATAGTTTGTGACTTTGATTTTGTACTATTATTTAAACATAAAATTGTAGTTGGATTCAATAGAACATTAGAAGCCTATGATGCTCACGTTAGTTAAACCAAGGTCGAGAGCAACAACAGAAACACAAACATGGTGGAAAACCCCAATCAATAATTGTCGTCAACGCCAAGTAACCGTCAAGGGAATAGATCATCTGTTATTTTTTCTTCACCTGGTGAACTAACTGCTACATCCTCATCAAGTAGAACCCATCTGAATTTACAGCCAACACTGGTTAAATTAGCTGAAAACAAATTTAGTGAAAACTTCACTAAATCATTATTAATAGAAACGAGCTCTTTCAAGATAGTTTATACATAGTTTTAGTTTATGGTTACATGAGAGTAGGTAAGATAAGTGAGGTTCAGATGGAAATTTGGGAGCAATCAATTTGGTAGGATCTCACATCATTCTGCTCCAAAAGATTTTAATGTCATGACAGTGAATATTTACAAAAAGTAAATGGTGAGGTTGAGAAAAAGACAAACATATGTATAATCTAGAGAGTGAAACAAAGGACCAAAAACAACATATTAATATGAAAAATGATAGTGAGTTGTGAATATGCTTACCTGATTGAATAATGTGAGTATATGGCTGAACAGGATTCTGCTTCCCATTCTTTTCCATGACCCCGGAAATGCATTTCAATCTCAACTGATTATACTTCAATGGATCAGTTCATGATCTATTCTTACGTTGGGGAAGTCAGAAATGTTGGGCCAATGTTCTCCTTTTTCGTTTAAGCACCTTTCTTTTAGTATAGGACCCTCGCTGATGTTAAGGCTTGCAAGTGTTGGAGGCAAACTTAAGGACCAGAGCTTAGGACAATGTGTGATATACAGCTGTTTCATAGAGTTGAGGTTTTGGAGAGCCAGGAAGGCTAGGGATTCCAGTCCATGGATCTCAAGGTCAGTAAGAGATGTAGGACGAAGACACTCATAATCTGAGAGGGAAACCATTTCTGGAGGAACACATCAAATGCTTAATGATGAAAGAGAGGTAAGTCTGTGGAAGCCCCATTTAGAAAGGGGCACCTTCAGATTCTCGCAATTATCGATCTTAAGGTATTTTAGGTTTGGAGCCAAACCCCCTTCTGGAAAGAACACCAGGCCTGGACAAAAAGCTATACTAGATATTCAAAAGACTTAAAGTTCTGCATTCGATTGGGCAGGAACTTGAGACTCTCACAAAATCCAATGAGAAGGGTTTTGAGGTTTGGCATCGGCAAGTCTCTCTCTGGAAATGACTCTAATCCTGGACAATCACCTATGCTGAGAAATGTGAAGTTATGGAGGCATTCTGGTAGGATTTTCAGATATGGATCACAATCAATTGACAAATATTCAAGCATGGTATTATGCACCATCCTTTCTGAAATTGACTCTAATTCCATGCCATCTGAAATCTCAAGTTGCTTGAGAGTGGAAAGTAATTTCCCACTTGGAAAGGACTTTAGAGATGAACATTGCTCTATCTTCAAGACTTCAAGAAGACAAGTGTTGTTGGTACTAATGGAATTGCAGTGCATGATTCCCTCAGGCAGAGAGTCGACACTTTCACAATTTTTTATATGTAACTCAATGAGATATGAGTAAGTGTTATCATCACAAGGTAGAGACTTCAGACCCTCACAATTTTCTATCACAAGACTTCTTAGCATGGGGGGCAAACCCATCTGTGGAAACGACTCCAGTTTGGGGCATTCCTCTATTCTCAATTTTTCAAGACATGTGAGATTTTGCAATCCATTTGGCAGCTTCTCCAAGTTAGCACAGCCTTTATTTCCAAATATTCAAGACTACAAGACAGACACTGCTCCTCCAAAGACACAAGTGCAGGACACCCTTGAATCTTCAAATGTTGAAGATGACCGAGGCTATCTGCTCCCAATCCATTTTCCCACAAAGATGTCAACTCATCACAGTCACATATCACCAGGTTTTCAAGGGCTGCTAAATATGGCCTAAATCCATGTTTTAGACAAGTCAGACCATAAATCAATCGTAAATAGTAAATAATGTAAATGACAACTCCCATAAATCCATGTTTTAGTCGAACATCAAATGACAACTCTGCCAGGGTGTAACTTGAACAAGTTCCAGTGATTGTAGAAACAACTCCCATGTTACGAGTTGTGACAATAATTTTACTACCTGATGCCCCAGCTCCTAAAGGAGAGCACAAGCTGTCCCATTTGTCACTCCTTTCACTCCAAACATCGTCTAAAATAAGTAGATACCTTTTTCCAGATAATTTTTCCTTGAGAGAGACTTGAACTAAATTTAAATCATTGGCATCATGAATAGTATGAGGAGCAACTGACTGTAGAATTATTTTAGCTATCCTCAAAACATCGAAGTCATCTGAGACACAAACCCAAACTCTCAAATCAAAGTGATCCTTCACTTTGTCATCATTGTATGCAATCTGGGCAAAAGTAGTTTTGCCCAAACCTCCCATGCCAACAACTGAAATTATGCAGACTTCATTGTCAGTGGATTCATCTTTGAGCAACATGTCAAGTATGGCCACTTTATCTGTTTCCCTACCATAAACATGAGATTCAACTACCAAAGGTAGCCTATCTCTTATTTGGTGGGAACTCCCTCCAGCATTCTCTCTAAGAACCAGGTCACTTTTCTGTGTTGAAATATCCTGTAATCTGGCTGTGATTGTCTCTATCTTGGACCCCATCCTGAAATTAAACTTAACAGCACTTGCACTGAAACTAGTACAACAAGAAGGGATGAAGCTCCATACCTTACTAGTGCTAGGTTGAGGTATAGCCATCAAGTTGCGCCACAAAGCTTTGGTGGCAAACTCGTCCAAAATGTCCTCCACATCATAAGCCAAGTCCTTGAGCTCGTCTAGCCACATCTTCACCAACCGATTTGTCATCTGTTTCTCCTCTGCATCCTTCAGCACCGCATAGATTTTTAACAACATTCTCTCCCACTTCTTGATTTCAGCATGGACTTGCTCTTGGCGTGCAAACTTCAATAGCTCTGAAGAGGCCAACTTGTCAAATAGTGTCCCAATGAAAGCAGATAGAAAAGCCTCCCCAACAAAAGCCATAGTTCCTTTTTAGGACACAAAGAAATTATGGTGAATCAAACAGAGAGAAACAACACAAAAACAAGAACAACAGAAGGAGAAAGGAATGTTGGTTTGTGCTAAGACTTTATGAAAGCTCAAGCAAATGCTTCAAATGGTAAGGGTGTAGATATTGCCATAATCATATTTTTCTTCTTTCATTAGACTTACTAATAATCCTTTAACCAAATTTAGTAGTTTAAAATTTCACCTAGTTAACATCGTTCTAATTTCTAACCAAAAAACTGGTGATACTTAGCCTCAAATCTGGATATCAATATCAATCCATTGCCAGTGTACAAATTACTATATTGCATTATTCTTGAGAGCCTGCAATTGTTTTTAGCCCCAAACAACATTGAGGGAGAATCTTGCCAGCTATAATTTACAAGAGAGAAATTACAAAATCAATTTGGTGGGTCTGTTTGTTATTGGAAGAGAAGAAGATAGAAAATATCGTCTGAATTTTAAAACCAGAACTCCAAGTGTTGGTCTTAGATTTTATAAGCTGAACTTCCCATTACAAGAATACTTCCAAATCACCCAAGTTTTGAAAAGGTCAAGCTAGAAGAGACATATGCGACAGTTAAATTTTGAATGTGATGGCCAAGAACAGGACACAAAAGTTTTAAAATCCATAATCAAGACTAATCCTATCAAACAAGAGTCAGCAGCATTCCAATGGTGTTCAGTGTTCATGACGAAAAACTGTTGGAATATCTCTAGGACCCAGGATTCCCCTTTCATGTATTCCAACTTCCAAGAAAAGGCAACAAGAGGGAAAAGGAAAAAAACCATCATACAAAGGAAAAGGAATACATATACCACCATGCCAATTGGCTGCACTTAAGGTTGGGAAATCTGGACTTCATCTGCACGTTTCTTCTGTCCTCACTGATTAAGACGCACAAGTAAAATCTAGTGTTAATGAGCCACTGAAAACTAAACTTGTCTCTTTGGAATGGGCAGGCAGATCAGTCCTAAGAATAAAAAATAAAGATAGAGGGACAAGTGATTTGATCTCTGCTTCAAGTTTTCTGGGTAGGGAAACGAAATTCAGCATCAATTCATTGAATTCGATATGGTCATTCTTGGACTGGTGTTCTCCATTAGGACAAATTCCTGATTTCAAGCATGGACAAAAAGGGCCAACTGAAATCAATAGCATTGCTAGAGAGGTGGTTCCCATGAAAATAGGATTCAAAATTTTCTATATCTTTAATAAAAATTTGATTTAATCTTCTTTAAAATTTGGTTGATCCATGAGTAGTTGAAACCATTTTTTTAATGTTGTCATAGTCGAGAATACATTTTATGGGAACAACAATTTAATCCATTTTTTTGCATTAGCTAGATATTGTTTGGATTCAAGTCTACAATTTTCTAGTGGGTTTTCCTTCCTCTAATCTTGTTGGTTGGGGCAAAAATAATTTTGGTGGATTATTGATTCAAAATTAAAGAACAAATTTGAAAATATTTCTTATATTTCTTATATTGATGAACTAAACCATTTTTATCATATCATGAGATATGGTGAATATGAGACAAACCCAACTCAATTTTTCAATCAAAATTTGCCATAAACAAACTTACTTTAATATAAGAGCATATAATTTAAGTTAGATCATGTATTCGAAGCTTTATGATACAGATTTCATTACTAAACTTTTAGTTTTTTTTCTTTTCCTTAATTAGAAACCAAGCCAAGCATGGTATCATATAACCACTTTCTATAAAATTTAGATTAAGACTGTTTACCACTTTTGTCTTTGAAACGTGAACTTAAGTTTAATAATATAAGTTTGAAAAAATTACACAATATGTTAAACTTTAAATCGCTAAAAATCAAATAACAAGATGTGATATGTGGAGACTAATACAAGAATTCCATTAATAGTGCAGTAAAAGAAAAAATACAATTATTTTCGTGGTTTGATCAATTTGATCAATATTCACAAGGGGAAGGAGACTTGGATGATGTGCCATCGTTAGAAGATTACACCCTCAAAGCTTTTATATGAACTGAGCTTTTATGCACAAACCTCATAATACAACAACAACATAAATCTCTCTAATAAGAAAACAATTAAACTTGTTGCCCGTAGCATTCTTTTTCCCTCTTGGCTATTCTCACTCCTTTGGTATAAAAAATAATTTCCCTCACGCATGGTTCCCCTAAACAGCTGGAGAAATGCTGTAACTCTTGGTAAATATGCATATTGGTAACTACCCGTTCAGTTTTATCAAATGTGAGTCATACAACATAATAAACAGTCCACACTTCAAAAATTTGAGAATAAATATCAAATTAAAAAGTATCGAAAAATTTTGAGAGACCTAATACCAGAAAACTATTATCAATAAATTTCGAGAGAACTAATACCAACTAAAATTCCCATCAAATTTCCATCCTTGGATGGATGCTGCATGTGACCAGGTTCTATACAATCACCAACACCTAAAACAATCACACAAAAGCCTCTAATCTACCAAATGCAATTAGAGGCATTCATAGAGGAATAATTCTTATTGTGAATCACGATCAATTGTTTCATTACATAAACCCTTTTAAGTTTCTGTCAATCAGGAATAAATAAATAAATAAAAATGAGAAAACTAATTTAAGAAATGGAGGAACACATGATCAGTTACAAGTGCATTATAATAGAACCATCAATGTGAATGCAGTGCAGTGGTAGATAGTGAAGGCATCTACAAGCACAGTGGAGTGTACAATAGGTCTTGGACAAAATGAGAGAGAAGCATATCGCCAAGTAGGCCTTCCCATGGTGTTGTCTGAGGTACTGTGAAAACCTCTCAAGCTACTTTACAAGACTTGCAAGTTGCAACTCCCTTCTAGGTATTCAAATGACTATGCGGCCGAGGAGGCTCTTCTTCCCAAGTATCATGCGATGGAGCTGAGGACGCAACAATAATAGATGCGCCAGAATCAACCTGCAGATGCTGGTTTTGTGCCATTGAGTGGGAGAGAAGAAATAATTTGGAGTAGTTCGAAGCCAAATGTAAAAGTGTTCAACAAGGTTATAACATTGACCTGCAGGTCCACATGCAGAAGAGTCAAAGGCAATCAAGAAAATGTTAGTTTAAGATAGTGAATATATATATATATATAGAGAGAGAGAGAGAGAGAAGCAATATAGTTTTTCCCTACCTTAGCACTAGAAATCCAAAAATGCAGTAAGACCAACTGAGAATCTAGGATGGGCAGGATCATTTTGTAGCCCCTCCACAGGATGTGTCGAAAGATGAATACACTGAAAATTTGGAAAAAAAAAAATTCTTGTAAACCCGCATAAGTATAATGACTCTTAGTAAATTTTAAAAAGTGTTCATAAGTATCCAATGAATAAAGCATGACAAAAAAAGGGTTTGAAGCACATGGAGGATATGCAGTGTATTTCAAGAGGAAAAAGATAAAAAGTAACAACTATCAAAGGAAGAGAATGCATTGGACAATAGATATCATCAAGGAAACTCATGACAAACCCCTTGTTCTTACATGCAAAAGAAGCTCCTTTCCCTTGAGAATTTCTTCTATTTCCTTTTTCTCCATCCATTCTAGACTAATAGGTTAAAAGAATTGCCATCCATATAGTACCTTGACTCTAACCAACAACTCTTCTGTGACAATCTGATAACAACTTCTTTACAGTCTGAGGTGTATCTCCCACAACACCCAAGAAGGGCCATTAAGTCTGCAACCACCAAAAAATGCACCACTGCCTGATCTAATGTTTTTTCTGCCTAATTGCTCATATAAAAGAAATGTGGAAGGACATCAGTGATAAAACTCTACTTAAATGGGCTTTCCACACGGGAAGTGATGCCGTCCTTTATACTCTACTGTGCTACACATTAAAAGAAAAGTACCCTCAAGCACTAGTCTACACCTCATGGTAGATTTCAAAGCCTGTTGTCACAAACTTAGTCGTTTTCTAAGCTCGTACGGCACTTAGACAAGTCAAGACACTTGATCTTGTTAAGTTAGCCTTACTCCCAATGCTTAGCTTGCTAGGCTAAGATGCTTACGACTTGGAATCTTTAGAAGGCGTAGTAGGCGACTCTTAAAGAATGGAAGCTTTATTGCTCAAATAAAGCTTTACAAGTGCTTTGAAAACTCACTTGCTTGGTTGGTTAGGTTCTTGGGTGGTGCCTTGGCCAAATGAAGCCCTCACCTATTTATAGGTACCAATGGAACTCTCTGGAACCTTGGAGGGTTCCTTACAAATGAAGAAGATTTTAGAACATCCTACACAATTCTATGTACAAGCCAAGGTACAAGAACATACAGGAGATCCCTAGAATTCTCTAGAAAGCCTTGGACTCCTCTCATGCCTTCCACCATAGTATAGAGATGTGTGGACATCTCTAGGCATCTCTAGAACCTTCCACACTCTTCTCACCAATGGCTTAGTGTAGATGGCTCCAGGAGTTTCCAGAAGCTTCCTGGCCTCTATATAATCCTCATGGGGAGTGTAATTTGAAGCATCTTGTGACACTGTGCAGAACATCTAGACAAAATCTATGCTTGATCTCATCATCCCAGTCATATGTGTGTGTTGTGTGTTTTATCAAATTTCTGACAACCGTTTCCGATGCCTTTCTACACACTCACCAAATAACCTTCACCTCATCTTGCTCTCAAACTTCCTCCTTACCATCTTCCTCCACAATTTGGCCCCCACTGCAAATCTCTGAAGCCATTTGCCTAATAAGGCATTGTCAAATTAGAATCGCCGAGAAAATCATCCCTGATTCTAATTCTTAACTTATTCCCTATTCTTTGCCATGAGAAATCCCTCCATAAACACTCTGCAATTATTCCCAATCATTCCAAGGTCGAAAGAAAAAGTTAAGGTCAAAGTGATATAACAGGGGGCCTTGAGGCAAACATTTATTATTACATTCATTGATCATTTTTATCTGACCAAAGGGGAACTCTGCAGCATAGCAGAAATGCCATGCACAAGATGAAGTTCAAACACCAAAATGGCTACTAAACAGAAAATCAAAACTAAAAACTTTAAATACTGTAATACAATTACATTTATAACTTTAAATATTCCCATGCAATTCTTACTATTGCTTCATGTTTATTAAGTGTGTTATACGTTTTGTTTGTAAAACTTCCAAGCGCATCTTTCTTTCTCCTTTAGAGCAATTTTTGTGGAAGATCTAAGCTTAAAAACAGTGAGACTTTATTTGGATCATGGAAAGTTTGAGAGAAAGTATGAAGGAAAAGAATAGAGAAAATGAAAGGAAAGTAAAAATGAAGAAAAATGCAAAACAGACATTAAACTTAATAAAATTTCCATCCATATTTCTTCAAATGTATCACTTTTTTCTTCCTCTATATAAAGAATGAAGAGTTAAAAAAATATATAAAATTTAAGTAAATTTAATTATAATTTTGTTTTATTCCTTCACAGTGAACCAATGCAAGAGAATTTAGATTGGCTCTACCATTTTCTTTTCCTTTCCTTAGTACTTTCCATGATCCAAAAGGAACCTAAAGGTTTTGAGTTGTTAAAAAGAATAATTGCTATCCAAAGCATACTCATGATTGTGTGACTAAAATATATATCACTAGAGTAAGGTGCACACCTGCCTTTATTTTGGGGCAAACGAGTTCATAAGCCATGCTTGAACTCCACAGAAGTGATGTGAAGGGTCAAAATGCTGCAAAAGGTAATAGAATGTCAACTAAGTCTCTTTCACCCTAGAAAATTATACATACAAATGAGCATTATAATTGTATTTGAAAAGTAGAACCAAAAATAATCTGCATGCAACAAAGGAAAAGAGGGCAGTGAGGAACAGAAAAAGGAATTCCAATACACCTGCATTTGTTTTGTAGAAATGAGTTCATAAGCAATGGTTGAACAGCACAGAGGTGCTGTCAGTCAAAAAGCCGCAAAAGGTAATAAAATGTCAACCGAGTCTCTTTCATCTTGGAAAGCAGAACCGATGATGATCTGCATGAAACAGATGAAAAGAGCACTGTAAGGAACAGACTAAAGAGAATGCCGATATATAACTGCATTCCAAATCTATGTCTAGTCAAATTATCAATGAAAATCAAGCTATCAATTAAAATGCAATTTAGTGAGCCATACAAACACAATGAAATAAACGATGAAGCATGTCAACTTCCAGAACAGAAAACTGTAATATTTACTCAAAAAAGGAAAAGAAAAAAACCAGGCTCTACAGTTGACATATAACTTACCACAGTTTGAATAGACTGAGCTTCAGTTGAAATTTTTTTTAGTTCATCTACCTTGGTTCTTTTCCCCCTACATCTAGATATTTGTGAGATCAGAAAAAAAAAAGAACTCAAACTTGACCTCCAAGAATAACAGCATCCTTGTGGACGTAAAGAGTGAAATGGCTTGTGAGATTAAAGCTCCCAGTCAGCCATTTCCCAGGAGGCACAATGAGCTCTGCTCCTCCATCTGAAGCACACTCACTGAGATGATCAATTGCAGACTTCAAGGCCTTGGTTTTCATCTTTTTTCCATCACCATTTCCTCCAAAGTTTGTCAGCACTGCACTGTGTTTCCAGCAGTTTATAGCCAGATATTCCACACTGCTTGCCCTTCCGTATTCTGCTACTCTCACACTCATTAGCAATCCCAGCACCAAGATGCCTGAAACTACCTCCAAAACCTATGCAAAAAATCACACCAAATCTTTATCAGCAAAACCCAGAAACCAGAATGCAAAAAAAAAAAAAAAAAAAAAAAAAAAAAAAAAAAAAAAACCATTTCATAAAACCATAAAAAAGATCTGAAGGAAACAGAGAAGAATATATATGAGAATGAAGAACGTGAGATTTTCAGGAATTGAGGCAGACCTAAAAGGGGAAGGAAGAAAGGTATCTGCCTCTTTTTTTGTGCAGGGAAAATAGAATTTATCTCCAACTCATATGGTCAATGAAGTAGCTGAACAGGGGATCTGCACAGTGTTAAATCAAAAACAGAAATTATAGAAACTGGGAAGCAAGGCATTAAAAATTACAGAAACAGAAATTTGTCATCTGGAAAGGAAATGAATATGGAAATCAATCACCAATGCTAAGACCCAATGGAAGCTTCACTGAGGTAGAGGCATTGCAAGAGAAATTCAATGGTATTAAAAGTGGAAATTTATGTTTCAGCTCAATGAATAAATTGCTTCATGTTTAATAAGTGTGATATATGTTCTGTTCTAAAAATTTCCAAGCACATCCATCTTTCCCCTTCAGAGCAATTTTTGTGATAGTTCTAAAATTAAAAACAATGAGACTCTATTGGGATCATGGAATGTTTGAGAGAAAGTACAAGGGAAAAGAATAGAGGGAAAATTGAAGGAAACTAAAAATGATGAAAAAAACTTGATATTAAACTTAATAAAATTTCCAATCATCTTAAAACGTATTGCTCTTTTCATCCTCTATATAAAGAATGAAGAATTTAAAAAATATATAAAATTTTGAATAAATTTGATTATATTTGATTTTGCTTTATACTTTCCACGGTAACTGCATATCAAATCCACCTCTACTCAAATCATCAATGAAACTCTAGCGATCATTTAAAATGCAATTTATTGGGCCATACAAACACAATGAAATAAAACATGAAGCATATCAACCTCCAGAGCAGAGAACTGTTAGATTTAATTGAAAAGACAAAGAAAAAACCATCATCTACAGTTCACATCATTAACCTACCACCCTTTGAATGGGCTGAGCTTTGGTTGGAAAATTTTTAAATTCATTTCCTTTGTTGTTCTTTTCCTCCTACATGCAGAGAGAGAGGAAATTTCCATCAATATATAACAACTGAAATTGTTTTTGAACCAATGATATTAGAGGTTGTGTATTTGTGAGTAGCCAGGCAGACCTGCATGAAAAAATGGAAGGAAGAAATGTATCTTCTTCTCTTTTTGTGCACAGAAAACAGAATTTAGTTCCAACTCATATAGCCAATGAAGTAGCTGAACAGGGGATCTGTGCAGTTTTGAATCAATCTTCTTCTTTCTCCTTTGGACACCTTGTTAACAATAGGAAATTTCCTTTGAAAAAATGACCTGAGCTTGGGACATTTGAGATGAACAACACTGCAAGAGAAGTGAGGTTCTGGTAACCAGGGAAGCTAGGGATTATAAATTGTAGAAACAGAAATTCGTCATCTGAAAAGGCAATGAATATGGAAATGGACCACCAACACCACGACCCAATGGAAGCCTCACTGAGCTAGAAGGCATTGCAAGAGAATTTCAATGGTATCAAAGGAAAAAATTTATGTTACACCTTTTCAAGTATCAAGGTAGAAACTTGTATCAAGTCCATAAGAGTTGTCTTTTGTGAATGAGATGGTATCTGCTTCCATTTTTGTGATATTAAAATAAAATTCAAAAGAAATGTGTTCATACATGAAAAGCTATCCCTAAACTGGGATGTGCACTATTTTGGGTATAAAAAAAAAATTAAAAAAAAAAATGTGTTCATAGAAGAAAAACTATCCCTAAGTTGGGATGTGCACTATTTTGGGTTAATCCTCTCAACTTCGACCATCAAAGGGCAAAGCCCTGAATTTCTAGATTCAGAAGTGTGGCTACTAACAGCCCTTCCTTCAGCAAAAGGCACCTAAGCTTAAGGATTCAATGATTGTCATTTTCTCAAAATAGCATATGCATTCAATGAATAACTAAGAAACATATTTAAGGCTTTGTGTGTTACCATGTACTTGAAAAGGGTAAATTCTATAAAGAAACTATATGAAAAAAAAGTGTCTGACCAGAGTGAGATATGAAACTGCATTTCTTGGCTGAAGAAAGTGTCCAAAGTACTGCAAAAAATGATAGATCTGCCAAGGCTCTTTACTCTTGAAAAATTATGTGCATGAGTGGAAAGGAAGATAAGAGCAACATGAATATATATATATATATGCATATATGAAAAGAAATATCTAGCCACAACTTTTGTATACCAGAGTGAGATATGAAACTCCATTTCTTGGCCAAAGAAAGGGTCCAAAGCACTGCAAAAAATGATAGATCTGCCAAGGCTCTTTACTCTTGAAAAATTATGTGCATGTGTGGAAAGGAATATATATATACATATATGAAAAGAAATATCTAGCCACAACTGTAATAAAAAACTACTTCATGGCCACCAAACCATTAGTGAAAAATCCCATCATAAATTAAGAAGGGATTGCAGTGCTGGTAGAAGAATACTTGAAACAAAAATTAAGCATATCCAAAAAAAATAAAAATTAAAAACCAATCATCTGGCTATTGGGATCAAGATTTGAGAACATACCAAAAAGGACAAAATTATGATTAAGAAACCTCAGATTTCATCTGCATTGCTTTTGACCCCCTACATGTAACCAATAAATTTCTATAATTATCTAACAGTAAATGGTATTGGGAGTTATGCATTGTGTATGGACAGGCAAATCTAATAATTGATATAAGGAGAGGACTGCAGTCTTTGATTTCTTTCTTTTTGTTTGCTTTTTCTTCTCTTTTTCTGAGTGGGAAAAATAGAATTCAAATAAAACTGCATTGATAATATGAATGGTCATACCTGATTAAAAGTAAGGATGGGATAGGCTTGAATGAATTTTCCTTCTAAGTTTGAGCATAGAGAAATGACCTTCAATCTCAAGTTATCACAGTTAATATCCATGCAGGGGAGATGGATGGACAATGTTGGGCCAGCATCCACTTTCTCCTTTATGCACCTTTGTTTAGAATAAGATAGCCTGTGATGAGCCTTCTAAATACTGCTGGCAGCCCTAATAACTGGAGGTTAATGGACCAACCAATATATGGACACCTTTCTTGAGATACCGTAATTCATATACAAAGTCAACCAGAAGGTTTTGTTGCTAACTCCTATCTTCTTAAGATCAAACTGAAACCAAAACAAAACTGTTATAGCCTTAATGTAAAATACCTTAAAGTTAGCATACATAAACCAACAATGAACTTCTATTAATTTTGATATACTGTGCTAGTTTCAAAGATCTAAAGAAGTAACATACAATTCCTGAGAAAAGCAAAATATTTGAGGCTTTGTAATTGTGTAATTAAAAAGAGTGAATGCATTGTCTTGCATTAAAACAATTTGTAAGTATATATGTGAAGTCAAGTCAATCATGCTAAGCTACAAGAATAGTTGTGTCTGTGTCAAAACAGAGGATAAAAACAGCCTGACTAACAAAATTTAAGAGAAGATGCCAAGACATAACTGCAGTCAAAATCCACCTCTTGGTGAAACAACTTAAAAAGCAACTGAATTGATGAAGCTGATCAACTTGCACAAAAAGATAAAAGGAAAAAAAGAAAAATTCATCTATTGGAGAAATCAAGTACGTACCAGCATGAGAATAGGCTGCAGCTATGATTAGGAAAATTTTCATTTGATCTTCATCATTTACCCCCTTCTTACATCTTCAGAGAAATTTTCTATTAGTATCTGAAAGTGAAAATGGTATTGGGCCACTGAAATTGAAAGTCAGGTATCGTGAATGGGCAGATGTACCTATTTGTTGGCTTTCATTGCTTCGCTAGTGACTGCAATCACCTATTCATCGAGGGAATGGAACATTTCTGTCAAGCAGGACCCATCTGAATGTACAAGGGAAATTGGAGGTCAAATTAGCAGAAAAGAAAAATGAGAACTTGTGAGAACTTTGGAAACACTATTAATGAAAATGTAATATTTCAAGATAGTTTTTACAGAGAGTTTCACTTTATGATTACAATGGAAGAGGTTGAATGAGTGATATTTAGATGCAAATACAGGGAGAGCAACAATGAAGGGATCTGTTGAAATACTTCTTCCAACCATTAAATGGAATGACTAGTGAACATTAGAATTTAGGAATATTTACACCCTGTATCGATTTGGAAAGCAATGCATGACACTTCATTCTTTAATTCAGCACTAATTTGAATCCTCTACGGCCATGGCTAGCTTAAGCTTCATCATGTATAGGTTTCCTTCATTCATCTTTTCCATAGCATGTCTAATATTTGAATAGAAAATTGCATCTAGGTATCCATATCTAAGTCCATTAAATATAAACGCTTGCAGAGAAAAAAACTAAATTTACTATGTTTCAAGTAAATCCAAAACAATAGTCCTAGAAAATCAAAACAAAAAAATTTGAAGGAGAAAGAAAAGAAAAAGAAAATAATGTGAAGGGGAATTTGGTAAGTCAATGTGAAGATGGAATTGGAAGCTGAATGGCGGTTTTTATGGTTCCGAGGATCTTATACACAATTAAACCTATCCCTGAACAGAAGTAAAGTAAAGAAAGGATAGGAAAATGGTAGTGATTTTGTACCTGTAAGGACTGGGGGTTGAATGCATTTCTGCTTCTGTTTCTTTTCCACAACCCACAAACTGCATTTCACTTTCAACTTTTATACTTCAATAGAAATCTTCGTCCTTTATTTCAATGCATGGAATGTGAGCGACGTTGGGCCAATATTCTCCTTTCTCCTTTGAGTACCTTTCTTCTAGTATAGGACAACACAAGATTTCAAGTTTTTCAAGTGTTGCTGGCATCGACCCTAAGGATCGGAGGTTAGGGCAATATGACACATCTAGGGATTGAAGAGAGATGAGATTTTGGAGAGACAGGTAGGCTAGGGACTCCATTTTAGCGATTCTGAGGGAGGTGAGAGATATGGGAAGAAGACACTCTTCATCCGGAAAGGAAACCATATCTGGAAACACATCCTTAATAGTCAATGACGAAAGAGAGGTGAGGGTGTGGAACGCCAATATGGGCTTTTTCAGATTCTCACAGTGAGAAATGTGAAGTAATATCAGATTGGGGGGCATACCATCTTCTGGAAAGGATTCCACTCCCGGACAAAACGATATGGTAAGATCTCTAAGAGATTTGAGGTCTCTCATTTGATGTGGCAGGGATTTCAGATTCTGACATGCAGAGATGTAAAGTTCTGTGAGAGTGGGGGTGGACAAGCCTCTTGCTGGAAAGCACTCCAGACCATCACAGTCAATTATTCGGAGACTCTTGAGGCTGTGAAGGCATTCTGGTAGGATTTTCAGATTTGGATAACCCCCAAGGACTAAATTGTCAAGAGCTGAATTGTTGGGGCACATGTTCTCTGACATGGACTCCAAGTCGGGGCACGCGCGAATCTCAAGTTTCTTAAGGGTGGAGGGTAACTCCCTTGTTGAAAAGGACTTCAGAGATGAACAAAAGCTAATCTCCAAGGATTCAAGGGCACATGAGCTGTAGTTATGAGGCAGCGATTTCAGACCCTTGCAATTACTCACCTCAAGTCGTCTTAGCAATGGTGGCAAACCCGTATCGGGAAATGACTCCAGTCTGGGGCATCCCGTTATTTTCAGCTTTTCAAGACAACAAGTGGAATCGTGGTGCGTCATTCCCTCTGGTAAAGCCTCTAGATTTTTACAATCTTTAATCCATAAACTCTTGAGTGTGGTTGGTAGCTCACAATTTGGAAAGCATCTGAGAGATGGACAGCTAGTAATGTCCAAGAATTCAAGGGCACATGAGTTGTAGTTATGAGGCAACCATTTTAGATTCTCACAACCAATCACCTTAAGGCTTCTTAGCATTGGTGGCAGCCCCGTCTCTGGAAATGACTCTAGTTTAGGGCATCTCCTTATTTCCAACTGTTCAAGACACGTGAGAGTTTGCAATCCATTAGGCAGCTTCTCCAGATTAGCATCGTCTTGTATTCTCAACATTTTAAGATTGCAAGACAGCCTTTGCTCCTCCAACAAAACAAGCCAATCACTCCATCTCATTACTGCATGAAGACCTCCGACAACCCCACTTATCACCTCACTTATCCGCACCCTCTCATCACGTGCTTCTAAACTTACTTCACCAAGAGATGCAAATCTTGAAGAAGCAAATCCCAAATTTGGACAACAAGAGATGTCAAGTTTCACTTGGGAAGGTAGGCAATTAGGCAATTGTTGTAACTTCCTACAATCTCTTATTGTAAGAAATCGAAGACATGGAAATAATTCACCTTCGTTAACTGCATCAGGACAAAACCAGTATTCCCATTCTGCCATTACCTCAAAATTTAGAGACTCCAAGGATGGAAAAGGCTTCACAATCCCTCCATAAAACTCCTCATTTATGGTTCTAACTTCACTCATACCTTCAATACGCAAGACTTTGAGTGAGGATAATTGGCCAAGCGCGGGTAATGATGTGCATCTCTTGCAGCCCTTGAGAATTAAGTGTGTCATTATTGGGAATGATGGGTCCTTCATCCAACTTGGGAATTCTGATCCACCATAAGATGCAATTGTGAGCTTTTTCAGATTTCTATGAGGTCGTAGCTGCTCCAAAACATTCCTCTCATGCATTTCATTTCGTGAAGCACCAAAGTCATCACTCCATTTCATTCTTAACTCCTCAATTCCATGCTTACTCTCTAAATTGGCATCCCTTCCATCTCGAATATTCATCACATTGTGCAACCCCAAAATTGAAAGTTCTCCTCGAAGATCAAATAAATTCTTCAATTCTCTTAATCCCAAGTTGTTACCTTCGCCCACAATAAACTTAGATAACGTTTGCAACTTTGTTAGATTTCCAATTTGAGAAGGCATTTCTTGTAATTCCCATGTGTCAAAGATATGAAGGTGTCGAAGGTTGATTAGGTTTCCAATTCCCACAGGCAACATCGTAAGGTTTCTGCAATAAGATAATATCAGTGCTTGTAAGTTGTAGAGAAGGCATACTGAATCAGGTAACCTTCTTATGGAAGACCCGGACAAATTGAGATACCGCAAATATTTAAGATTGCCAATTGAATCTGGTAACTCATTTATTTGGTAGTCACTTAAAGATAATACCCGTAAATATTTCACTTCCTTTAAAAGGTCATCTAACACCTTACTTGATATGAAGTTATACCCATGAGTTACCTCCATGGGTAGTGCAACCAATGTTCTCAAACACTTCACCTTGTGAAAGGGTTCAAATTTTCTCTGTGTCTCATACTCTTGACGATTGAATGATGAATGACGAGTCTTCTCATAAATGGTGGATTGTTTGTTATTCTCCCATGCACTATCCAAATGAAAGTATATTTCTCCTGCAACTGACTGAGCTAGATCATTGATGAGATCATGCATCACATATCGTGATGAATATTGACTAGAATGTTGAAAAAATGACCTGGAGAACAAATCATCGAAGTATTTAGAACCTAAGTCTTCTGGCCTAGCTGCCTCGTTCGTTTTCTGCAAAAAGCCTTCTGCCATCCACAAGAGGACTAAGTAATCCTTGTCGAATTCATAGTCCTTTGGAAACATGGAGCAATATGCAAAACACCGCTTCAAATGAGAAGGGAGATGATGGTAGCTTAACTTGAGAGCGGGAAGAATGTTGCTTTTTTTTCCCGGTAAATCCCATATCCTGCTTGTTAATATATTTGCCCATGCAACGGGACTTAGTTGGTTGCGCAACATGCCGCCAAGTGCCTTCGCAGCCAAAGGCAAGCCTTTGCACCTTCTCACTATTTCCTCACCAACTTCTTTCAAGTGTGGATGGGCATCAAAGTTTCTTGTCCTCAATGCTTGCTGAGTGAATAAAGACAAACAATCGTTGTCTGATAACTCCCGTAGGGAATAAGCTGGACAAGTTCTGGTAACTGCTGCGACACCTTCATTACGGGTTGTCACGATGAGTTTACTACCGGGTGCCCCAGCTCTCATTGGCATGCACAAAGTATCCCATTCATGACTATTCTCATTCCAAACATCGTCTAGCACAAGAAGAAACTTCTTCCCAGAAAATTTCTCCTTCAATTTGACCTGAAGCAAATTGAGATCATTGACATCACGAGTGTCCGGATCAACGGATTGTAGAATGGTCTTGGTTATTCTCAAAACATCAAAGTCATCAGAAACACAGACCCATGCTCTCAAATCAAAACGGCCCTTCACTTCATCATCATTGAAGGCAAGCTGAGCCAGAGTAGTTTTGCCGATACCTCCCATACCGACAATTGGAATTACGGAGACTTCATCATCACTACTTGGATCGTGCTTGAGTAACATGTCAACTATGGCCGCTTTATCTGTTTCCCTACCATAAACATCGGATTCAACCACCAGAGAAGTGGTGGGCAGAATCTGTGCTCGCTTTCTCTTTCTATCAGACCACCACCCTCCAGCAATCTCTCGTAAATCCAGGTCATTCTTTTGGGCAGAAATATCTTGTAATCTTGCAGTGATCTCCTCAATCTTGGAACGCATACTAGAATTAGACGTAGAAGCACTCGGAATGAGAGAAGAGAGCATGCCTCGCACCTTACTAGTGCCTTGTTGGGGTTGAGCCATGATCAAGCTGCTTCGCAAAGCTTCGGTGGCGAAGTCGTCCAAGATGTCCTCCACATCGTAACCCAAGTCTCTAAGCTCGTCCAGCCATATTTTGACCAGAGGGTTTGTCATCTGCTTCTCTTCTGCGTCATTGAGCACTACATAGATCTTTATCAATATATTCTTCCACCTTTTCAGCTTAGAATCAACTTGCTCTTTACGTGCATACTTCCACAGCTCCGGGGAGGTGACCATGTCAACCAGCTTCTGGATGAAACCAGACAAAACAGCTTCTCCGACAAAACCAGCCATGTTTGTGTTTGTAGGTAACAAGGGATGAAGGGGACTCTCTGCAACTGAAGAACAGATACCGTTGAACTTGAGGAAGAAAAATATTTGTGAATTGTTACTGCTTAGGTTCATTGGATTCCATGGATGTGAATGGTGGTAGTGGTGAGGGTCCACAAGGGTGTATCGTGGAATGTACAGCACATTCAAATCCATTCAAATCCTTTCTCCATTCATACCCGCATTCCACAATTGTTACTCTGTATATAATTAATTTAATTTAGTTTCTCCTACAATTTCTCCATTTTTCTCTTTTTTTTTTTATCTTAATATTATAAGATTCAGTTTTACACTACTTTAAGAAAGCATTTCTAAAATTAAAAATATTTTTGAAGAAAAATTAATTATTTAGTAAATTTAAAAATATTTTTTAAAAATTTTAAAAAAAATCACTTATAATGTATCTTAAATAAACACTTAATATATGATTTTTCTAAAAATATTTTTACATAAAATACTTTCACTAAATTCAAATTATGTTTGGGTTCAAAAAATAACCATATGGTTTAAATGCTATATTAATACTAATGTAGTTTAAGATTTTAAAATTCTTTTTGTTTAATGGATAGCTTTTTTTCTTCAAGGATAATACATCAATGATAAATTTCCATGCACCTTCCTACCTGTCCAATGGAAGATCCAAAGTAGACTAAGAATAAATTACCTTAGTGGGTAATGACTACGACATAGGTTTTGTCACCATGGTGACTTTTGTGCTTGATAATGACTACGACCTATCAAATATTTTATATTGACTTTGAGAACAAATGACAATCATGGTTTGGGAAAAAAGAGATAAGTTTAGTCCACTTTTGCTTTAACCTATCTCTGAACTTGTAGACTTTTTTTTTTAATGCAATAATAAAAGTGAAAATTGGGTTTTAATTCATTAATTTTAAAAAAATATAGAAAAAAAAACCTTAACTTCTATACATCAGTTTTACGTTCACTCAATTTAAAATATTTTAAAATATATGCACCTTTTCATAATTCAAATAATTATTTTCTAAAATAGTCATGATATTATATAAAATTATTCAAAATTAATTTATAATTTTAATTTGATAAAAGTGTTTTAAAAATAAATATATTATAATTTTTTTTAAAATAAATAGATCTTCAAGTGACAAATAAAATCTTTCGAATCTCTTATTTAATAATGATTTTATTTCATGTATTATGTAAGTCCCCCATCTTCTCATTTTATTTAATAAAATTGAATAAAAAATTTGTTAGTTGACATAAAAAAATAAAATAAGAAAAATTAAAAATACAATTAAAAATTACATATATAAAAATTAAATACGATTAAAAAAATTAAAATTTTAAAAATAAAATATTTACTTCTATTGTATTTTTAACTATTTCTTGATATTTATATTTTCTACCATAATGCTTTAATTAAATGAAAGTTAATATTTTATTTTTATATTTTTAACTTTAATTTTTTTTTATAGTTTTTATTGTATTTTTAATTCTTAAAATTTATTATTTTATTAATCTCTTATAAGTTCTCATGTTAAAATAATTGTTAATTGATAATAATAACATATAAAATGGTCATTTTAGGAAATAATTATTTGAGTTATAAAAAAATGTATATATTTTAAAATATTTTTAAATAGGTAAAGATAAATATGATTTATAAAATATTTGATTCTTTTTTTTATATATTTTTTAAATTAGTAAATAAAAACCCACTTTTCCCATAATATAAAATATTTTAAGGTTTTTAATTATTTACATATAATTTCCACTTCTTATAATTAATTTTAATTTTTATAATATATAAAATTGTATATCTATGATGTTACATCATCTATATCACAGATAAACTTTGGAGTTCAATAATCAGCCTCGCTGTGAATATTTGGAAATATTTTCATCAAAGAAGAAAAAGAAAAAGGAAACAAGTTGGATTCCATGGCGAGCTCCACACGGTTTCTATACATAACATGTTAATATCAAGCATTAAGTGCTCATTGAGTGCACCACTGAAAAGTCATAGGAAGAAAAGGGGAAGGGGACACAAATGTCAACAACTTTTGTATACAATTTTGAAGGGATTTTAATAAATATATAAAATTATAATAATTATATATTTTTATTTATACAAATAATATTTGAAGAAGTGCTACATTCTAGGCAATTTCCTATAACATAAAGTAAATGATGTACACCCATTTATTTTTAGGGTTCCTTCTTTGTAAGATATGTGCACAAAAATCAACTCCACCTAATTATGCTAATCATGTTATTTATATACGTATTTTTCTTCCTAAGTGTTTAGAAAATTATTTTATGCTCTAATAATTTGAAGTTTTATAGAATTATGCAATAATTCTAGTTCTTTAATATAAATAAATAATAACCCATTAGTACTATTTGTTAGATTTTCTTAAACGGATCTATAAATCTGGCTCATAATCTTTTAGCAATTTTGGATTTCCGTTGATTTAGTTTTTTACTATTGATTGTTATTAATAGCCATGAATTATGACATTGACTTTGTGACGGGTAGAGTGAATATAAATAGAATTTTTATAGTTGGATCCTAAGTCTCCAATTTCTATTCACACATATATACACAATCGTTTTGAAATTGATTAAGGATTTAAAAACACCTCAACCCATCTTATTGATTAAGGGTTTATCTGCCATGTCAATATCAAGTATTAATTGTTGATTGAGGTGAAAGATGAATTAATATACACCACCGATAGGAAGATAAAAGGAATATGACACAAATGTTCAACAACTTTTTTATACAATTTTGAAGGGATTTTAATAAATATATAAAATAATAATAATTATGTATATATATTTATATAAATAATATTTGAAGCATAGCTACATTCTAGGCAATTTCCTTTAACATAAAGTAAATGTTGTAACCCACACCCCACCCCCCTTCCCAATATTTTCATGGTTCATTTGAAATTTTATAGAGTTATGCAATAGCTCTAGTACTTTAATATAAATCAATAACAATCCATTTGTAGTACTATCATCTTAACTACAAATTTTTTTATGATGTGACATATTTGAAATACATCTTTTAGTAAAGGAAGATTTTTACCTTATTTTTGAAATAGTAATATTGAAGAATAAGAATCATAATAGAAACACAAATAAAGATGAATTAAAATACTATGTAAAAAATAATTAAATTTTTTAATAAAATTAGTTTTATGAGAATAAAGTTTTGATTTTGATTTTGGACAAATAATTGAAATGCAATAATTCAACATTTCAAACATACTCATAATATAATGTGTGTGAAAAAAAGGTCAATCAAATATTTTGTATTGGCCTAGTGATCAAATGACAATTGTGGATGGTTTGGGGAAAAGGAGATAAGATTTAACTTTGTTTTGTCTACATATGAATTTGTAGACTTTTTTGTGGTGCTATGGTATGAAATAAAAATAGCAAAAGTTGAGGGACCATAGACTTGTATATTTAAAAACATGAGAGAACTCTAACCCAATGTATATAAAGAATTTTCAGTTTTTTTTATGACCATTACTAATTTTAGTTTATAATATAGAAAATTTAGTATCTAATAGAAGACAACATGTAATAATTTATACATAGAAAACCTAAATAACTTGTTATTTAGGAAAAAAAAAATCACACCACTCATTTGATTGATTATTTTGTAATTTACTAGCATAAAAATAAGGGTCAAAGAAATTCCAATCCAAAACTTTGGTACTTCTCCTTTAGGGTGCACAAATTTTTTAGCTTCATGATTTTTATCTCCTAGGTTATACTTTCATTCACGGTTATGCAAACAAGGGATCCCTAATCAACACAACTCATGTAACAAGTCATTAATTCATGTTCATTGCTAGATAATGAAAAAAAAGAAAAGAAAGATATGTCATCCATGATTATTTACTTGTAAGGTTTGAAATCATATTATTCCTTGGAAATGATGAATCAAGGATAGTCCTTGGGATTTTTTTATGATTGAAGAAGTATCTTGGTTATAGGGATTTGGTATGCTTCAGGTTTAGTATTGAATTTGAAAGTAATTAACCTAAAATTGTGTTGACTTAAGATTTGGTTTTGGTTTAAGAAATAATGATCTCAAGATTTTATTCACTCAACATTTTGTAGTTAACCCTAAGATTGTATTAGCTTATGACTGATTTAATATTCCTTGAATCACATAAATAGGTTTACCTTGATTTCTTGAACAATTAATCGATTGTTAGATAAAATGGCTACTTTTGAGTTTGAGCATAACAAATGGTATAGGAGTATGTAGTCAATTTGAAAACCTCTTTCACAATAAGACAAAACTTCATAATCAAAGTGGGACAATTGAGATCATGACAAACAACAATGTAAATGTTAGTCGTAACCATTCCCATGGCTTTATTTGACCATTACCAATATGATCATTTGATCACCCCACTTTCATAATAAGACAATACAATCAAATCACAATGGCTAAGAGTCTTTCATTTCTTTTCCAAACAAGCTGAAGAACAAGTCAAGGAAAGAGAAAATGAATTAGATGAGCCTCAAGAAATGATGGCTCAAGAAGTTGGCTAGGGATTTTTTGGCTTGAGATTTGGGGGGTGAGCCTTATTATTATGTAGATTTGTAACTATAGCACATTTTGGAAATAATGGCTCAAGGAGTAAACCTAAGATTGTGTTGACTTGGAATTGCCCTAGGAATTTCATATGCTCAAAGTTTGGTATTAGCTTTGTGATTGTGTCAAATTTGCAACATTGTCACTCCTAAAGATATAATGACCCAAGCTAGAACTATTGACCCCGAGAAGTAAGCACAATTATTTTTCTACTATTCAAGAAATAATGGCTCTAGGATTAATTCGATTGTGTTTAACCCATGGATTTTGTTACACCTAAGCTGACTCAAGATTTATCGTTATCACAACACTCTTTGGAAAATTATGGTTCAAAGAGCAAGTCAAATATCAATCTTAAAAAGTAACCTCAAGATTGTATTGCCTTAGGATTTGGTGCAGAAAGAAAATTTACTTGAGATAAGAAATTGAAAAAAAAAAGAGAAAAAGAATCAATATATAACTGAAAAGTAACATATTCATGCTTGACACTTCAATGTTGGCATTAATTACTTCATCATTCTTCTCTTCTTACCTGAAAGAAGAAATTAAAAGAAAAAATGAAGCACTAACTTATCATGCTTACTCAAAATGGTCTTGAAGAAAGCAGATAATCATGTAGTATTGAGGTCATGCCTCGAAAGTTTTTCAGTCAACCCTTTGGACCAGAGCTTAGGACACCTATAGATGGATATAGTTTCAAGAGAACGCAGGTTTTTGAAAGCCACAGGTGCGACGGAATCCAGTTTACGAATAAAAAAATTGCTCAGTTGTGGGAAAAAGATAGTCATCATCTGATAGAGAAGCCAGAGCTGGACAAACACCAGAAATGTACAAATGATGAAAGAGAAGTGAGCCTGTGGAGGCCCTACTCAGATAATGGCAGCTTCAGATTCACATGATCTCCCATATAAAGTGATGTAAGGTTGGAGGCTAAACTGCAGTCTTCTGCTTCTTCTGGTTAGCCCAGTCTTCCAATTTCAAATATTTAAGATTGCCAAGCAGCCCTGCTGCTCCAAAGTCCAAAGGGTACAAGTCCATGCCACTACCAGATCTCCAGACTTTCAAGACCACTGAGGCATTCTAATCCAAACCTGCTCTCCTACAAAAGATGCAATCTCCCAACATCCTCTTACCATCAGTTTTGCAGGCAGCCCTTTCCTTTGTCAAAACCTACATCATGGCAAAAACATACCCAATTTAAATTATGAATGAGCAGACATACCCAGTTTAAAATAAGGAAGAGTGGTCTCTGCTTTTGTTATTTTGAGTAGGGAAAGTAGAGTTCAAAGAAAATTGCTAATATTTATGATATATGAAAACCCGTGCCTGATTGAAAGCAAGGAGAGAATAGGGCTGGGACAGTAAATGGGTATATCTAATATCTATATCAATAATGGGGATGTGGGCAATGTAGTTCTCTTATAAGCACATTTCTTCTAGAATAGGACAGCCTGTGCTAGCCTTCTAAGTATTGCAGGCAGCCCAAGGACCAGAGATTAGGTGATCAATAAATATGTAGGCACCTTTCTTAAGATACTATAGTATACATCCAGAGTCAGCCAGAAGGTTTGTTTAATGCCCTCTCCAATCTTCTTAAGACTGGATTGAACTCAAAACAAAAGTAGTATAACCTTGCACAAATAAACCTGCAGGACAATTCGTGGATCTGTGGATGGAACTGTATATGTGTAAAATTAAGGTTAATCACACTGCAAAAACAACAGAATGCCAACGTTACTTCATCTAGAAAAATGACTCTGTTTGTGTGAAACAGAGGATTAACAGCAGCATGAAAAGCAAAGAGAGAATGCCAAGCCATAACTACAGACGATGTCCACCTCTAAATGAAACATCAATGAAAAATCTTGTGAGAAATTAAAAATCAATTGCACCAGTCATAGAAATTCACCATCTTTTTTTCATCCTACATGTTGAGAAGAAATTTCATTTATTTTCTGAAGGCCAAACCAATATGGGGCCATTGAAATGGGAAGCCACATATTCTGAACAGGGAGACATACCTATTAGTTTGCTTTCATCTCTACACTAGGAAACCAGAACTCTAAGGGAGACATACCTGTTTACCTCTGCAACATCCTTGTCAAGCCAGAACCCCATGAATTTAGAATGAAAATTGGCAGTCACATTAGCAGGAAAAGAATTAGCAAGAACTACACTAACATTATCAATCAAAATGAGCTTGTTCAAGATAGTTTATACATAGCTTCAGTTCATAATGGCACTCTGTGGTTGAATGAGTGATGTTTGGATAGAAATTTGAAGTGAGCAACAATGAACAATTTCTTGAAATACCATCAAAGACTTAGTGACATGACAATGTAAATATTTATAAATGATCATTGCAAAGCATTTTTCAAATCACTATACAAGTCTACCAACAATTATAAAAATAAAAAGGACACAGTTGAAGAGACAATAAGTGAGAGAAGAACCCACCCCAGTGAGTAACTTCTGTCAAAGATCTTCTGTCATCTTCACCCTGTGCTTCCTGCCACATCTCTACCAAGCATTATCCCTCTGAATCTACAAGGCAAGAACAGAAATTGGTTACAACTTCACCAGCATTATGAAGAGAAATAATTACATAAAATTTCAGAATGATTGGATCTCTTGAAACAGTTTCAAGGACAAAATAAAATGACAAAGTAAATATTTACAGAGTAAGAACCATTTCGAAAAGTAATACTAAACTTAAATGCTATCATAGGTTTCATCATCTGAATTATAGGTTTACTTACTTTCATCTTCTCTGCAGAACTTTTATTTGTGTAAAAAATTCGGACTAAATCCAAGACATTTGGTTTAAATATTGGAAAGTAAACAAAGGCTAGAAAAGCAGAAGTAGGTTGTACCTGATTGACTAAAGTAAGCATAAAGATGAATGGATCTATCCTTCTTGACAAGAGAAAAATGTATTTCAATCTGAGTCTGCTATCTTTCAATGGATGTATGAGCCATCTATTTGAATGCAGGGGATGTGGGAGAAGTTGGGCCAGTATCCTCCCTTCTCCTTTAAGCAGCTTTCTTTTATAATAGGACAACCAGTGATTTCAAGTCTTCCAAGTGTTGCAGGCAACTCCAAGGAACTGAGCTTGCAGCAACAATCAATACCTAGTTCAGTAAGAGACACCAGATTTTGGAGAGCCAGGGAGGTTAAAGATTCCAGTTCACTGATGAAAAGATAGGTCAGAGATGGAGGAAGCAGACACTCTTCATCCGAAAAAGAAGCCATATTGGGAAACACTCCACAAATGGACAATTCAGAAAGAGAGGTGAGGGTAAGGAGTCCCCATTCAGATATGGGTGTTTTCAGATTCTGACACAATCCAACGTAAAGTGATGTTAGATTGGGGGGCAAACCCCCTTCTGGAAAGGATTCCACTCCTGGACAACCCCGTATGCTGAGAGTCTGAACAGATGTGAGGTTTTTCATTTGCTGTGGAAGGGACCTGAGATTCACACATCTCCAAATACGAAGGTGCATGAGGTTGGGGGTGGACAACCCTCTTTTTGGAAAACACTCCAGACCTCCACAATCTTCTATGTGGAGCTCCTTGAGGCTTGTAAGGCATTCTGGTAGGATTTTAAGATTTGGATAGCCCCTTATGTCTAAATATTCAAGAGCTGTGCCATTGGGTGACATTTTCTCTGATATTGACTCCAAGTTTGCGCATCCCCAAATACAAAGGAGCTCAAGGGTGGAGGGTAACTCTCCTGTTGGAAAGAACTTGAGAGAGGAACAATTCTTTATCCACAATTTTTCAAGGCAACAAGTGTTTTTGCTTACAGTGGAAGAGGACTTGTGGTGCATCATTCCCTCTGGTAGAGACTCCAAATTTTCACAATCTTCAACCCTCATATGCTTGAGCGTGGTGGGCAGCTCACCATTTGGAAAGCATATGAGAGATGGGCAGTTCTGCAGCACCAGAGATCTGAGCAAGGGTGACAAAGCGGCCTCTGGAAATGAAACCAGTTTGGGGCACCTCTCTAATTTCAACTCTTGGAGAGATATGAGACTTTGCAATCCGTGTGGCAGCTCCTCCAGGTTAGCACAGTCTTGTATTTTCAAAATTTTAAGTTTGCAAGGTAGCATTTGCTCCTCCAACGTTACAAGCCAGTGACACCGTCCAATAGCTAATGTTTCAAGACAACTACCAACCCCACTTCTGAACACCACCCCTTCACATTCTTCTAAACTTAATTCACCAAGAGATGCAAATCCTGAAAAGGGAACTTTCAAATTTGGACACCCAAAGATATCAAGTTTAACCAGAGAAGGTAGGCAATCAGGCAACTGTATACCTAGCTTTGAGCATCTCCTTATTGTAAGTTCTCGAAGGAATGGAAATGGTCCCACTTGTTCATCTGCATCTGGAAAAAACCAATCTTTCCATGTTGGCATATTTTCAAACTTCAGAAACTCCAAGGAAGGAAAAGACTTGACAATCCCTCCATAAAACTCCTCATCTATGGTTCTAACTTCACTCATCCCTTCGATATGCAAGTTTTTGAGTAAGGATAATTGGCCGAGAGCCGGTAACGATGTGCATATCTTGCAATTCTTGAGAACCAAGTGTGTCATTAAAGGGAATGAGGGATTCTTTATCCAACTTGGAAAGTTTAGTCCACCATAGAATGCAATGGTGAGCTTTTCCAGATTTCTATGAGGTTGTAGCCACTCTAAAACAAGCGTCTCATTCATTTTATTTCTTGATTCACCAAAATCACTGCTCCATTTCAGTGTTAACTCTTTGATGTTCTGCTTCTTCTGTAAATTAACACTCCTTGCATCTTGAATATCTACCACATTATGCAACCCTGAAATAGAAAGCTTTCCTTGGAGACCCAGCAAATTCTTTAATTCTTTGACACCCGACCTGCTACCTTTGCCCACAATAAAGTCGGATAATGTTTGCAAATTGGTTAAGTGTCCCATTTGAGGGGGCATCTCCTGTAGTTGAACTGCACCAGAAATATCAACATGTCGAAGGTTGATGAGGCCTCCAATTCCCATAGGCAACTCAACAAGTCTATAGCAATTGCGTAATATTAGTGTTTGCAAATTATAAAGATGACCCACTGAATCGGGTAACCTATTCATCAAAGAATCAGATAAATTCAAATAGCGCAGATGTTTCAAACCGCCTATGGAATTTGGTAACATCTCACTTATGAAATAACCGCTTAATGACAATACCCGCAAACATTTCATTTCTTTTAAAAGGTCATCTAGCACCTTACTTGAAATGAAATATGTAGAAAATGTAGTCAGTGGCAAAGCAACCAACGTCCGCAAACACCTAGCCTTACAAAACGCTTCGAATTTTCTCATCATCTCGTAACGTTGACGATTGAATGACAAATGACGAGCCTTCTCTGAAACAGCCATGGATTGCTTATTATTCTCTAACTCATCATTCAAATTAAACATATGTCTCCGGAAATAGATTGAGCTAGATCGTTAATAAGATCATGCATCAAAAATTGGGATGAATTTTGAGTTGACTGTTGAAAAAATGACCTTGAGAATAAATCATCAAAGTACTCACAACCTAACTTCTCAGGCTGGTTCTCTCCCTTTGTTTGTTGCAGAAAACCTTCTGCCATCCATAATAGGATTAATTCATCTTTGTCGAATTCGTAGTCTTTTGGAAATATCGAGCAATAAGCAAAACACCGCTTCAAATGAGAAGGAAGATGATGGTAACTTAACTTGAGAGCGGGAAGAATACGACTTTTCTCCTCCGGAAAATCCCATATCTTGCTTGTTAATATATCTTCCCATGCTCTGCGATTTAGTTGATTGCGCAACATGCCACCAAGGGCCTTTGCTGCCAAAGGCAAGCCTTTGCACCTTCTGACTATCTCCTCTCCAACTTCTTTCAGGTGTGGATAAGCATCAAAGTCTCTTGCCCCCAATGCTTGTCGGGTGAATAAAGATAGACAATCATCATATGATAACTCCTGAAGGGGATAAGCTGAACAAGTTCCGGTAACAGATACAACCCCTTTATTACGGGTTGTGACAATAAGCTTACTACCTGACGCTCCGGCTCTCATCGGCATGCACAAAATATCCCATTCATCAAAATTCTCATTCCAAACGTCGTCCAAGATGAGAAGAAATTTCTTCCGGTAAAGTTTCTCCCTGAGCTCAATCTGAAGCAAATTAAGATTGTTGGCATAACGTGTATGTGGAGAAAGTGATTGCAGAATAGTTTTGGTCACCCTCAAAACATCAAAATCATCGGAAACACAGACCCAAGCTCGCAAATCAAAATGATCCTTCACTTTATCGTCATTAAACGCAAGTTGAGCAAGAGTAGTTTTGCCTATACCTCCCATGCCGACGATAGGGATCACGCAGACTTCATCATCACTTGGATCATCCTTGAGCAGCATGGCAAGTATGGCAGCCTTTTCTGTTTCCCTGCCGTAAATACGAGATTCAAGCACCAAAGAAGTGGATGGCAGTTTCCGTAGTCTCTTTCTACCAGACCAACCAGCAGAAACATCTCTTAAATCCAGGTGCTTTTTTTGGGCTGAAATATCTTGCAATCTGGCAGTGATCTCCTCTATCTTGGAACCCATACTTAAATTGGACCAAGCAGCACTCAAAGTGAGACTAGTAGACAGAGAAGAGAAAATGCTCCGAACAGTACCAGTGGGCGGTTGGGGTTGAGCCACGATCAAGTTGCGTCGCAAAGCTTGGGTGGCGAATTCGTCCAAGATGTCCTCAACATCATAAGCCAAGTCTCTGAGGTCGTCTAGCCACATCTTCACCAGGGGGTTTGTCATCTGCTTCTCCTCCGCGTCATGGAGCACTGCGTAGATCTTCATCAATATTTTCTTCCACTCGTTCAGTTCAGAATCCACTTGCTCTTCACGTGCGTACTTCCACAGCTCCGGCGAGGCGACCATGTCGACCAACTTCTGAATGAACCCAGACAAAACGGCTTCTCCAACAAAACCGGCCATGTTTTTTTTCTTTTCTTGTAGGTAACAAGGGATTGATAAGGGAACTCTCTGCAACAGATCTTTAAGAATATTAGATATTCTTCAGAAGAAAAGTTTGTAGCTAAAAAAGTATTAGGGAAAGTCTCTGCAACTCTAGAGAAGAAAAAGTATTTGGGAACACGGCATTGAATTCCATGGAAGTGAGGGTCCATATTTTCACTTCATGCCAAAACTTCTTACATGTCATGGTCTCCTCACGAGCCATGGTCCTCTTTTGTACTATGGCCCCCTCATGCACTAGACTATTCAAACACTTCGTAATTTCCACCATTCAAGATCCAATAATTAATTAGGAAAGACCACATTATTATAGATAATGAAATATATGCTTTATATATCACATTCTTATTAGATAATGATGACACCACCTTTAACCAAAATATCTTCTACAATTTTCTTACATGTTCCATTCTTCTTGACTTTAGTAAGATCACACAAAGAAGTACATGAAGTTTAATGTGATTCGACTAGTTCGTATGTATAAAATATTTGTTACGTTGATATGATATTGTAATATTAGATTTCTTTATACAATAAGGAATGTTATCGGAAATATCTTTACAAATTTTCTAGATATTAAAGCAACAAATTTACCTGATGAAGATGAGTTTATAAAAACTATATATGATAGATAGAAATACGAAAAAGAGCGAGAGACACCGAGTAGAATAATAACTCACAATTCAAGGTATACGTATAAGGAGTAGGGAAATATGATATTTTTTGTTCTTTATAATATTTTTTATTTTATGATATAGTGAAATTATTTTCTCTCATCCATAGATATAAAAATAGTTAGTTAAATCAAGTTAAACCCCATATACATTTTTGTGAAAAAATTATCTTTATATTCTTATATTAATATGTTGGCAATAAATCTTTGTCTATGTTAGAGCTTTTTTTTTTATACAACATGTTATATCAAAGTTTTTTCCGACACATACAACAAGTGGTATTGGAACTAGGTAATGGGTTTAAGTTATAGAAGTAGAATGTTAAAGAAAGAATTGTTAGGTATGTGATATCATGACTCATTGAGAAAATGATAGCTAAAATAAATGATCCAGGATAGGTATGTAAGGCAAACCCAAAGTCCACAAGACAGGTGTTTTATGGGTAAGGATGAAAATATAAAAAATATAAATTTTATAAATATACATTTATTATTAAATTACATTATAGATTATTTTACAATATTATTATGATAATATGTCTAATTTTAAAATATATTTAATATTAAAATTATGATCCATTTTAATTTAAAAGTATTCAATGATATCAAATAAATAATAATATATGTATAATTTTTTTAATATTTATATTTATTATATTTAATAAATATATAGATTATATAAAAAATACAAAATTATGTTTTTATATTTTTGGTAATAAATTAAATCAAATATAAAAATAAAATAATTATAATTTATTTATTTAATAATATAAAAATTGAAAAATCAATGAAATATCAGTAAAATATCCAAAAATATCGATGAAATATCAGTTAAAACACAAAAAAAAATAGAAAAATTGATAAAATATCTAAAAATATTGATTGATGGATATATCTTTTTGAATTTTGTATCACGGATATTGGATATATTATGGATATATCGGCATATATTTGGGTATTTTAATCCTTGGTTATGGGATCTTCAATCTCCATTGTGATTGTTAAGTCACGTTATAAGCCTCAGTATAAGTAAAAGAGTCTTAGGATAGATGTGTTGTGGGATAGTCAAGTCCCATCACGAGCCTTCAAATCGTTAAGCTTTGGAATAAGTGTTAATTAAGGGGTGGTTATGGCATAATAGAACAAGTCATAAACACTACAGTGCACCAACCTTTACTTGAAGTTGGAAAATAAATAAATCAATAGAAGTATATGATATGTAACTGAGAATAGCATACATATTCCTGCTTGTGTACAATAGCAGAAACCAGAAGAATAAGTCCTAATAAGCACTGAACACGTTCATCATTCTTTTCTTCATACCTGAGATAAGAAATTCAGAAAAGGAACTATCAACTTACAAAATGGAGGAACCCATATCGGAGATTCTCAGAAGGAAAAACAAAATAGATAATCATCTAACATTGAGGTAAAAAACATACCATCACCATGTGAATTTGCTGCTTAATGTTCGGAAATTTTGGATTTCATATGTTTCTTTGCTTCTTTGTTTCTTTCCTTCCTGTATGTAGACAGAAATTTCCATTCTTTATTTAGAAATGAACTCAGAATTTTGCCATTGAAAATGGGAGATGCATACTGGGAATAGGCAGTAGGCATACCTTGTTGAAGGAGGGAAAAACACAGCGCAAACGACAAATGACTCATCAATCGGCTTCCTTGATCTGAAACAAATAAGAACAAAACAGCTTAAGCAGGGCAAGAGATTTTGCACCCAGTTTTAGCCATAAGCCAATGATGCGGTCAAAAGCCACCTCCTATCCAAGCCTTCAATAAACACATGGAAAATCATATTAACAAGATAATCTGAAACTGGGATTGAGTTGCAAATAGGCATACCTGACTGAGTTTTTTTTGTCTCTTTTGTGTACAGGACAGAGAATTCATCTTGGGATGCTGTTAGCATTCCCTTATTTCAAGTCTTGATAGCGTTGCACGCAGCCCAATGGACCGGAGCTTAGGGCACCTGTAGATGGATATCCTTTCAAGAGAAAAGAGGTTTTTGAGAGCCAGACAGGCCAGGGAATCCAGCTTACTGATAAAAAGTTTGCTCAGAGTTGTAGGAAGAAGACAGTCATCATCTGAAAGAGATGCCAGACTTGGACATACACCGGAAATGTACAGTGATGAAAGAGAAGTGAGCCTGTGGAGGCCCCATTCAGATAATGGCACCTTCAGATTCACACAATCTTTGATTGAGAGCGAGGTAAGGTTGGGAGCCAAACCGCATTCTGGAAATGACTCCAAGCCCTGACAATTCCTGATATTCAGTCCTTGAAGAGATGAAAGGTTCTGCATTTGATGAGGCAGGGACTTCAGGTTCTCACAGTTGTTAATATAAAGGTCTCTGAGATTGGGAGTGGGCAAGCCCCTTTCTGGAAAGGACACAAGACCTTGACAACCATATATATAGAGATACTTGAGGCTGTGGAGGAATCCTGGAAGGATTTTCATGTTTGGATAATTGGAAATGGACAACTGTTCAAGTGCAGTATTGCTGTGCAACATCTGCTCTGAAATTGGTTGAAATTGCCCGCAGTCCCATATCTCAAGCCGCTTAAGGGTGGAGGGTAGCTCGCCTGTTGGAAGGGATGGAAGGGATGAACATTTTCTGATCTCCAAGACTTCAAGACAACAAGAGTTGGTGCTAACCATAGAATTGTGGTGCATCATTCCCTCTGGCAGAGTCTGTAGATTTGCACAATCCTTGATCTTCAGTTGCTTAAGTGAGGCAGGCAGCTCACCTTCTGGAAAGCTAATGAGGCATGGGCAGTGTTCAATCTCCAAATATTCAAGGAAACCTGAGTTGTAATTGTGAGGTAGTAACTTCAGAGTCTTGCATTTCTGCAGCACGAGACTTCTCAGCATCGGTGGCAAGCCCATCTCTGGAAATGACTCCAGTTTGGGGCAACTCTGTAATGACAACTCTTCAAGACATGTGAGACTTTGCAGACCATTAGGCAGCCTCTGCAGGTTAGCACAGTTTTCTATTTTCAAATGTTTGAGATTGCATGGCAGCCTTTGCTCCTCCAAGGATACAAGTCCATGGCACTGCCAGATATCTATACTTTCAAGACCCCGGAGGCATTCTAATCCAAATCTGTTCTCCCACAAAGACGTCATCTCCCCACATCCTCTTATCACCAGTTTTTGAAGGGCTGCTAACAACTGGGTATATCCTTCCCTTAGACAAGTTAATCTGGAAATTCTCTGAATGTTTAGTGTAGTGAGGGAGCTCAGATCAACCCCGTTTCTCAACACAACCTCATTACATTCTACAACGTTTAAGCTACAAACATATGCAAGTCTTGGAAGTGCAGCCTTCAACTTTGGACATTCAAAAATTTCGAGCTCTGTCAGGGAAGGTAGGCAATTGGGCAAGCTTCCAGTCAGTTTGGGACATTCCCTTATTCTAAGCTCTCGAAGGCAAGAAAATAATCCTTCACATTCCTCAACCATATCAGAAAAACACCAGTCTTCCCATTCTGGCATATCCTCAAACCTTAGAGACTCCAAGCATGGAAAAGGCTGGAAAAGAGAGACCTCCCCAAAAAATTCATCACCTATGGTTTTAACTTTACACATTCCTTGAATGCGCAAGGCTTTGAGTAGAGATAGTCGTCCAAGACACAGTAGCGATGTGCATTTTCCACAATTTTTAAGGGTCAGGGACTCCATTTTTGCGAATGAAGGATTCCCTATCCAGCTTGGGAATTTTGGTCCTCCATAGAACTCAACTGTGAGCTTTTTCAGATTTCTTTGAGGTTGCAGCAACTCGAGCACAAGCATTTCATTCAATTCATTTCGTGAATCATCAAAATCACCACTCCATCCCATTGTTAGTTCTTCAATGTGGCACTTATTCTTTAAACAAGCATCCACTGCATCTCGTGTATTTCTCGCATTATGCAATCCTTGAATGGAAAGTTCTCCTTGAAGATCCAACAAGTGCTTCAATTCTTGTATGCTCGACCCATTACCTTTCCCCACAATAAACTTAGACAATGTTTGCAAATTTGTCAGGCTGCCCATTCGTGGGGGCATCTCTTGTAATTGACTTGTCCCAGCAATATCAAGATGTCGAAGGTTGATTAAATTTCCCATCCCCACAGGCATCTCAGTGAGACTCCAACAATCTCGTAATATTAAGGTTTGTAAATTATACAGATGACCTACTGAATTAGGTAACCTTTTAATTGAAGAGCGACATAGATTGAGATATCGTAGATGACTCAAATCATCAATTGAACTCGGCAGCTCACTCATCTTATAGCCACTTAAAGATAGTACCCGTAAGCATTTCATTTCCATTAAGAGGTCATGTGTCACCTTCGTAGTTATGAATGACAAACTTTTCATAAATGATACACTGATGGGTAAAGCTAGAAAAGTTCGAAGATACTTCCCTTTATCGACAACTTCAAATTTTTTGAAGATCTCATTAGCCTGACGAATGAATGACAAATGGCGAGCCCTTTGAAAAATATTTTCATTATTCTCCAACTTATCCTCCAAATTGAAACATACATTTCCGGCAATAGATTGAGCCAAATCATGGATGAGATCATGCATCATGAATCGCGGCATTATGTCACTTGATTGTTGAAAGAATGACCTTGATAACAACTCTGAGAAGTATTTGGAACCTAAGTCCTCCATTCGCTTCTTCCCTTTTGTTTGCTGCAGAAATCCTTCTCCCATCCATAAAAGGATTAATTCATCCTTTTTGAATTCATATCCCTTGGGAAAAATAGCGCAGTAAGCAAAGCACTGCTTCAGATGAGATGGGAGGTGATGATAGCTCAATTTGAGAGCTGGAAGAACACCACTTTTCTCTTCTGGTAGATCCCATATCTTACTCTTCAATATATCGTCCCATGCCTCATGGTTTAGTTCATTTCGCAAGATGCCTCCCAGGGCCTTTGCGACCAAAGGCAAGCCCCTGCATCTGTTCACCATTTCCTCTCCAATTATTTTCACGTGCGGATGAGCTTCAAAGTTCCTTGCTCCCAATGCATGCTGCGCAAACACAGCTCGACAATCATCATTTGACAGCTCCTGCAGGGGGTAAGGCGAAACCGTTCTGGTAAGTGACGCGACACCCATGTTGCGAGTAGTGATGATAACCTTACTGCCGGGTCCCCCTGCTCGTAAAGGGGTGCACAACCTATCCCATTTGTCATAGTTCTCGTTCCAGACATCATCTAGAACAAGCAGAAACTTCTTTCCAGACAATTTCTCTTTCAGCTTGACTTGAAGCAAGTTTAGATCATTGATCTCACGGGCATAAGAAGCAATTGACTGTAGAAGCGTTTTTGTTATCCTCAAAACATCAAAATCATCAGAAACACAAACCCAAGCCCTCAGATCAAAATGATTCTTCACTCTGTCGTCGTGGTAGGCAAGCTGGGCAAGGGTAGTTTTGCCGACACCTCCCATGCCGACTATAGGAATCACGCAGACTTCATTATCATGAACCAATTCATCCCTCAGCAACACTTCAAGTATCGCCTCTTTATCAGTTTCCCTGCCATAAACACGAGACTCAACCACCAGACAAGTTGTTTCAGGGACTCTTTTTCTCTTCCTGTTGGACCTCCCTTCAACATTCTCTCTCAAATCCAGGTCACCCTTTTGGGTAGAAATCTCATGTAATCTTGCAGTGATCTCCTCTATCTTAGACCCCATATTGAGATTATACACCAAAGCATTTGGATTGAAACGAGAAGACAAGGAGGAGATGAGGCTGCGTACCGTACTAGTACTTGGCTGAGGATCGTCTGTGATCAGCTTGCGCCGTAAAGCTTCGGTGGCGAAGTCGTCCAAGATGTCCTCAACATCATAGGCCAAGTCTCTGAGCTCGGCTAACCATATCTGCACGAACCGATTAGTCATCTGCTTCTCCTCAGCATCATGAAGCACTGCATGGATTTTCAGCAGTATTCCCTCCCACTTCTTGAGCTCGGCGTGGACTTGTTCTTCGCGGGCGAACTTCCGGAGGTCGGGGCAGGCCAACATGTCGACAAGCTTCTGAATGGAAGCAGATAGAAAAGCCTCTCCAACAAAAGCCATGGTTAGTTACTTTGCAGAAATCAGTCCCAAATCGTACAACAGAACCAGAAGAAATGGTTTATGTTGTGCTAACTAATGGTCGTAGAAATTTTGAATATGGTTCCCAGGGATTCTGGAGCGTTCAACTGTGAGGGGCCCCTGAGTTGGAAATTTTCATGGGCTTCTCATTGAAGTAAAACCTCACAAAATGACAACTGTGTTGACTGCTTTGATTACCAGTTTCCATCAGCCTCCTTCAGACGAGACCTCTTCCTCCCTCATGTGTTAGGTATGAACTTTTTCCGCTGGTGCATAAGATTCTTCGATTATTATCAAATGGTAATTAAGAAAAATTCTTAATTTTTTTAATCTAAAATCCAACTTTCAAATAAAAAACTTTGAAATATTAAAAGGGAAAAAAAAAGCTTCTAATCTTTTAAAAAAAAAAAATGACTTTCAAACACCATGAAGATTAATTTGAATCTTCTAACATAAGTATAACAAACACAAATATAATCTATGGGACAAATATGGGTGAACCATTGAGCTTACAAGCGTGATGACATAATGACAAGATTAAACTTACATTTTATTCATAAAATTGGTGTCTATAAGATTTGTTGCGGTCAACTTTCTAGGACAAGGAGTCAAGTCAATGGAAGAAAAGGTCAAGGAGCCAAGTCAATGGAAGAAAATTGTGTTAGAGGATTTCTAATTAAGTGAATGGTTGGGGTCGTTGAATGTATGAAAGAGAATTTGACGTGAGGGTCACGGGGTGAAGAAAACATTGTTCTTCCATTTTTAGAAGAAGTGGCCACATTTGAATTGGGTTTCCGTGTACTAACTTGTACTATTTTTATACTGGTTGAAAAGACATCATCAATAAAGTAATATAAAATATACATTTTTTGGTTTTATTATTTATATTTTAATCTTATTTATTTGTATCTTTGTACCTAAATTTTATTTGTTTGTACTATTGTTCAACAATTTAGAGTTCTTCATTCATATTGAATGATGTAAATCTTTTATTTGATAGGTACCACTACGATACTTTAGAGTTTTCCTTTGATTTAATGGGTTTGAATATAAGAAAATCAACATCAATCCAATGATAGTTATCGAAGAAAAATTAAACAGTAAAGATGGGCTTTTCACCATATAAACAAATTGACTCCTAAACTATCGGTTGATAGTTTGAAAAATAGAGTTGAGTAAGTAGAAGTACACTTTTATATGATATTTTGTGAATTTTTTAGGTTCTAATTTTAGTGAAAATTAAAAGAATGCTAGTAAATTTAAGAAAAAAAAACCTTTTTATATTTTGATAGTTGAGACTCATCAATAAACTTATGATTTGTGGTTTTTTTATATTGAAGCTACCCTAGTTTTTGTCATGAATAATAATTTGAAATTTTGATAAGTTTGTGGTAAAATTCAATTCAAATATTCCTTTAATGTATGTGTTTAGTTAGAATAGGAATTTGTTTTTATTAAGATTTTTAGTTTAAACTTTTATTTTGGACATTATTTAAATGTTAGATAAAATTAATTATTGTTTGACATTTTAAAGAATTTTTGAAGTTGTTTGGATGATAGCATAGTGGTTGGTATGTTAGTTAATTTTATTTTTTATTTTTAAAAAGTGGAGTTTTGAGGATTATATAAGATGTTTTACTATTCTGAACAGAAATTTGGTCATTGTTAACCTTAAATTACAAAGTGATTGTTTGAGTCATTTGCATTTTGAGTTTTTAGGCTTTAGGTGTGAAATAACCGTGACACTTTTGGAATGGGTATTGGGGCATGACATCAACCCCACAAACCATGCACGTGCTAACTTTTCTTCCCTTATTTTCAACTTAACATTTTTCAGTTTTGGTTTAACTTTTGTAAGTTATCTTTTTCCTCTATGAACAGCCTTTATAACCTTAGAAACTTTTTGCTAAAAAATCATGGAACAAAACAATAATTATTTAACACAATTGTAGTTCTCTGTTTTTATAATATTAAAGAACTTTCCAATATCACAAAATCCTATACCACAAAAACACAAATCCCAAATCCCTTAATTGTAACACTATAACTCAACTCCTTCCTTCTTGCTCCCCTCTAACTTGATATTAAAAAAAAAAAAAGATTTTAAATCAAAAAGGTGAGGTACAACTCAGCATAAAAGGGTTCAATTAAATAGAAGAGTTTGAAAAACTATAAATTACATGGTTATACTCAAACATGAACAATTATATTAACACCCATCAACAAATACAACATCATATACCTTAATTTCTTTATAAGTTTCATTTCGAAACCTATAACAGTAACGACCACAAAGTATTTTGCAACTCTCATCTAAGGACATGTGTCCATACCCTTCATTTATCCACCAAAGCCTTAAACCTAAAATTAATATCGGTCTACATATTATGATATTACAATAGTCTTGATAGCCTGCAATTGTTTTTAGCCCAAACTAAGTTGAATGAGAATCTTGCAGACTATAATTTACAAGGGGAGAAATTAAAAAATCAATTTGGTGGGTCTATTCGTAGTACAAGTGTTGAGACAACCAAGATTTATGATACAAGTGTTGGTCTTAAAAGATTTTATAAGCTTGACTTCTCATTACGAGGAATACTTTCAAACCACCCAAGTTTGAAAAGGCCAAACTAGAAGAGACATCTGCTATGGTTGAATTTTGAATGTGATGCCTAAGGACAATAATCAAGAATAATGATCCTATCAAACCAGAGCCGGCAGTATGGCCAGAAGCTGTTGGAATAGCTCTAGGAGAGAAGCTGTTAGATTTTAGGTAAAGTAAGTCTCAAGGGAAAAGATTGTGTTAATCACATAAATTTGTGACAAAGACCTGTGATTTTATGTTGATGGGATTTTTGTACATGGTTCCTATGCATATTTGATGCTTTGAGTCTTATAAGTAAATATTTGAGAAATGATATCAAGTGCTAAATTAATTTGAGGGTCTGTTTGGTAGGGGACATGAAAATTCTTTTATGATTTTTTCAGAATATAAGAAATGAAAATGGTGAAAGCAAGCTGATAACATGCATTCCAATGTACAGCTGCTGAATATAGGTCCATTTTAGAAAATGTATGGAATTTAGGATGACATGTATTTCACTCCTTGGTAAAAATCAAGGGGTGGTTATGGCATTTGGACCTAATCAAATTGCTGTGTCAAAGCAGAAGAGAAGGCAGCTGGCCCCTCTACAACAACAGCTTGGGGAGTGTAATAGAACAAGTCATAAACACTATAGTGACTAAGGATAGCATACATATTCATGCTTGTGTACAATAGCAGAAACCAGAAAAACCTAAAATGAAGATAGATATATGTAAATTTCAAAACCTAAAATATGACCAACATAAGTAACAAATTAATTGCTTATATTTAAATTAAACCTAAAGTATTGCAAGTTTTAGCATGATGGTAAGGGGTTCCATTCTTACCAACTAATGGCCCTCATGCTTGATATCCAGAAGTTTAGAGATATTAGGGATGATAAAAAAATAAAAAAATAAAAAAATAAAAAGAAGAAGAAGAAGAAGAAGTTGGGTCAGATGGTCTCGTAGAGATCCAACCAAAATTGAATGAGATGAAGAATGATAATTGAGACCGAGGTCAAGAGAATTGAATAAACCTAAACCGGTATTTGTAGTAGAAAGAAAAAAGGATAAAATTATGAGTATAAAATTAAATTAATTTATATTTTAATAATAATTAATTTAATTAATTGAATGATAAAATTCAAGATAATGGTCAAAATATTATTTTAATGAATATAAGATGATAAATATAATTTATATTTTTATAAATATTATAATTATGAGTAATATATCAATAATAATTATAATTATTTTTATGTATTGAATTTAATACATAAAATTAATTAATTTTACAATACATATATTAATAATAATTTTATTATTGAAATATATTATTAGTTTAAATATTATTAAAAATATGAAAACATGTAGCATAAAAATATTTTTTTCTTTAAAATTATTTTTTTGAAATCATCTCTTTAGAATTAAATTTTGCATATAATTTCTTTTTTAAAATAAAAAGAAATCTTTTCTTGAAGAAATGATTTTTGCTTTGATTTTTTTAAAGAACATTTAGAAATGGTCTCTTCAAAAGATGATTTTTTCCTAAATATATGAATTTTTAGAAATCGTCTTTATAAGAGTCGATTTTTGCTTCGAATCAAATTATATGATAAACTCTTTTTCCTAATCAGCAAAAACTATTAAAGATTCAGAAATATTTTCTTCACTACAATAGTTTACAAATTATTTTTTAAAATTGCGTACACTTATCAAACATATGCTTACAAGATGAAAAGTGAATGTGAGTTGTGAATATGCTTACAAGATGTCACATAATGTGAGGACATGATTGAAGGGGTTAGTGCTTCCACTTCTTTTCAGTGACTCCTTCAATCTCAACTTGTTATCACTCGAATAATCCTTTATCCATCCACCCTCAAGTAGATTTCTATAGTTGAGAATGGAAATCCTCCATTCAACTTTGAAAATTATTATTCCATCATAAAATAGTAAAAATACAACTGTAAGATTCAGATGAAGATCAAGATAGCCCATTCCATTCCTTTGATTTTCAGGATCTCTATCATCTCATAAACTCCATTCCATCGTCCTTTAAATCAGCAGCTTTTCCATATCCAAATATTTTCCTGAGGATTCAGCAACAAATGTTTCAATTTTATAATTCAAGAGCATTAATAAGATTGAGATGTCAAGGTTGACTAGGCTTCCAATCTATTTCGAGAGCAAGCAATAACTCACATGAAAGTTGCTCTTCCACTCAGAATAAATGTTTTTCAAATGTTCTTGAAATTCTTATTCTTGTTGCACCATTTCTTCCTAATTATTTGAATTTTTCATTGAAAAAAAAAAGGTGGACTCTAACACATTTCTTATGTAGCATAGGTGCTATATTGGATTTGAGTTGAATTTTTAATAAATATATAATTAAATGGTCGCTTCTATTATAATGAAAATTTTGTAATATTAGTACTAGTAAATTATAACAGACCCATCGATGTAAATGCAGTAGTAGCTTTGTGGAAGCATCTGCAAGCAGAGTGGCTTGGACAAAATGAAAGAGAAGCACATAGCCAAGTATTTTTTGAACTATTTGATAAGACCCACAACTCCTCTTTAAGGTATTCCAATGACTAGGGAGCCGATGAGGCTCTTCTATCCGGTATGAGGCTTTGGAACTGAGGAGACCAACACTAATAGATGCACCAAAGGCAACCTGTAGATTATGGTTTTGTGGCATTGAGTGGGAGAGAAGAAATAATAGGGAGCAGTTAGAAGCCAATAGATGTAATCGTGTTCAACAAGCTTATAGCACTGACCAGGTCCACATGCTAAAGCTTCAAAAGCAATATATATATACCTATAGTTTTGTCTTACCTTAGCACTGGAACTCCAAAATTGCAACAAGATCTATTGAGCTTCTAGAAGGAGCAAGACCATGTTGTAGCCCCCCTCCTGGAGAATGTGTCCAAACATGAATGCCCTGAAATTTTGGAAAAAATCTTATTGTAAGCCAATGATGAACTATAAATGGACTCATCTTACTAAATGAAAACAAGTGTTTATAAGGATCCAATCAATAAAGGCAATATGTTCTTAATTGCTCTATATAGAAGAGTTTAAAGCAGATAGATGATTCACAGTGTATATGTGGATCCCAAAAGGAAATAGAAAATGAAAAAGATAAAAAGATAACTATCAAAGGAAGAGAATGCATTGGACAGTTGTACATCATCAAGAAAACTCATGACAGAACCCCCTTTGTTCTTTTATGTTAAAGGAACCTCTTTCCCTTAAGAATTTCTTCTATTTTTTTCTCCATCCATTCTAGACTAAAAACTTAAAATCACTGCCATCCACATAGTGCTCTAAGCAACAACTCTTCTGTGACAACCTGATAACAACTCCTTATAAAGTTTGAGGCATCATCCACAACACCCAAGATTGCCATTAACCTGCAGCCACCAAAAAATGCATCACCAACTAATCTACTGTTTTTTCCACCTATTTAATCATCTAATAGAAGCAATTTGGGAGGGGTCTTTCCTCTGTTCACCTTATTATCAGTAACAATAACTCTATTTGAATGGGCTTTCCCAATGAGAATTGATACCTTACTTGACACCCTACTATCTTATGCTTCCTTCAAAGAAAAGTTCTCTCCGGCTCCACTCTGCATCTCATGACAAATTTCATAGGGTATGGATAGGATTCAATTTAGGATCCTATCACTGTACAAAACATCCGGCCGAAATCTAAGCTTGTTCTTATCACCCCAATCATGTGTGTTGTAGGTTTATCAAATTTTTTGACAACCATTTCCAATGCCTTTCTGCAAACTCACCAAATAACCTTTACCTCATTTTCCTCCAATACTTCCTTCTTACCATCTTCCTCCACAATGGGTTCTCACTGCAGATCTCTAAATCTATTTGCCTAATAAGGCCTCATTTAATGACCCCAACCTTCTCGTAACTGAACCCACTATGGTGAGAAAATCATCCACGATTCTAAGTCTCAACTTATTTCCCCTTTTTTGCCACGTGAAATCCCTCCACAACCACTCTACAATTATTCCCAATCATTCCCAAACCCAGAGAAAGTTAAGGTCGAATTGATTAACAGGAAGCCTTTAGGAAAACCGTTATCATGACATTCATTGATCATTTTTGTCTGACCAAAGGCGAACTCTGCAGCATAGAGGAAATGTCATGCACAAGATTAAGTCTAGACACCAAAATAAGTACGAATCAAAAAACATCACAATTAAAAACTTTTCTACTTTGTAATACAATTACAGTTACAACCTTAAACATCGCCATGCAATTCTTGCTGTGCTAGGATATTTGTTAAGCATATCATGCATGCACCAACAATGATATGGTCAAAAAGGGGAAGATTATTGGTCAAAGAAGAAATTACTTCGTGTTTATTAAGTGTAATATACGTTTTATTTTAAAAACTTTCAAACACATCCTTCTTTCTCTTTCATAGAAATTTTTGTGAAAGGCCTAAAATAAAAAATAGTGGGACTTTGTTTGGATCATGGAAAGTTTGAGGGGAAAAAAGGAAGAGAAAGTGGAATGAAAGTAAAGACGAAGAAAGGTAATAAAATAGATATTAAACTTAAAAAAATTTTATTCCATGTTTCTTCAAACACATGTTTTTTTTCATCATCTATGTAAAGAATGAAGAATTTAAAAATACGTAAAATTTTAGTTGAATTTGATTATACTTGATTTTGATTTGTACTTTCCGTAGTAAACCAAATAAGAGAATTTTGATCGGTTCTACCATGATTGTCCTTAGCTCTTTTAATGATCCAAATGGAGCCTAAAGGTTTTGTGCAACTAAAATATATCTTACTAGAGCTCAAGATGCACACATGCCTTTGTTTTGTGGCAAAGGAGTTCATAAGCCATGCTTGAACTACACAGAGGTGATGTCAGTGGTCAAAATGTTGCAAAAGGTAATTGGATGTTAATCAAGTCTCTTTCATCCTGAAAAATCATACATACAAATATTCATATTATAATTGTATGAAGAAAGGGGAACTGAGGAAAATAACACTGTAAGGAACAAAACTCAAGAGAATGCCAATACATAATTGCATTCCAAATCAATCTCTAGTAAAACCATCAATGAAAAGCTATAGTGATCAATCATAGAGTAATTTACTTTGCCATACTATCACAATGAAACGAAAGATAAGCATATCAACCTCCAGAGCAGAAAACTATCAGACTTACTTGAAAAGAAAGAGAAAAAACCATCATCTATAGTTGATGTCATTAACAAACCACTATTTGAATCGGTAGAGCTTTGGTTGGAAATTTTTTTAATTCATCACCCTTGTTGTTCTTTTCCTCCTACATGCAAAAAGGAAATTTTCGTCAATATATAACAACTAACATTGTTGTTGAACCATTTATATAACCATTGTTTTTTTTGTGAGTAGGCAGGCATACCTGCATGGAACAAAGGAAGGAAGAAAGGTATCTGCTTCTATTTTTGTGTAAGGAAAACATAATTTAGTTCCAACTCATATAGCCAACGAAATAGTAGAACATGGGATTTACGTAGTTTTGAATCAATATCATTTTTTCTTATTTAGACATTTTGTTTAGAATAGGAAATTTCCTTTGGAAAATAATGACCTAAGCTTAGGACATTTCAGATGAACAACACTATAGGAGAATTTCAATGGTATCAAAGGTAAAAGTTTATGTTTCAACTTTTCAAGTATCAAATTAGAAACTCATATCAACTCCATAAGGGTTGTCTTTTATGAATGAGATTATCTTTTTTTCCATTTTTGTGATATAAAAATAAAATTCAAAAGAAATGTGTTCAAACATGAAAAACTATCCCTAATTGGGGATGTGTGTTGATGCAAGGTCAACTGGAGTCATATCCTCCTTATGTTGTGCCTCTCAAAGTTTTTACCTAGTGTTGGGGGACTAGGTGAGCTTTTTTCCTTCACAAAGGATGTTCGGACAAGTTGTCCGGGCAAGCCCCTTCGAAGCTTAAGTTAGATAAAGATAGGTAAGACTCTTTGAATGAGAGAATGTGTGGGCTAATTTAAGCGCGCATACCTTGTTTATGCTTAAGGAGGGTTTTTATAGTTCCCAGAAGGCGGCCCTTATAGTGCTGACTAAGAACTTTGACTTTCTTGTAATGATGACAATCCTGCAGGTGGTAGGGCAATCATTATAACTCTAGGTGCTTGGCAGGTGCCGTCAAAAGATATTGTGAAACCAAGGTTTGGTTAATCTTGATTTTGATGATAACAAAACAAGGTTTAGAACTAATGATTATATCTTAAGTGTGATTAGGCAAGATGATTTCCAAAGTGGCAATTACAAAGACATATCAAGCCAAAGAGAAATCATGAAGAAGAAGACCACCTCAAAGAGAAGTGATTTTCAAGACCCAAGCTTCATAAGATCTCTTTGTAAGGTTGTTGGTGCACTAGTTTTTTTTTTTCATGCATTACATTCTTTACTTATGCACCAAAATCATCCAAGAATTAATTCATTTTAAATCCTTTTAAAATTGGATGATTTCATGTTTTCAATTAAAACCTTGTGTCAAATATTTTCCAAACTTGTTTTAAAGGTTTTAAGTTGAAAAAGTTGGGTGTTGAGCCAAAAATGGCTCAATCGGTTGAGCCGGATGAACAGTAACCGGTTGACCCCCAGCTCAACCGGTTGAGGGGTATGAACAGTAACCAGTCGACCGTTCGAAAAATGTAAAAATTTTCTCTTTCTTCCAGAACGGTTGTTCAACCGGTCAAGGTTGAACCTCGTCCGATCGAGGTCCGGTCTAGGTCCGGTCTAGGTCCGGTCGAGGCCCGGTCAAGGCCCAACGGTCACCTGCCAAGCATTAAATGCTAACGGCTAGTCAACCGGTCGACCCCCAACTCGACCGGTCGACCCCCAACTCGACCGGTCGAACCCCAAACGGCTAGTTTGGCTTTTTTCTTCTATAAAAAGGCTCCAATCTTCATTGTTTCAAGAGCTTAACCTTCCTAAATCATTCTTGAATATATTTGAGCCTTAGAAGAGTGTTTTTGAGTGCACCATTCAATCCTAGTTTCTTGTATCATTTGAGCTTAAAGCTTTTGTACTAGGATTTTGTGAGATCTTGTAATTGTAAATCTTTGAGAGGAAGTTTTCCAAGAGTGTGGTATCTCTTGAGAAGTGTAAAGGGTGCTTGGAGCCAAAAGTCCAAGAGGGTGGATTGGAACCATAATCCAATTATATTGCTTGAAGGCTTGGTTTGGAAGCCTTGAATTAGTGGAACCTCAAGCTTAGGATTGAAGCTAGAGGAGAGTGGATGTAGGCCGGGTTGCGCCGAACCACTATAAATCTTGTGTTTGCATTCTCTCTTCCCTACTCTTTTAATTTATATGCAATTGTTTTTATATTGTTTATTATATATACTTGCATATAATTATCTTTTACATTCACTTAGTTTAAATTTTCAAAAAGAGACCATCACTCTATTCACCCCCCCCTCTAGGGTGATTACCATAGGTTGGATTAGCCTTAAATTCCTAACTGATATGGTATAATGTATGATCGTATAGTTACCCGTCCCTTCAACCTGTTTGAGGTGTGGGGTTGTGTGCAGTAATTAGTTGACATCGACCTGATGGTTGAGGTATGCCCCATTAGTCACTCATCTGCTATATATGAATGATTATGCAGGTCAATGGACCTTGAAGGTTGATTGGATGGTTCCGTCCACTTAGGAAGTCCGATTGTGCTTGATGTCTGACCTCATGGTCCGGATGGAAAACTTCGGACACTGCGGTCCCTATTTGGTCAATATTAAGGGAGGGTGACACGTGGAGAAGAGTCCCTATAATGCCCCATTTAAATCCATGCACCTATGTCCGAAAAGAACTGGATGGGTTAGGTGTCTCTTCAAATCATTCCAACGCCTTTGGGACACATGTCGCTTGGGGGATTAAATGTGGGTCGCTTTTACCTAGGCCACCTGTCAGGCGGCGTGTTGCTTAGGGGTGTGCTTCTAGGCGGCCTGTCTTTTGGGATAACTAGGGTTTTGGTCTCCTATAAATAAGGGACTCCAGACTCTTTGGGTTACCTTTTTGAATATCTTTATTTTTTGAGTTCTTCTTCTTCTTCTTCCAGTTTTCTGTATTTTTGTTTTTGCAACTTCGGTCGTTGTTCTTCTTTCGTTGCGTCATTGCTATTTCCAGAATTGCGTCAGGCGGGCCTTATTTCTGTTAGCGGACGCCTCTTTTGGACTTTGGTAAGTTTGCTCTCCTTTCGCATTGGTTTTTTACTGTTTATTTGCTTGCTGTTGGGGCCGTTTTTGGAGTCTATGACTTTCTAGATGCCAAGTGTACGTTGCAAGGTCCAAAATGTAGGAATTTAGTGTTTTCCTAGAGAAGTCAGTTGTAGTTGGAGGGAAAGACCGATAACACTTGCTAGAGTTAGGGTTTTTCACATCTTTCTATATCTGCTTTTTTTTTGTTGGTCCCTTAAAGAGTACACCTAGGCATTTTGTTTTGCAGTTGTTGTGGTGGTACAGGGGGGGGGGGGGGGGGGGGGGGGGGGGGTCTTTGGTTAGGGCTTGCTTTGCAAGCTAGACTAGGTAACTTGCCAAAGTGTGGGCTTTAGACCTGCGTAGGCTACTTGCTATACATTTGAGGCATTGCCTATTGGCAGAAGGGTTAGGTGACTATTCTCTAACTATCGGTGTTGTGTCGTGCAGGTCTCACACGACCCAAAGCCTCTCAATATGTCAGCAAGATGAGGCATTGCTTCCACCAATACGGTTGGTAGAGGCCAAAAAGGTGGCCAGAAGAGTGCAAGTGCCAGACATACTTAGACAAAGCATCCAATCAAACTTTTGTTTGAACGGGAGTTCCGGGAACTCTTTCGCATCCCGAACGGTGTCTCCATACTCTTGGTAGACGACAAACCTACACCTACTGAGAAGCAATCTCACAATGCCATCTATTTCAACAATAAGCAGTTCAATGTCGGGCTCCATTTTCCCTTGCCTTCTCTCTTTAAGCAGTTCTTTATTATACTAAGATCTCTCTGGTCTTCATTTACCCAAACGTTGTTAGGGTGTTGATGGGGTGCAACATCTTAAACATGCTTTTTCACCTGGACCTCTCCTTCTTAGAGGTCATTTTTATTTATACAATCAAGATGAGTCAGAAATGAATATTCAACCCGTTCGCTCATATTCCCTCTCTCCAGTTGTTGATAGGGTTTTCAGATTCCAAAAAGGACGGGGCCAGGGGCACGTCCTTGTTTCTGGTCCTTGGGTTGGCCTATATGAGGGTCTTGATCGAGAGTTTCACTCGCGCCACTCATTGTAGTTGTCTTTGTGTGTCCCTTATAGCTTACTGGTTATAAGCCTGTTACTGATGTTTTTGTTTGCGTGGTGTAGGTAAGGAGAGGAAAAATTGGCTCGTGGAATGGGTGAAAAAGGCTTCCTTTGACTGTCTCAACAAACTGTTCAAGATAACTTCAAACAAGCGGAACCATTTGATCCTTCTGATGGATCGAAATCTATTGGTTGTGGTCCGGGAGCCTAATTCATATGTCCTGCTCATCCTTCTTTGTTCGGCCTCTAAGGTCCTAGTGCCTGACGAGCACCACGTGCTGAAGAACCTTCCTTTTTACGAGGTCGCACGCGCGCAAGACAAAAAGGCACGCCAAGACCAGCTAGACCAAAGAGAGAAGAAACATTAGAAGGAGACGTTAAAGCAAGCCCCAAGCGAAAATCGTCTGGCTTCCAATTCTAATGTCCGTCTTCTAGCTAAGAAGAAGATATTTGCCATTCAACCCACTAAGAAGGCGCTAACTCTATCGCCCACATTTCCATCTACTTCAGCTTCTTCTGTAGCTTCATTTTCCTCTGTAGCCAACACTGAACAAGACTTATCGATTGACTTATTTTCCGTAGGAATTGAGCTAGAAACAGAAGTTGAGCCAGTTGTACCTCGCATTGTTTGTAAGGAAGAGGAAAAGGAGGACATGGCTACAAACCTGAGAGTTGGCTTCCAGGAGAGGCAGCGTAAGCGCCTCTTTGAATGTATTTTGGTCGTCCCTCCTCCTACTAAGAAGCCCTGCTCAGAAGTTCTTTGCCCGATGCCCATTTCAGCTATTCCTCCGGTGCCAAAGCCTTTGGTAGATGGTGTAGGCCCAGTCATGTGCCGACTGTGAGGCCTTCTACCGGAAAAGATGCCCGCCTAGAGCTAGGTGAGCCCTCCATTGGTCTAGCCCAACTCAGCGACAACTCCGTTGAGTGTGTGGCCTTTGTCCCTCCATGCCCTAAAACCCCTCGTGCTCCTAGCCGGAAAGAAATGGTTGAACTGCTGAAGCAGGTCCCCTGTTTCACAGAGAGTGAGGGTCTTGTGAATAATATAAGGGACCTCTTCTCGACTACTCGAAGGGTCTCGATGGACCTAAGTGGCGACCCAAACATCTCCTTCGTGGCACGACTCCCATTTGACACCCTAGATTCCATCGCCTCCCATATCCCGCCTATGTAGGATTACAGAGTCGTTGAGACGACAGAAATTGTAAGCCTTGCCCCTCTTTAGTTCATGACACTTTTGCCTTTGATTGCTTAACATATTCCTTACTGTTGTTTCAAGTGGTGGCTGACGTTCGCAATCTGATGCGACAGCATGCTTTGCTCTTCAAATGACCGGAGGTTGCTGAGGCACATGGACGATAGTGAAGAGCTCCGCTTGAAGTTGAAACTAGTATAGAGCGAGCTTGCTACTACTCAGAAAGTTGCTGACGAGGTAACCGGGTTGCTTAGGAAGGCAGAAAGGGAAAGGGAAGTGACCAATGCTGAGGCCCGCTAGCTGAGAGATGAGGGAGAGGCGGTAGAGGCCTAGTGTAAGAAAGCCGAGCAGGAGAACGAGCGGCTGAGGAAGGAAATGGAGGAGCTCTAAGCGGGGTTTGCTACTAAAAAGGAATAACTAGAGGGTGAGTACCAAAAGTAGGTGGATGACATGTTTTTCTTCAACTACTGGTGTTACATGAAGAAACATGACATCACCTTCAACACATAATTTCATTAGGACATGCGCTGAAGTCCATACTGGATGCTAGCTTTCAAGTATGGCTGGCAGAAAATGAAACTCAGGATACAAAAGTCCTTTCTTCAATTTGAGCAGAAGATCTTCATTTCTAACATCAAGGCATTGGGAATTTGAATCTAATTCTTTCTCCACGGTTTGCATGCATGTCCATCCTCGCACTTCCTACGTGGCAGCTTCCTCTGTGCCCATCCTCAAGTATGTGACCAAGCAACTCCTTCCCATTTTCAAAACAGCCAGACCAGCATCAGTAGGTAAGACCCTTTTGCCAATGTTACTGAACTGGGTCTCATTTGTTTTTAAAGCAACCATTGAGAACTTCCCAAGACATTGTTATTCATCTTATCTCATACATAACTTGACATCATAGTTGTACATATATACCACAACAATACAGGGGTTCTTTGATCAAAACCTTGTGTGCCACCTCCACATCCATTGCCTAAGAGTTGCCTCTTTAGAAATCAATGGAAGGAAACTTGAAAATGTGATCGGGGTTTCATATCAGTTGATATCATCTCATAAAACAAACATGGAGCCTCATCCATAAACCTGTTCTGGACATACATTACTAACAAAGTGTTTGCTACAGGAGAATCCATCTCCAACCCACAAATGACAATAGGCCCATGAAACTATGAACCAAAATTACTCGTTATCTTAAAGGCAGAGATAGACAGAACACAAGCAAATGCTACAGAAGTAGGATTGGTTTCAATTCTTCTTATTTCCATAAAAACTCCTACAACATCCATCCTCAGCTTCTTCAGCAAGATCTTCCGAATGAAGGGACAAAGAGCACTGCAGGGAATGACAAAGTATGTGATAGATACAGGGTTCAATTTGAGACCCTTGCATTTGATCAGAATTTCCTTGAAGATGAGCGTTAAAGCTCCTGCATCATCACCATCCGTTTGACAAACAACTCTAACGCTGTTGACATTTTCCCACATCTATTAACGAAGTCTAGGTAGCTCTCCCAACTGAGAATCTGTCCTCTATAATTCCTTGCATCCATAGGTAGAGATGAGAAGAAAAACGCACCCCAGGTATGGGTACCAGAAACATGGTAGACAACAAAAAAAAAATGAAGTGCAAGCAATAGGAACAACATGAATTCATACAAGCCTCATTTCATATATTAATCAATGAGCTCATATGAGGGTGAGTGAAATCAAATGAGTGCCAAATAAAAATCATAACAAGGTTACAGACATCTCATGGGGAAACAGAAACAGAGCCAAACGGGTCCTCAACAGAAATCATTAAAAAGAGAGACATGAGCATGTTTACTCCCAACCAACAAACATCATCCAATAATCAACAAAAACAAGAGAAGAAAAACTTACTAGTTGAAGCAAATGGGAAATCCACAATAAACATACCTAAAAATAATCCTCTCTAGCTAGGTTGGCTAGAAATCAGCAAGTCATTCTTCTTCTTCAACTGACCTCCCTCTCAAGCTAAACGAATACTCTCCCTGAAGCTCAAGGACCTCCCCCCTATTCTCACCAGCAAGCTCCTCCCGGTTTTCTCTCTGGTTTTCTCTCTGAAGCTCCCTTGAAAAATCTCCACCCCTGTCTCTAGCTCGCCTCTACCAGCTAAGCCATCTAAAAATATCTCTTTGCTCCCTCCAAAAAACACCACCTCTGCCCCCCTGCAGATACGCTTCTCTCCAACAGAAAAAGGCACTCATCTTTGAATATTCTCCCATAGGTGTCTCCACTTTAATGGCTCCTCAAAAAGCAATATCTGATTCCATAGCAGCCAATTAAAAGACGCCATGTGGTCTCCTGGGGTTGCGACACTTGGCAAAACAAACTGCATGAAAGTGCATGAAACCGAGCTCCAAAATGGGGGTCTACAGGTATGTTTGGAATGTTGAAATTAGAAGTAAAAATGAAAAATTCATTCTATTTCTTGTTTATTACTATATTCAAATTATTTAATAATAAAAAAAAAGAATAAACAATTTATTATAACTATCATAATAACAATTTTATTTTAAACTAATAACATAACCATTAATTAATAACACTTAAGTGAGTATATGTCAAATATAAATTAAAAAAAAAAAGGGCCAAATTGGGAGGTTGATGGATTTACTTATCCAATGGCCTAGATTTTACCAAACATATTTAATAATCCAGATATAGAGTTCGATAGGCATCCATTCCATACAACATTTTATATTTACAAAATAATTTTTAGCTTATGATGAATAATACAAAATGACAAAGAAGTATGTTTCAAAGTGTTTTTTTTTCCACATAGAATTGATTCATATCATAAATAAATTAGAAATCAATAATATTTAATTTTTATCTTATGCATAACTATAAATGTATTAATATTTTAAATTTTATTAAATTATATATATATATATATAATATTTAAATGTGAATATATTGAAAATGAAGGAAATTTTAATTGTTTAATTTTAAATAATCTTATAATTTTAAAAATATTATATTATTTTTATTTAATATTATAATTTTTTTAGTAAAGAATATATTTCTTTTGTTTGCTATATAAAGCAATAAATCAAATGTAGTTGAGTGGTCTCTCGACTTATTTTATGAGTTTGAGGTCCAGAGTTCAAATAAGGATTTTAAATGAGGTAAACACATTAAACATTTAAATCAAATGAAAATTATTTAATTGGCCTGGGAGGGGGCAGCTGAGGGATGACATTGAACATTTGGACTGAACCGATGGTTGGACTGACCAATCCGTTCATAAAATATCTCTTAAAGGTCACCTTCTTCAAGTCAGCTATGACTATGCGAAAGTTTCAACAAATATTCTTACTAAACAAACACTATATATTGGGTGGCTTTTCCCAATTCATAAGCACTGTTTATTGAGGCAAAAAAGTTAACTAGGCGGCTCGTTGACGTGAAAGGGTGAAGGCCATAGGAAGATTGAAAAAAAAAACAAAAAAAATCTTTGAGGTGAAAGGCTAACTAATGCTTAGAACAGTGGAGGCCCATAAAGAGATTAAAAAATATGGCACACAAGTGTTGACTGCCATATTCTCATAAAATAACGTTTTGGTTTCGGTTGAGAAATATTGCCTAATGAGATGAAACATTTTTTGAATTGTTTTAGTTAACACGTATAGCTAATGACATAGTTATATACAATTTTTTTGAAAAATATATTATCTTTGTTTAATAAAGTCGTATTTTGAAAAACATTTTTTCAAATTACTCAAACTGGATCGATAAGTTATTTTCCACGAGAATAGGATACCTTAACAAAAAATGGAGCATATCACAATTTGTTTCAATCACTAAGTATATTAAATATGTTTGCTCAAGATTCAAATAAGGAATTAAAACAGTATTTTCATACAAGCTTCCCTACCTCCTTTGGTAAGTTGATTAGTTTAACTTCGGTTTTATTCTTAAAGAAAGTCTTATTGTTCACATGTTTTGATTTTTCCTCAAACAAACAAAGGTTAAGGGTAGTAGTTGTTTATTCACAAGAAGTTACTATTAGGTTTAATTTTTAAAAAGTCTTAGCATCCCTTAATTCTTTTCTCACACTTGTTCTAGCTCCTTTTTAATTGAATTTTAAGGTGACAAATGCTTATAACCAAGTAACTTATCAAGATTTGCTAAATTCTTAGCTATTAGCTTACCAACCAATAGGAAAATTTGGAGATAAATACAACATACCCTTAGTCATCTTTTAATTAGCTTAACAAGCTTATTAATAAACTAACCAATTTCTTTAATTTATTAACCAATTAATTCACTAATCATGACATTAATTTTTAATAAGAGATTAAGCAAAGTTAAATTAATCATTAACTAAATTCAGGTCATTATAATATTGTTGTTAGACAATGATGGTATAAAAGTCGAAATTTGGTTATTGTTTATTTACACCAAAAATTTTGAATAGGTTGAAGAGAAATCCTCGGAAATGAATGAGATGAAATGAATATGATAAAATGAACATGTTTCAAATGTTGAAGTTAAAAAGTAAAAATGAATAATATATTCATTTTATTTATTATTTATTTTTGAATTCAAATTATTTAATGTTAGAATATTATGTTTTGTTTTTGTTGTTGGTAATTTTGTTCATTTTTATTATAGCAAGGTAAATTAGTTTTTTTATAAGGTAGGATTCGACAGGAAGTTTTAAAATTGAACTAAAATGTCTTAATTAATTTTTTGAAAGTTGAGATTTTATTTTTTAAGAAAACTTCATTTCTGACCTTTTCGACTCTTAAGCCTATATATACCCTACGTAAATGTATTTTAGAATTGAATGTTCTCATTCAGAAAATACCCTAACTTGTCCTACTATTCCTAAAAGCTCTCAAAGGTTCTTTGAACAAACTCTGGGTTGTGAAGAGACTTGCTTCCCCTCAAAGGCTAAGACGAATCCATTAAAGCATTTGAGGTGTTGCATTACAAATGTGAATCATTATATAGGTATTGGAGAGAAAGGCTTAAGGTAAGCAGTTAGGTAAAACTCTGTATCATGATCTTATAAAGTGGATTTTAGATTTGAGGTATTAAACCTTGTGATTTTTTATTTTTATGGTGAGTGTGAGGATTTTCCAAGTAAAAAGCCTCTTTTATCGTATGTATTGTCATTAATCATTTCTAATTTCTTATTGGATTTAATTGTGTTAAAAAGTATTAAGTGATTCTTAAACATTTAATTAGATTAAAATTTTCAATTATTATATCTCTGAAAGGTCATATTCTCTAATTTGTTCAAGTCTCTCTAATTTAGAAACATCTTTCAACTGCCAAGTTGATCACTTCTCTAGAATAAAGAGAAACTCCAGACAAAAGGAGAAGATGCAAATCAACTGTAACTATGTGAAAGTTCCAACAAATATTCTTGCCAAACAAACACTATATATTGGGTGGCTTTTCCCAATTCATAAGCACTGCTTATTGAGGTGAAAAAGTTAACTAATATTTTTATAGGCGGCCATGGGAAGATTTAAAAATGCTCGTTGACGTGAAAGGGTGAAGGCCATAAGAAGATTGAAAAAATAAAAAAATAAAAATCTTTGAGGTGAAAGGCTAACTAATGCTTAGAGTAGTGAAATATGGCCCACAAGTGTTGATTGCTATATTCTCATAAAATAACGTTTTGATTTCCATTGAGAAATATTGCCAAATGAGATGAAACATTTTTTGAATTGTTTTAGTTAACATGTCTAGCTAATGACATAGTTATATACATTTTTTTTGAAAAATATATTATCTTTGTTTAATAGAGTCGTATTTTGAAGAACATTTTTTCAAATTACTCAAACTGGATCGACAAGTTATTTTCCACAAGAATAGGATACCTTAACCAAATCAGAGCATATCATAACTTGTTTCAAACACCAAGTATATTAAATATGTTTGCTCAAGATTCAAGTAAGGAATCAAAACAATATTTTCATGTAAGCTTTCCTACTTCTATAAGTTGATTAGTTGAACTTTGGTTTCTATAAGTTGACTAACTTCGGTTTCATTATTAAAGAAAGTCTTATTGTTCACACGTTTCCAGTTTTTTTTCTCAAACAAAGGTTAAGGTTAGTAGTTGTTTGTTCACAAGAAGTTACTATCAAGTGTTTAATTTTAAAATAATCTTAGCATTCCTTACTTAATTGTTTTCTCACACTTGTTCCAACTCCTTTTTAATTGAATTTTAAGGTGAGAAATGCTTATAAGCAAGTAATTGATCAAGATTTGCTAAATTCTTAGCTATAAGCTTACTAACTAGTAGGAAAATTTGCGGATAAATACAACATATTCTTAGTCATCCTTTAATTAGCTTAACAAGCTTATTAATAAACTAACCAATTTCTTTAATTTATTAACCAATTAATTCACTAATCATGATATTGATTTTCATTAAGGGATTAAGCAAAGTTAAATTAATCATTAACTAAATTCAGGTCATTATAATAATGTTGTTAGATAATGATTATATAAAAATCCATATTTGATCATTGATTATTTACAATAAAATTTTTGAATAGGTCGAAGAGAAATCCTAGGAAATGAATGAGATAAGATGAACATGTTTCAAATGTTGAAGTTAAAAAGTAAAAATGAACAATATATTCATTTATTTCTGAATTCAAGTTATTCAATGTTAGAATATTATGTTTTGTTTTTGTTGTTGACAATTTTATTCTTTTTTATTCTAGCAAGGTAAATTAGTTTTTTTTTTTATAAGGTAGGATTCGATTGGAAGTTTCAAAATTGAGCTAAAATGTCTTAATTAATTTTTACAAAGTTGAGATTTTTTTTTTTTTAAAAAAAAAAAAACTTCATTTTCGACCTTCTAGACTCTTTAAGCCTATATATACCCTGCCTATATGTGTTTTAAGATTGGAAGTTCTCATTTAGAAAATACCCTAACTTGTCCTACTATTCCCAAAAGCTCTCAAAGGTTCTTTGAACAAATTCTGAGATGTGAAGAGACTTACATCCCCTTTAGAGGTTAAGGCAAATCCATTGAAGTATTTAAGGTACTGCGTTGCAAATGTAAGTCGTGATATAGGTACTAGAGAGAAAGTCTTAGGGTAAATAGTTAGGTAAAACTTTATATCATAATATCATAAAGTGGATTTTAGATTTGAAATCTTAAACCCTATGATTTTTTATTTTTATAGTGAGTGTGAGGATTTTCCATGTAAAAAGCCTCTTGTGTTGTATGTATTGTCATTGATCATTCGTAATTTCCTATTGGGTTTAATTATGTTAAAAAGGATTACCTGATTCTCAAATGTTTAATTAGATTAAAAATTTCAATTATTATATTAAAATCTTTGAAATATAGTCATTCACCCCATTTGGGTATTACCCTATCGAGACATTGGTTTTTCATCTAATACAAATAACAATAAAAATAAAAATAAAAATAATTATAATGATCCTAATAACCATTTCACTTTAAATTAATAATATAATTGTTAAAATGTTCCTAACAATAATTGAAAATATAGAAAGTACTTGCTAAGCATTTGCATTGTTCATAATAGTAATTTGATAGAAAGTAAATAAATAAAAACATTTATTTTTTCATATTTAAATTCCTTAAAAAAGAAATTATGCTATCGAAAATAATTATAAATTATTTTTAAAAAAAATTTCAAATGATTTTTCTTGAGACTTGCTTTTTAAACATTCCCAACAACTCCTAAAGCACACAAATATTGTTTGCTTCATACTTATAAAATGTTTTTAGCAGGTTTGGTTCCCAAAAAGTATTAGAAAAAGAAAAAAAATAGTAAAAAAAATAATTTTCTCATGATCATGTATGATTTTATTATAAAAAAATACCGATAAAAGTTAAATATAATTTAAATTATTAATTTTTTTAATATTTTTATATTATTTAATTAGAGTTAAATCCATACTATTTTGAGGTGGTGTACAAATTACTATATTGCAATAGTCTTGATAACTTGCAATTTTTTTTGGCCCAAACAAAATTGAGTGAGAACCCTTGCCCGCTACAATTTACAAAATCAATTCGGTGGGTCTACTTGTTATTGCAAGAGAAAAAGACTGAAAATACACTCTAAATATTAAAAGCAGAACTCCAATGATGTTCAGTGTTTATGACCAAAACTGTTGGGAATATCTCTAGGACCCAGGAGTCTCCTTTCATGTATTCCAATCTCCGAGCAATGGCAACACTAGTAAGCCTTGTTGCAGTTTGAGCACCATGCCCATCAATTTAAAACTCACTTCCTCACCCCCCTAATAATAATAATAAAAAAATAAATAAATAAAATTATAATAATTATATTATCATATGAATACTATGTATTTTATTATTTTTAATTATATTTTTAACTAATAATAAAATGCAACATGACTTAAAAACCTTTCTTCAAAGAGTAATTTCCTTAAAATTAAAATTTATTTATCCTCAATATTTTGAATTGATTGAAAATAATTATGATCTAATTTAAAATTATTATCGAAAGCAATATTAATATGAAGAAGTGATGTGGAAGTAAGTGAAAGAAACAAAAAATAATAAATGAAGTTTAATAATTAAAATATTTATTATATATAGTAGAAAGAAGAAAGAGTCTAAAATTAAATTAGTTTATATTTTAATAATAATTAATTAAATTAATTGAAAGATAAAATTCGGGATAAAAAACCAAATTATTTTTTAAAATCAAGATAAGATGGTAAACATAATTTACTTTTATAAATATTATAATTATAAGTAATATATTAGTAATAATTATAATTATTTTTATGTATTGAATTTAGTATATAAAATCAATTAATTTTATAATACATGTATTTATTTTAATATTAAAATATATTATTAGTTTAAATATTATCAAAATAAATTTATTTATTTTCCATATCTGACATTAACCACACTAAACAGCCCTGAAATACAAATATTTTCCCGAGGATCCAGCAACAAATGTTTCAATTTTATAATTTGAGAGCATGAGTAAGATTGAGATGTCAAGGTTGACCAGGCTTCCAATCTCTTCCGAGAGCAATAACTTACCTGAAAATTGGTCTTCTACTCTGAATTCCTATATTTATCATTCAACAATTTTTATCACACTTAGCATCCATAATCATATTGAGATACAGTGAATATAAGAGAAACCCAGTCCCAGTCCCAACCCCAATCCCAATCCCAAAAACGATAATGACAGACCCATCAATGTAAATGCAGTAGTAGATTTGTGCAGGCAGAGTGGCTTGGACAAAATGAAAGAGAAGCACATAGCCAAATGGGCTCTCCCATAGTGTTGTCTGAGGAACTGTTCAATCTTTTTGAGCAATTTGATAAGACCCACAACTCCCCTTTAAGGAATTCCAATGACTAGGGAGCTGATGAGGCTCTTCTTTCCGGTACGAGGCTCTGGAGCTGAGGATACCAACACTACTAGATGCACCAAAAGCAACCTGCAGAAGCTGGTTTTGTGGCATTGAGTGGGAGAGAAGAAATAACACGGACTAGTTAGAGCACAATGGATGTAATTGTGTTCCATAAGCTTATAGCATTGACCAGGTCCACATGCTAAAGCTTCAAAAGCAATATATCTATATACATATATATATATATATAGAAACAACATTTTATAGTTTTTCCCAACCTTAGCACTGGAACTCCAAAAATGCAACAAGACCTATTGAGCACAATTATAGCAAGACCAAGTTGTAGACTAAACATGAATACCCTGAAATTTGGAAAAAATCTTCTTGTAAGCTAATGAACTATAAATGGACTCATCTTACTAAATGAAAACAAGTGTTTATGAGGATCCAATCAATAAAGGCAATATGTTCTTAACTGCTCTAAAGCATGACTACAGAAGAGTCCAAAACAGATAGAAGATTCAGTGTATACGTGGATCCCAAAAGGAAAAAGATAAAAAGATAACCACCAAAGGAAGAGAATGCATTGGACTGTCGTATTTCATCAAGGAAACTCATGACAAAAACCCCTTTGTTCTTACATGTTAAAGAAGCCTCTTTCCCTCAAGAATTTCTTCTATTTTTTTTTCTCCATCTATTCTAGACTAAAAGCTTAAAATCACTGCCATCCACGTAGTGCTTCGGCTCTAAGCTACAACTCTTCTGTGACAACCTGAAAACAACTCCTTATACAGTCCAAGGCATCACCTTCAGCACTCAAGATTGCCATTAACCTGCAGTCACCAAAAAATGCATCACCAACTGATCTACTGTTTCTTCTGCCTATTTTCTCATCTAATAGAAGCAATTTGGGAAGGGCCTTTCCTCTGTTCACCTAATTATCAGTAGCAATAACTCTATTTGAATGGGCTTTCCCCATGACAATTGACACCTTCCTTGACACCCTACTGTCTTATGCTTCCTTCAAAGAAAAGTTCCCTCCGGCTCCACTCTGCATCTCATGACAAATTTCATTGGGTATGGATAGGATTCACTTTAGGATCCTACCACTGTACAAAACATCCAGCCAAAATCTAAGCTTGTTCTTATCACCCCAATCATGTGTGTTGTAGGTTTACCAAATTTTTTGACAACCATTTCCAATGCCTTTCTGCAAACTCACCAAATGGCCTTTACCTCATCTTCCTCCCATTCTTCCTCCTTACCATCTTCCTCCACAATGGGCCCCACTGTAGGTCTCTATATCCATTTGCCTAATAAGGCCTTGTTTAATGACCCTAACCTTCTTGTACCCGAACCCCATTATGGTGAGAAAATCATCCCCGATTCTAAGTCTTAACTTATTCTGCATTCTTTGTCACGAGAAATCCATCCACAACCACCCTGCAATTATTCCCAATCATTCCCAAGCCCAGAGAAAATAACAGGAAGCCTTCAGGAAAACCTTTATTATCACATTCATTGATCATCTTTGTCTGGCCAAAGACGAACTCTGCAGCATAGAGGAAATGTCATGCACAAGATTGAGTCTAGACACCAAAATGGTTACAAATACAAAAACATCAAAATTAAAAACTTTTCTACATTGTAATACAATTACATTTACAACTTTAAATATCACCATGCAATTCTTGCTGTGCTAGGATATTTGTTAAGCACACCATGCATGCACCAACAATGATATGGTCAAAAAGGGGAAGATTATATGTCAAACAAGAAATTGCTTCATGCATGTTTATTAAGTGTGATATACATTTTGTTTTAAAAACTTTCAAACACATCCTTCGTTCTCCTTAAGAGCAATTTTTGTGAAAGACCTAAAATTAAAAATAGCGAGACTTTGTTTGGATCATGGAAAGTTTGAGGAGAAGAAAGGAGGAGAAAGTGGAACGAATTTTGCAGCCTGGTTTGGCTCTTATTGTATATTGTCTATATACGTAGGGTGCGCCCTTTGTTTTTGGCGTTTTCTTAATTCAATTTGCCTTTGTCTATTAAAAAAAAGTGGAATGAAAGTAAAGACAAAGAGAGATAATAAAATAGATATTAAATTTAATAAAAGTTTCATCCATGTTTCTTCGAACACATGGCTTTTTCCTTCCTCTATGTAAAGAATGAAGAATTTAAAAATATGTAAAATTTTAGTTAAATTTGATTATACTTGATTTTGCTTTGTACTTTCCATGGTAAACCAAACAAGAGAATTTTGATTGGTTCTATCATTTTTTTCCTTAGCACTTTTCATGATCCCAATGGAGCCTAATGGTTTTGTGCAACTAAAATATATCTTATTGGAGTTCAAGATGCACACATTCCTTTGTTTTGTGGCAAACGAGTTCATAAGCTATGCTTGAACTATACAGAGGTGATGTCAGGGGTCAAAATGCTGCAAAAGGCAATAGGATGTGGATCAAGTCTCTTTCATCCTGAAAAATCATACATACAAATATACGCATTATAACTGTACGTAGAAAGGGGAACATAGGAAAAGAGCACTGTAAGGAACAGAACTATCAGACTTACTAGCATTCCAAATCCATCTCTAGTGAAACCATCAAAGAAAAGCTATAGTGATCAATCAAAGAGCAATTTACTTTGCCACACCATCACAATGAAATGAAAGATGAAGCATATCAGTCTCCAGAGCAGAAAACTATCATCTACAGTTGATGTCATTAACATACCACCATTTGAATTGGCTAAGCTTTGGTTGGAAAAGTTTTTAATTCATCTCCCTTGTTCTTTTCCTCCTACATGCAGAAAGGAAATTTCCATCAATATATAACAACTAACACTGATGTTGAACCAGTGATATAAACGTTGTGCTTTCATGAGTTTCATACATGAAACTAATCTGGAACTTTAAAATCAAAAGATATCACATCAGAGTTTCATACATGAAACTGCATTGTTTTGCAGCAAAACAATTCATAAGTATATATGCAAAGTCAGGTCAATCACGCTAAGCTAGGAGAATAGTTGTCTGTGTCAAAACAGAGGATAAAAGCAGCATGAAGAACAAAATTAAGAGAAGATGCCAAGACATAACTGTAATCAAAATCCACCTGTTGGTGAAGACATCAATGAAACATCTTAAAAAATAACTAAATTGGTGATAGAACCATACTAGTATAAAGAATGATGCCGATGAACTTGCACAAAAAGATAGAAGGAAAAAAAATATCACCTATTGGAGAAATCAAGAACATACCAGCATGGGAATAGACTGCAGCTATGAACAGGAAAATTTTCGTCTAAACTTCACAATCCTTTTCCCCTTCCTACATCTTCAGAGGAATTTTCTATTAGTATCTGAAAGTGGAAATAGTAGTGGGCCACTGAAATTGGAAGTCAGGTATGGTGAACGGGCAGACGTACCTATTTGTTTGCTTTCATTGCTTGACTAGTCACTGCAGCCAAAATCCCTTATTCATCAAGGGAATGGAACATTCCTGTCAAATAAGACCCATCTTGAATTAGCAGGAAATGGAGATCAAATTGTGAGAACTTCAGCAACACTATTAATGGAAATGTAATATGTCAAAATAGTTTACACAGAGGTTGAATGAGTGATATTTAGATGCAAATACAGGGAGAGAAATAATGAAGGGATCTGTTGAAATAATTCTTCCAAAGATTAAATGGAATGACAAGTAAACATTACAATTTAGGAATATTTGGAAAGCATTGCATGACTCTTCATTCTTTTGATTCAGCACCAACTTGAATCCTCTACGTCCATGGCTAGCTTAAGCTTCATCATTTATAGGTTTCCTTCATTCATCTTTCCCATAGCAACTCTAATATTTGAATAGAAACTTGCATCTAGGTATCCACATCTAAGTTCATTAATTATAAACACTTGAAGAAGAAAAATAACTAAATTTACTATGTTTCAAGTAAATCCAAAACAATAGTCATAGAAAGTCAACAAAAAAATTTGAGGTTGTGAGGGTGGAGGTGGACAAGCCTCTTGCTGGAAAGCACTCCAGACCTTCACAATCATTTATACATAGCTGCTTGAGGTTGTGAAGGCAGTCTGGTAGGGTTCTCAGATTTGGATAACCCCAAAGCCCTAAATATTCAAGAGCTGAATTGTTGGGGCACATGTTCTCTGACATGGACTCCAAGTTGGAGCAATACCAAATCTGAAGTCGCTTAATGGTGGAGGGTAACTCCCTTGTTGGAAAGGACTTGAGAGACGAACAACCATTAATCCACAATATTTCAAGACAAGTAGAATTGTGGTGCATCATTCCTTCTGGTAGAACTCTAAATTTTCACAATCTTCAATATATAATTTCTTTAGTGTGGTTGGTAGCTCACCATTTGGAAAACATCTGAGAGAAGGACATGCATATACCTCCAAGGATTCAAGCGCAGATGAGCTCTAGTCATGAGGCAGCAATTTTAGACCTTCGCAACCACTCACAAGTCGTCTTGGCAATGGTGGCAACCCCGTATCTGGAAATGACTTCAGTTTGGGGCATTCCATTATTTCCAGCTCCACGAGACACATGAGAGTCTGCAATCCATTTGACAGCTTCTCTAGATTAAGACACTTTTTAATCCTCAAAATTTTAAGATTGCAAGGCAGCCTTTGCTCCTCCAATGATACAAGCCAATCGCATCCTCGCATAGAGACTGTTTGAAGTCCACTATCAACCTCACTTGACAACGCCATCTCATTATATTCTGCTAAACTTACTTCACCGAGAGATGCAAATCTTGAAATAGAAACTCCCAAATGTGGACATTCAATGATGTCAAGTTTCACTAGGGCAACTGTTTGTTGTCCATTCCAAGAAGTTGTAGGGAATGGACCACAAATTTCCGTATGTATCAATTCCAAGACGTCACTACACCTATTGGCATCCTTTTTCCTCATATTTGTTTGTTTACCTTTAATGCACTCTATACAGACTTGAAAGTCTGAGAAATCAAGTGGATCAAGAATTCCTTCTGACACAAGCCTTTGAATCCGTTGATTTGAAATGTGATCCAAACGCTTGTGCCATAACATTGATGAATTCTCATTTATTAATTTTCACTTAATGCCATAATTACTTGAATGCAAGGTTTCATTTCCATTAGTGGCCTTTATGTTCAATTTGTATAATTTGTCTGTTAGACTACTTGTACCAATAACCTTTGAATTTAGATAAAGACTAACCATTCCATTTCCAAATAATATCCAAATTTGTCCAAACATGAAATAGAAATTAAATTCCGTCTAAACGACGGTACTACAAAAGTCTCTTCCAAATCCAAAGTAAATCCAAAGTCCAATTGTAGTCTAAAAAGACCAATAGCCTTGACTGCAGCCTTGTTGCCATTTCCCACATAGATGTATCTTTCACCATCAATTGGCATTTGGCTCCTTAGGCAACCCTGCATAGTGACACTTATGTGAGTAGTTGAACCCGTATCTATCCACCAAGTGTTAGTAGGCATTACATCTAAATTAATTTCTGAACAAACAAAGTTGAGAAATGTACCTTTCTTTTCACGCCAAGCAGCGTATCATGTCTTCTTCATATGACCAGCCTTTTTGCAAAAGAAACAAGTGATCTCCTTATCTTGTTTCTTTTGCACCTTTTGCTTTGATGTCTCAGAAACTGCAGTTTGTTTTCCTTTATTGTCCCTTTTTCTTTTCTTGTTGGCACCAAATCCCTGAGATGTGGAAGCCAAGTGAGCACTTTCTATCTTCTCTTGTTTCAATCTCTCTTCCTCTCGTACACACTGAGCAATAAGCTCATTCAAAGTCCATTTCTCCTTTTGAGTGTTGTAACTTATTTTGAATGGATTGAATTGTGTAGGTAGAGAGATCAAGACCAAGTGCATGAGTATGTCTTTCGACAACTCTAACTTTAGTGCCTTGAGTCTAGTCACAAGATTAGACATTTCCATAATGTACTCCCTTATATTCTCTTTCCCTTTATACTGCATAGAGACAAGCTTACTAAGAATGGTGCTTGTCTCAACCTTTTCGTTTGCTGCGAATCGGTTTGCTATCTGGTCTAAGAATGCCTTGGCTTAGGTTTCCTTAGGTATTGCACCCTTTATAGCTTCTGGAATTGAGTGTTTCATAATCATTAGACTCATGTGATTGGATCGCTCCCATTTTTCCATAGCAGACCTATGCTTAGCAGTGCTGGCACTAGTAAGATCTGAAGGGCAATCTACTCTTAATGCATAGTCTAAATCCATGCACCTGAGCACAATTATAACATGTTCTTTCAATTTCTTGAAGTTTGTGCCATTAAGCACAGGAATGTTATTGACATTTGTAGGTATAGAAGATGCTGAATTCATAATAATAAAGCTCATAATCATTCATATAATCATCACACATACATGAATAAATAAAAATTTAACATATATATGCATGTGGACATTTAACAAGATACCTAGCACAAACATCAATATTTAGTCTTTGGACAGAAATATCAATTTGTAAATGGCATCTTTTTCAGTATTAATTCATAAATATTGACAATAAAACATAAAACAATATGTTTGTCTTTGGACTAACATATTGAATGAAAGATAAACTTTATATGTCACATATTTATGATTACTTTATTTATTATTATATTAAAATAATCCTCATTTGGGTTGATTATTTTATACAATAATAATATGCTTACATATTTCAAAACAAATAAATTACGTAACACATGTTACTTTGGCAAAGAATATACATAACTTATTCATTTTGAGATGTTAAACACAAATACAGCAAGTAATAATTTAATCAAAATTATTTATGCATAAACCCATGTATATATATACAAGCCTTGATAACAATAGATGGGAGAAAAATGGGCAAATGCGACAGCATTGCTTTTTAGGCTTGTACTTTTGTGGTTGGGGGGGGAGGGTGCGGGGGGCAACACCCCCTGCGGTACAGTTCAGGGGTATTTTTGGCCCAATATATATATATATATATATATATATGTATGTCCATAGCCTAGTGCACGAGTGGCTCCAATTTTGTATAAAACATACCAATAAAGTGACATGCTGTAAAACATACCAATAATATAATGGGAAGTATTTAATAAAATAAAATACTCTGCAGTAATGAATACTGCACAACAATGCAAACCCACAACAACTTGACGCCAAACGACGACGTCTATTGCATTCCTACAGGCGGTGTCGCAAGGAAAACACCACCATTCTACTAGAAAAGGCGCCAGAACGGCAGCGCCAGAGCAGCAACGCCGCCTGAAACTGAGATGGTGCCTGAATGGCGCCAGAACAGACGCCTACAGCGCCTCAAATCGCACCTGAAAATGGCGTTGAACACCGCATGGGACTGCGCTTGTGACAGCGCCTGAACGGATGCTTGAATGGCGCCTGAAAATGGCACTTGAACGGCACCAAAACGGCACTTTTTGATCCCCAACACGACAGCGTTGACTGGCGGAGTGGCATCCAGCTTGCTCTGATCGCCTGAAGTGTTCCTCAGGCGGCGTCATAGCGGAAACAGCGTCACCACCATCACAGGCAGCAACGCCAAACGACGCCATTTCCACACTGAGGTTCGTCTCTATCCTTGCCCACCACAACGCTATTCCCTGCTCTCACAAAACCCTAATCACCACCCTCCCTAATGGCCTCCGAAAACGTGTTGCGACTGAGGGTTTTGGTGAGTGAAATTGAGAGCATGGCGATCCCAGAAAAATAAAATAAAAATTTGTAATTTCTTAATGATTTTAACATGCTGCTCTAATACCAATTGTTTACAAAACCATCATAAATCCAAGAATGTCTACATAGGAATCTCATGCCAAATCATATGAAGAAATATGCCTTTGTTTTGAGTGAATCATACTTGAGTCCATTTTGTTTTCGTTTAAACAAGGTATGGATCTTCTAAGACTGTGGAGGGCACCACCTCTTTCTAGATTCTCTCAAACGATTGGAGCCAAAGAGAGACAGGTCTATATTTATTCCAAAACTGATGTTTGTTCTTATTCCAAAACTGATGTCATCTTTATGAACAAACATAGACTATGGATTTATACCCTCCTGCCTTAGGGACCATACCCTTTGGCTATTGGTCCATTCCCTACAACTTCTTGGAATGGACAACAATATTTATCACTTTCATTGACGATTACTCACGCTATGGCTATCTTTATTTGATTCATGAGAAATCTCAAGCATTGGATGTGTTCAAGAATTTCAAAGCTGAAGTTGAGAACCAACTAAGCAAGAAAATAAAGGTCGTCAGATCTGACCGTGGAGGTGAATACTATGGTAAATATGACGGATCAGGTGAACAACATCCAAGGCCATTCGCCAAATATTTGATGGAGTGTGGTATCGTTCCTCAGTACACCATGCCAGGGACTCCAAGCCAAAATGGTGTAGCAGAGAAGCGAAACAGAACTCTTAAGGATATGGTAAAAAGTATGATAAGTCATTCCACCTTACTAGAATCACTTTGGGGCGAAGCTATCAAAACTGCAGTTTACATTTTGAATAGAGTACCAAGCAAAGCAGTAGCCAAAACCCCATGTGAGTTATGGACTAGCAAGAAACCTAGTATTAGTCACTTGCATGTTTGGGGTTGTCCAGCTGAAGCAAGGCCTTACAAGCCAAATGAAAAGAAATTGGACTCCAAAACAGTGAGCTGCTACTTTGTAGGGTATTCTGAAAGGTCTGTAGACCCTCAATTTTGTCCTCCTAGCACATGTCCTATTAGATACTTATTCGATACTCCACAGTGATTCTTTGGCCCATTACTACTTATGTAGCTTACCTTCTCTGAGCTACTTGGGAGACTTTAGTTGAGGGGTTTACCCGACTCCACATTATGACCTTGGCTACCCTTCAAGTTTAGATTAGGCTTCACTTAAGTGCACTTCAGGTTAGACTTAGTTAGGCCCACCCAGTCTCACCCTAGGTCCACTTAGGTACACCTAGCCCACTTAGGTCCACCTTGACCCATTTAGGTCCACCTTGACTCACTTAGATTCACCTAAGCTCACTTAGGTCCACTTTAACCCACTTAGACTCACCTAAGCTCATTTAGGCACATCTAGGCCCACTTTGGTTTGCTAGGTCCACCTCGGCATCCTGGCCCACCTATGTTACCTTTTAGATAACTCTTGTATGACTTGCATAGTTCGCATGATTTGTATTTCTTAACACTTGCATGAACTTGATTTCTTATTCTTTTATCTATTTATTTATTATATTTGTTTAGCTATTTGTTTATTGTTATCTATTTATTTGTTTTTACAAGATTGCATGTGATCAATTATCTTATCTTTTTTTATGATTACTATTATTATTACTATTAAATGTTTTTATTAATATGTACATTAATAAATTTTTTTAGTAAGTTATTTTGTATTTTATTTTATTTTATTTGGTTATTTTCTTAAAGTGCTTTTAATATATTTTTTTGGTAAGTTAAGTTTTTTAATATATATATATATATTTTTTTTATACCAATTTGATAAGTTATTATTATTATTATTATTATTATTACCTTTAAAAAGGTTTGTTATTTTTTTTTTTTGAATTATGATGTATTTAAAATAGAAAAGCACTTTCCATAAGAGTTAAAATACCACTTTTCAATTAAAACATCACTTTCCATATATCCACGTACATATCCCAAAAGGAAATAAAATATTCCATGAAAAGGATAGGTTGCCATATAAATGGGACAAAAAGGAATAGAAGAAGGACGGTGAGACTTTTTCTTAAAAAATGGAGACTTTTTCTTTGAGGAGAGATCAACACACGCAAGAGTTTTTTGGGGGGAGCGGTAGAGGACTTGAAAGACTAATTGGGCTGCCATTTCAACACATCAAGAGAGTATTTTTCCGATACAATATAGGTTAGTTTTCGATTTTTGATACAATATTTCTTTTTTTTAGTTTGGGTTTTAGTTGATTGGTTTAATTAATTGTTTGTGATAAATTCTTTTAAATCTCGATTTCGAACAATCTTTTATTTTTCTTAGATTAAATGTCTCTCTTTTATGATTGCAACTCATTAGTTCTATGCTAATTTATTTTAATCTACATGAAAGTGTAAGGTAAAGTTTATATTTTTAATTCCGATTAGTTTAAATTTTAGTTTATTTTTAATTTGAATGAGTTATTGATCTTAAATCTATTAGTTTAATTGGACTTGTAAGGTAAAGTTTATATTTTTAATTCCGATTACTTTAAATTCTAGTTTATTTTTAATTTGAATGAGTTATTGATCTTAAATCTATTAGTTTAATTGACTTGTAAGGTAAAGTTTATATTTTTAATTCCGATTACTTTAAATTCTAGTTTATTTTTAATTTGAATGAGTTATTGATCTTAAATCTATTAGTTTAATTGGTCTTGTAAGGTAAAGTTTATATTTTTAATTCTGATTACTTTAAATTTTAGTTTATTTTTAATTTGAATGAGCTATTGATCTTAAATCTATTAGTTTAATTGGACTTGTAAGGTAAAGTTTATATTTTTAATTCCGATTGGTTTAAATTCTAGTTTATTTTTAATTTGAATGAGTTATTGATCTTAAATCTATTAGTTTAATTGGACTTGTAAGGTAAAGTTTATATTTTTAATTTCGATTAGTTTAAATTCTAGTTTATTTTTAATTTGAATGAGTTATTGATCTTAAATTTATTAGTTTAATTGGACTTGTAAGGTAAAGTTTATATTTTTAATTTCGATTAGTTTAAATTCTAGTTTATTTTTAATTTGAATGAGTTATTGATCTTAAATCTATTAGTTTAATTGGACTTGTAAGGTAAAGTTTATATTTTTAATTCCGATTAGTTTAAATTCTAGTTTATTTTTAATTTGAACGTGTTATCGATCTTAATTCTTTAGTTTAATTGATCTTGTGAGGTAAAGTTTACATTTTTAATTCCAATTAGTTTAATTCTAATTATTCATGTTTTCTTGTAATCTAGATGTTAGTTTTTGGATGATAATTTTGTTAGTTTGTTTGATTAGGAAGTCATAAATTTGTTGCCTTAGTGATTGTTGGTCAAATTTTTTGAGGGCCACTGGAAACCCATGAAGGTTGGCCTTTACTCTCACCACTTTAATTGACATGATTTTCTAAAATCTTTATTTCGTGATCTTTGTTTCCTTTTGTTTTGATTGATATTTTGTTTTCTATTTTTTTTATTTTAAAAATTAATTTCCTTTATTTTAAAACAAAACTCTTTTTCTTAAAAAAAAAAAAAAACCCTTTTAAGAAATTTTTTTAAAATTCATTTAAAGCCCCTAGAATCAAAATCTCTTTTCTTCTTTAAAAAAATAATATGCAACCGTATCTTAATCGGTTCGCATCCTTCTCAATTTTCAACAAAAATTTTGGTTTTAAACAAAACGCGAATCAAAGCTTGTGCTCCCAAACAAATGGGACAATTTTAGGCTAAATTCGTGTATATTAATTTGGGGAATTGGTGAAACCCCTACATAAGAAAATCTTTTCAAAATTTATTTTTACTACCACCCTGCCTGCTATTTATTGTAATCATATTTACTTTTTTTCTTTTTAGGAATTGTATACAAGATACATATGATAATTAATTATTCCGTATTCTGATAATTTTTGCTAATTAATTAGATAAGCATGCTATGATTTATTATTTATTATTTATTATCTAACCTCCATGTCCTGAGGAAGCGCATTAGGAGTTATATATGCTATCCAAGTACGTTCCCTAATACCCACTTTCTAAACCCTATGAATATGATTGTCGTTGCGTACTATGTCCATGCTTGCTATCCTGTTTAATTGCCTTGATATACATTTGATGATTGTTTGATTATCTTTGATAAAATGCATGTTGTGTGATGTATCTCAATACTGACTTTCATGTTTTATGATAGCGCTTTGAGAAGCCGTCCAGGTATGCACCCTAGCTCTCTTTTATGGCAATTTGATCCTATTTGACATGTTATTTTTTGAAATCACCTTAGTCTATCTAGGTATCCCCAATGAATCAATTAATTACCACATTACCCCCAATTTAGTTAGTAGAAACCTCTTTAGGGCTTAGAGGGGTGCTACCTCCTAGAGATACCTTCCCAATAAGTAACCTGATCCTCGAACTTAAACTCGAGTTTTTCAAAGACACGCTTTTCCAAAAATTATGGAGTCATTTTTTTAGGGTTTTATTTCTTGTTTTATTTTCCCTTTAAAATAAAAATAAAATAAGTGGCGACTCCGACTTTTCCAAAAATTATTTTTCACAAATAAAAAGCGAGTCTCGCCAATCGAGTGGGGACGCACGTGAAAAATGTGGGTCCACAGTCGAGAGGTTTCAAATTTTATGACCCCTCATCTAGATCCTTCTTTGAAACGGGTAATGCTAAGTTCATTAAGGATGTTGAGTTAAGTGGGAGAGAACCATTAAGAAAGGTGGTCTTTGAAGAGGAATCTGTTAGTATTCCTACGACCGGACATGGTCATATTATGTTTGATGACACTATTCAGAATGTACAGTCGATAACAGAAATTCAAGACACCTGAAATTCCTCCTGCTCAAGTTATGGAACCGATTCAAGTTCATGAAGAGGTAACACAAGAACCTCAAGTACAAGTGCTACTGAGGAAATCCACTAGAGAAAGGAGAAGTACAATTTCAGATGATTATGTTGTATATCTCCAAGAACATGAGTTTGACATGGGTATGGAAGACGATCCAATTTTAGTTAATCAAGTCAAACAAAGTTCTAACTCTGAAAAGTGGATAGAAGCCATGAAGGAAGAGATGAAATCAATGAAAGACAATGGTGTTTGGGACCTAGTAGAGTTGCCTGAAGGTATAAAATCGATTGGTTGTAAATGGATTTTTAAGACCAAACACGATTCAAAAGGCAACATTGCTAGATATAAGGCACGCTTAGTCGCAAAAGGTTTCACTCAAAAGGAAGGCATTGATTATAAGGAGACCTTTTCACCGGTTTCATCAAAGGACTCCTTTAGAATCATCATGGCACTTGTAGCTCATTATGATTTAGAGCTACATCAAATGGACGTTAAAACTGCTTTTCTTAATGGTAACATTGATGAAACAATATACATGGTGCAACCGGAGAACTTTGAGTCTAATGATTCAAAGCAACTTGTATGCAGATTAAAAAGGTCCATATATGGTTTAAAGTAAGCATCCCAACAATGGTACCAAAAGTTTGATCAGGTGATTACTTCATTTGGTTTTAAGGAGAACATCGTTGATCAATGCATATACCTCAAGTTCAGTGGGAGCAAATTCATTATCTTAGTGCTATATGTTGATGATATTCTACTTGCAAGTAGTGATGTGGGACTTTTGCATGAAACCAAGCAATTTCTATCTAGTAAATTTGATATGAAAGATCTTGGTGATGCATATTTTGTGCTGGGTATACAGATCTATAGGGATCATCCAAGAGGTATACTTGGGTTATCACAAAAGGCCTACATTGATAAAGTGTTGAGTAGATTTGGCATGAGCAATTGTGCACCAGGAGACACACCTGTAGCAAAAGGCGATAAATTTAGTTTGCACCAATGTCCGAAAAATGAACTTGAGAAGAAGGATATGGAGAGGTTTCCCTATGCCTCAGCCATAGGAAGTCTCATGTATGCACAAGTTTGTACGTGTCCGGATATTGCGTACATTGTTGGAATGTTAGGCAGATATTTGAGTAACCTAGGTATGGATCACTAGAAAAAGGCAAAACGGGTTATGCGGTATTTACGAAGAACTAAAGACTATATGATCACATACCGTAGATCCAGTCATTTGGAGATCGTGGGATATTCGGACTCTGATTTCGCGGGATGCCTTGACAGTAGGAGATCCACTTTAGGCTACATCTTCATGTTGGCTGGAGAAACAGTTTCATGGAAAAGTGTTAAACAAACAATTATTGCTTCTTCCACCATGGAGGCAAAATTCATAGCTTGCTACGAGGCATCAAACCATGGGATATGGCTGCGGAATTTTATCACTCGGTTGCAAATTGTTGATGGGATTGAGAAACCATTGAGAATCAACTGTGATAATAAAGCCGCAGAATTGTATTCTAAGAACAACCGAAGTTCGTCAAAGTCCAAACACATTGACATCAAGTTCTTGGTTGTGAAAGAAAAGTTCAGAGTCTTCAAGTATCGATTGAACACATAAACACAAACTCCATGATTGCGGATCCGCTCACTAAAGGTTTGCCACCCAAAGTATATCATGAGCATGTCACACATATGGGTGTTGTACACATTGATGATGTGCCAGTATAGTAGGAGTTTGTATTTAGATTTTGTGTTTTGTTTTCTTGATGTTATATCATGTTGTGTTGTCTGTACAGACCTTGATTTTAAATGACTGTTGTGTTTGAATACTCTAAATTGAAATGATGACTTTCATTAGCAGTTTAGCATCAAGTGTTGAAAGTGGAATTTGACTAATTTTAGTCATAAAGTGGGACCAATTGGAAATAGACATATTATAGATCACATTCTATGTAATTTCGATACTACACATCCATACTTGATCCATGTTGCTAATTTTGTTAATATTGTGATCATTGATGGGTTTAGTTATAATTATGATTAATGAAGGCCGCTTTGATCCTACATTAGCATAACTGGTAGACCGGATTGTTTAAGGATATTAAGATAGAATAGCAAGATGAGCTCAATAAAGTCCTATCATGAACATTGTTGTGTAATATATATGGTCCAAGTGGGAGATTGTTAAGATATGGACTCACACATATTTAACAATGGTACATGACTAAGCTATTCGCCTTTGATATTTATTTTATATCAATTTTCCACAGTATGGGCCACCTTATGTGTAGAGCCCAAAGCGTTCACGGGCCTTAGATGATGGACTTATGAGGCCCAATAGCCAAAGGGTATGGTCCCTAAGGCAGGAGGGTATAAATCCATAGTCTGTGTCTGTTCATAAGGATGACATCAGATTTGGAATAAGAACAGACATCAGTTTTGGAATAAATATAGACCTGTCTCTCTTCGGCTCCCATCGTCTGAGAGAATCCAAAAAGAGGTGGTGCCCTCCATAGTCTTAGAAGATCCATACCTTGTTCAAACGAAAACAAAATGGACTCAGGTATGATTTACTCAAAACAAAGGCATATTTCTTCATATGATTTAGCATGAGATTCCTGTGTAGACATTCTTGGATTTATGATGGTTTTGTAAACAATTAAGACTGTGGAGGGCACCATCTCTTTCTGGATTCTCTCAGACGATGGGAGCCGAAAAGAGACAGGTCTATATTTATTCCAAAACCGATGTCTGTTCTTATTCCAAAACTGATGTCATCTTTATGAACAGACACACACTATGGATTTATACCCTTCTACCTTAGGGACCATACCCTTTGGCTATTGGGCCTCACGAGTCTTAGGCTCATCATCTAAGGCCCATGAAGGCTTTGGGCTCTACACATAAGGTGGCCCATATTGTGGAAAACTGATATAAAGTAAATATCAAAGGCAAATAGCTTAGTCATGTACCATTGTTAAATATGTGTGAGTCCATATCTTAACACTGTTTACCTAACTTCTGACATCCCCTTATTGTAAGCTCTCCAAGACATGGAAATAATTCACCTTCGTTAATTGCATCAGGACATAACCAGTATTCCCATTCAGCCATTTCCTCAAACTTTAGATACTCCAAGGATGGAAAAGGCTTTGCAATCCCTCCATAAAACTCCTCATCTATGCTGCTAACTCCGTTCAACCCTTCAATATGCAATACTTTGAGTGAGGATAATTGGCCCAGAGCTGGTAATGATTTGCATCTCTTGCCGTCCTTGAGAATTAAGTGTGTCATTATGGGGAATGATGGGTCCTTCATCCAACTTGGGAATTCTGATCCACCATAAGATGCAATTGTGAGCTTTTTTAGATTTGTACGAGGTCGTAGCTGCTCCAAAACATGCCTTTCACGCATTGCATTTTGTGAAGCACCAAAGTCATTGCTCCATTCCACTCTTAACTCCTCAATGTGGTGCTTACTCTCTAAATTGGCACCCCTTACATCTTGAATATCCATCACATTGTGCAACCCAAAAATTGAAAGCGCTCCTCCAAGATCAAACAAATTCTTCAATTCTCTTATCCCCAAGCCGTTGCCTTCGCCCACAACAAACTTAGTTAAGGTTTGTAGATTTGTTAGGTTTCTGATTTGAGAAGGCATTTCTTGTAATTGAGATGTATTAGAGATATCAAGGTGTGGAAGTTTGATAAGGTTTCTAATTCCCATAGGCAACATGGTAAGTCTCTGGCAATAAGATAAGATCAGTGTTTGTAAATTGTAAAGATGACCCACCGAATCAAGTAACTTTTTTATGAAAGATTTGGACGAATTGAGATACCGCAAATATTTAAGATTGCCAATCAAATTGGGTAACTTATTTATTATGGAGTCACTTAAAGATAATACTCGCAAACATTTCACTTCCTTTAAAAGGCCATCTAGCGTCTTGCTTGATATTGAATACGGAGAAAATATATCGATCGGCAGTACAACCAATGTTCTCAAACAGTTCACCTTATGTAAGTGTTCCAATTTTCTCAACATTTGGGACCTTCCAGAATTGAATGATGAATGACGAGGCTTCCCATAAATGGTGGATTGTTTGTTATTCTCCCATGCACTATCCAAATGAAAGCAAGCATATTCCTTCTGCAACTAATTGAGCTAGATCATTGATGAGATCATGCATCACATATCAGGATGAATATTGACTTGAATGTTGAAAAAATGACCTGGAGAATAGATCATCCAAGTATTTAGAACCTAAGTCTTCTGGCCTGGTATTCCCCTTTGTTTGTTGCAAAAAGCCTTCTGCCATCCATAGGAGGACTAAGTCATCCTTTTAAACTCATAGTCCTTTGGAAACATGGAGCAATAAGCAAAACACTGCTTCAAATGAGAAGGGAGATGATGATGGCTTAACATGAGAGCGGGAAGAATGTGGCTTTTATCGTCTGGTAAATCCCATATCTTACTTGTTAATATATTTTCCCATGCATCACGGTTTAGTTGGTTGCACAACATGCCGCCCAGTGCCTTGGCTGCCAAAGGCAAGCCTTTGCACCTTCTCACTATTTCCTCACCAACTTCTTTCAAGTGGGGATGGGCATCAAAGTTTATTGTCCTCAATGCTTGCTGAGTGAATAAAGACAAACAATCATTGTATGATAACTCTCGTAGGGGATAAGCTGGACAAGTTCCAGTAACTGCTACGACACCTTCATTACGGGTTGTAACGATGAATTTACTACCGGGTGCCCCAGCTCTCATTGGCATGCACAAAGTATCCCATTCATGACAATTCTCATTCCAAACATCGTCTAACACAAGAAGAAACTTCTTCCCAGAAAAATTCTCCTTCAAATTGACCTGAAGCAAATTGAGATAATTGACATCACGAGTACCCGGATCAACAGATTGTAGAATGGTCTTGGTTATTCTCGAAACGTCAAAGTCATCAGAAACATATACCCATTCTCTCAAATCAAAATGGCCCTTCACTTAATCGTCATTGAAGGCAAGCTGAGCCAGAGTAGTTTTGCCGATACCTCCCATACCGACAATTGGAATTACAGAGACTTCCTCATCACTACTTGGATCATCCTTGAGCAACATGTCGACTATGGCCGCTTTATCTGTTTCTCTACCATAACACGGGATTCAACCACCAGAGAAGTGGTAGGCAGTGTCTGTGCTCGCTTTCTCTTTCTATCAGACCACCCTGCGGCAATCTCTCGTAAATCCAGGTCATTCTTTTGGGCTGAAATATCTTGTAATCTTGCAGTGATCTCCTCGATCTTAGAACCCATACTAAAATTAGACGTAGAAGCACTCGGAATGAGAGAAGAGAGCATGCCTCGTACCTTACTAGTGCCCTGTTGGGGTTGAGCCATGATCAAGCTGCTTCGCAAAGCTTCGGTGGCGAAGTCGTCCAAGATGTCCTCCACATCGTAAGCCAAGTCTCTGACCTCGTCTAGCCACATGTTGACCAGGGGGTTTGTCATCTGCTTCCCCTCTGCGTCATGGACCACTGCATGGATCTTTATCAATATTTTCTTCCACTTGTTCAGCTCAGAATCCACTTGCTCTTTCCATGCATACTTCCACAGCTCCGGGGAGGTGACCATGTCAACCAGCTTCTGGATGAAACCAGATAGAACTGCTTCTCCAACAAACCCAGCCATATTTTTGGTTTGCAGGGTAACAAGGGATTGAGGGAACTCTATGCAAATCTGAAGAATAGATTGTACGTAACAAGGATTAAGGGAACTCTCTGCAACTTCAGAAGAAAAATATATCTAGTATTTGTTAGTTAGGTTGAATATGGCGTAGGATTCCCGTCTTGGTCCACACGGACTGCACTCCATGGGCCGGCAGGTAAGGAGAAAATATGATATTTTTTTCGTTGGTGCTGATAAATTCATAAAAAATAAAATAAAATAAAATAAAATAAAACTCTTAATCTGTCAAAGATACCCAAAGAAACTCCAAACAATAGAAAGTGTAGGAAGTACTCTTACTAATGGAGGAAAAAAATAATAATGGGAGGTTGAATATATAGTTTTTATATAATTTTTAGATTTTTTTAATGCTTAGTACAAAATAAATATAAGTGGTATGACGGTTTTTAGTGATTCCATTTGGTATTTTTTTTAAAGTATTTTTATAAAAATCAACAATTAAGAGTTTAGTTGATAACGAGTTTAAGAAGACCATTATAATATTTAAAAAAAATTAAAAATGTTTTCTTAAATTATTGTCAAATGTAATCTTAGAATATATTTGATAGTAATTTTTTGAAGTGTTTTTAATTTTTCGGATGCTTGAAAGATAAAAATTTTGAATTATAAAAAATATTAAAAACACTTTTTAAAATTCCTATCAAACAAACTCTTTAATATATTTACAAAAAACACTATAAGTGATTTTTTAATACTATATTGATTTTTTAGATTTTTAAATTTTACTACAAAAGCTTTGATGAGACCAAAGTAGAAGTGTTGGTCTCATAAGATTTATAAGCTTAACTTCTCATTACGGGGAATACTTCCAAATCACCCGAGTTGGAAGAGGCCAGACTAGAAGACACATCTGCTGCGGTTGAATTTTGAATGTGATGCCTAAGGACAGCATACATAAGTTTTAAAATCCATAATCAAAGAATAGTAATCCTATCAAACCAGAGCTGTCACTGGGCAGTATGACCAGAAGCTGTTGGAATATCTTCAAGAAAAGGCAACAGCAGCATGTCTACAAAAATCAACATGTAGGGTAGGCTTGTTGGAGTTGGAGCACCATGCCCATCAATTTATGAACAACCACGCCCCCCACCCCGGGAAAAAAAAAAAGAAAGCAATAATAAAAATAAATAAAATTGATATTAAGACGTGTAGAAAAGAAATTGGGAGTCCGAATCAGGGATGGAACCCCATTCCTCACCTTGATTATTAAATACATTATTTAATATATAATTTAGATTTATAACATTAAAAATATAATAATATTATTAGATATATTAGTTTATATATAATTTTAGATTTAACAAATTAAAAAAATTAAATGTGAATTCTAACTTTTTCACATTAAAAACTTCAATGATTCATTAATTTTCCGTTATTATTATTATAATTTCTTATTTAATAGATTATGTCATATTTTGATTTAATTGAAATAAAAAATTATCTAATTATAAAATTAATTTAAGAGGAATAAAAATTATTGAAAACTCCTTCAACAAAGACTTTATTAAATTCAAACACATTAAAAATGCATAAATTAGGCTGAAAGAATGACTCATGAATTATCATTATATTTTCTCAAAGTATTTATAATGCATAGTGCCATATTTGAATATAATTGAATCATACTTTATCCTATTGTTAAGAGAAGTATATCAATCAATATTATTGAAATAAAAACTTCTATTAATTTTAAAGATAGTGTAATAATTTGAACATAGATTAATTTCTTAAATATGTTATTTTTTTAAGAAATAAACAATACTCTTAAATAAGTTAAAATTTCTAATATTAAAAATTTTACAAATATTAATATTAGTCCAATTAAAATATTAAATAAATAAAATAAATATTTTCTCAAATGTTGTCTTTTCATAAATAAGTTATTTTTGTCCATTGAAAATGGTAAGGTAGAAAAAAATAAAAACTTCACTAATAATATATTAAATTAATTATTCTCTTAATCTTAATGTATTAATGGGATTGTTGGGGTTTTTGCTTCCATGTTGTGATTGAAAAATATGTTAGATTTTCCTAAATGGTCCAAAAATCTGGCTCATAATGTTATGGATTTCATTCATATAGTTTTCTTTTTTGATTGTCATTAACAACTATAATTATGACATTACTCAAGCAAAGTGCATATAAATAGTCTTTGTGGTTAGGTTCCTAAGCCTCCAATCTTTATTTAGACATAACCTATTTAAATATCAAATTTGATTTTTAGATTCTCAAACCATCAATGGTTGGGGGTATGTTTCGATTTTCCTTTATTTCCCATTAGATATATGTTATTAAAATTTTAAGTATGTTTAGATTAGTTTTAGCACTAACAATATAAATTTCAATCTAAACCTGGTTCATCTACTAAGACCTGTGTCACCATCTAGTACCCTTTCCTCTTTTTTCCATAATCACTTCTTCGTAGAGATTTCAATGAAAATCTTATGATAAATTAAAAGGAAAATGCATTTGTGATAGAATTATACTAGTATAAAGTATCAAAGAGATGAACTCAAGAATAGATAAATCTACCCAACTTACCTTAAAAGGGGAAAAAAAAAAAGAAAAAAAAGAAAAAAAAACATTATCCTTTATGCATATCCACAAATGAATGGACCGCATGTAAAATTAGGAAATTTAGGGTTTTAATTGTTTTGTATGAGAAGAAACTTAAAAGGTAAACATATTGTGTAAGGCACTAATATTTTATTTTTTTAAGCTTAAGCTTCTCTCAAGATTAAACAAGGATTTAATACAATGTTAAATAATAAATTTTCTTAAAAGTTTAAACCATTAAATAGTAAATGATTAGTTTCATAAAGGGTTATGCTGTTAATTAGGTATGTTAAGCTCATTTGGATTTTAGCCTAAAACATGAACTTATGAAGCAAATTTCAAATTCACTAAAGAATGGAAAAAAAAAAAAAAAAAAAAACACCTAGATAATTTTGGGATCAAGAATGTACAAACAATGTGAATAGGAAATTTTGGAGTTGATGGGTATTAGGGTTTTTTTTTTTTTTTTTTCTTTTTCTTCCTATATATTGAGAATAAATTTCCATTAAACAAGACAAGATAGTTTATGTGTTGTTTAGTTCAACATGACATTATATTCAAATACGGTAGAATATAAGAAGGATGTACTGAATTTGATGCTCACATGAAATTTGGGTAGACAGCAACAACACAAACACAAACTTGGCGGAAAACAACAAATTAGTTTAAAAAGTGATGATCAATTGTGAATATGCTTATCAGATATTCAATAACCTGAGTTGTTCAAGGGATTTGTGCTTCCATTAATTTCTTTTCAACAACCCATAAAGTGAACTTCAGTTTCAACTTCTCATCACTTGATTTAATCCATTCTCCATCTGCCCTCAAGTAGGGGATTTGGACAATATTGGGCCAGTACTTTTTCAAATTTCTATGGTTGGGAATGGAGATTCCCCATTCAACTTTGAAATTTATTGTTCCACCATGAAAATGCAGCTGTGAGATTTAAATGAAGATCAAGATTGGTTCCATTCATTTTATGAATACCCATTATTACAGAAGCTCCATTCCATCATCCTTCAAATTAGCATCTGTGTTGTACAACCCTGAAATACAAATATTTATTTTTGATGGGTAAAGAAGAGATGCATTAAAAGCGGAAAAAAAAAAAAAAAAAAAAAAACCAAAATACATAAGATGTATACAATGACCGCCCCAAGGATTCAACAAATGTTTCAATTTTATAATTTGAGAGCATTAATAAGATTGAGATGTCTAGATTGACCAGGCTTTACAATCCCTTGAGAGGGTAATAACTCGCTTCACAATTGCTCTTCTACTCTGAAGAAATGTTTTTCAAATGTTCTTGAAATTCTTGGCTTGTTGCACCATTTTTCCTAATTATTTGAAGCTGCCATTAAAAAGTAAAAACACAGTAAAAGCACTCCAATCTACATAATGCTATTAAAGGCATTGACGGAGAAATCTTCTTATTGTGAATCATGATCAATCATTTCATTACATGCACTCTTTTAAGTTTCTACTTTCCATCCAGGAATAAAAAAAAGTATAAGAAAATTAATTAAAGACATGGGGGAACACGAGTTACGAGTGCATTATAATATGGACCCATCACCATGAATAAGGTACAGTAGTAGATTTGCAGAAGTATCTGTAAGCAGAGTGGAGTGTACAATAAGGCTTGGACAAAACGAAAGAGAAGCACATAGCCAAGTGGGATCTCCCATGGTGCTGTCTGAGGTACTAGGAAATCTTTTTGAGCTATTTTATAAGACCCACAACTCCCCTTTAAGGTATTGCAACGACTAGGGAGTTGATAGGGCTCTTCTCCTGGTATGAGGCTTTGGAGCTGAGGGGCCCAACAATAATAGATCCACCAAAATCAACCTGCAGATGCGGGTTTTGTGGCATGGAGTGGGAGAGAAGAAATATTACGAAGTAGTTTGAAGCCAATAAGATGCAAATGTGTCCAACAAGCTTATAGCATTGACCAGATCGACATGCTGAAGATTCAAAACCAACCAAGAAAATGTTAGTATAAAATAGTGAACATCTTTGATTCAAATGAATATATATATTATCAAATATTTTCTAAGTTCATATGTGATTGTAATTAGATTCCTTGTAGAATAATAAAATTAGTAGGAATATCTCTATAAATATTCTAAGTCATAGGGGAAAAAGTTATAAGAGAAAGAGATGGACTTGTAAGGACTACATGTGGTAAATAAAGATGTGAAGAAGAGAGGGACATTCGAAGGAGTAAGAGGGTTCACTAGGGTGTAGATGTGAGGAAGGGTGAGAGACACTTGGTGGAGCAAAAAGGCTCATGATTCGGGGTAGAGATAAAGAGAGTGGGGAAAAATGGGATGTTTCGGGACCCGATAATTGTATTTGTATTTATCCTTTGTAATATTCTCTATAGTATAGCAGAATTTTATCTCTCATCCATGAAAGTAGACATGGTTGGCCGAATCACGTTAAAACCTCATGTATCTTTATGTGTTGTTTGTTTTATTTTTACGTTCTTCCATTAATATATTTACATTAGAGCTTCTGCATGTACAACATATATATAAATAACCTTTATAGTTTGTCCCTACCTTACCATTCAAACTCTAAAATGTAACAAGACTTATTAAGCTTCTAGGAGGGGCAAGACCATGTTGTAGCCCCCCTGCAGAATGCTTCTAAACATGAATAAACTAACATTTAGAAAAAAAAATAATTCCTGTAAATTGACAGAACTAACTTATGAGAACAAGTGCTTATAAGTATCCAATGAAGAAAGACAATATCTTCTTAAATGCTCAAATGTATGACCATAGGAGGGGGTGAAGTAGATAAAGGAGGAGTGTATATGTGGATCCCAAAAGGTGGCAGAAGGAAAAAGATAAAAAGATAAACCCCTTTGGTCTTACATGTCAAAGAAGCCTCTTTCCCTTGGGAATTTCTTCTATTTCTTTTCCTCCATGGATTCTAAACTAAAAGATTAAAAGAATTGACATCCATATAGTACTTTGGCTTTAAGCCACAAAATTTCCATGCCAAGACAACTCCATTATAGTCTGACAGAGGAATTTCCTTTGTTCCAATCATCTGTGATAAAAGAGTCTATCTACTGCATGGTACTTTCTTCTAAGGAAACTTCCCCTAGCTTGAGCCTTCACCTCAAGAAACATTTCCCTGCATCTAGTAGTCACTCATTTGGGGTCCTATTGCTATGCAAAACACCCAACCAAATTCTAAACTTGCTCTCATCACCCCAACTACATGTTTCTTGTGTTTATCATGGTTCTGACAAAAATCTCCTATGCCTTTCGGCACATTCAACAAATAACTTCCACCTCATCTTCCTCCCATAGTTCTGTTAGGGCTTAAGCCTACATAAGCTTGATATATGTTATTAGCCCACAATCTAAGCTTACAATGGATCTTCAAAGCCATTTGCCTAAAAAGGCCTGGTTGAATTACCCTAACCGTCTCATACCCAAACCCACTATATTCTCTTGTGAGCAAATCATTCCTGATCCTACTAAATTATACTTGTTCCCAACCTTCCCTACAGGAAATCACTCCCCATTCACTCTGCAATTACGCATAACTTTGTTGTATTTTCCCACATGAGCATTCCAGAGAAAAAGATAAGGTTGCATTAAATTTAATGGGAAGTCTTCAGGCAAGCCTATATTATGAAATTCTCAGCCAACCAAAGCAAAACTCTTCAGCATAGAGGAAATCCCATGTGCAAGGTAAATAAGTACACAAACGGCAAACTGGCTCATTAACCAAAAATCAATGTTTACAACGTCAAACATACTAATGTAATTGTTGTTTTTTAATGCAATTGTCATACTTTGTTGGGATACTTTTTAAGCACAACAGGCAGGAGCCAATGACAGACTATCAATGATATTGTCAAAGGGGCCCAATTTGTGTTAACTACCACTTAGCTCTAGTGTTCAAAACTTCCAAGCAATTTTGTGAATGGTAGAAATTAAAAACAGTAAAGGCGGCTTTTATGCAATTAAAATATGTAACTAGGCACTGCTTATTATTGTGTAAATAAAAAGAGTAACTGCTCTAGAGAAACTCAATAAAAAAGATATCTCACTAGACTTTGCGATGCACACCAACATTTGTTTTGGGGCAAATGAATTCATAAATTGTGCTTGAACTATATAAAGGTGATGTCACCCAAATATCTTTCATCCCAGAAAATTGTACATAAAATATATGCATATTGTAGATATGATTTGGAAAGTAGGACAGGATCATGGAACAGAGGAAAAAAGAGCAATATAAGGAACAAAGCTCAAGAGAACACCAATACATAATTGCGATCAAAATTCACCTCCAATGAGATCATCAATGAAAAATCTAGGGAGAAACTAAAAAATAATTAATTAAGTTGGCCATACAAATATTGTGTTAGAAGGGATGGCACATATTAACTTTCAGATATGCTTAAGGAGAGCTGTGTATTTGTGATTAGGTAGGCATACCTGGCTGAAAAAAGAAGGGAATATTGGTCTCTGCTTCTATGGTTGAGCAGGGAAAGTAGAATCCAATTCCAACTCATATAGTCCAACAAGTGATGTAGCTGAATATAGGGTATGTGCACAGTCTTGGATCTATATTCTTGTTTCTCCTTTAGGCACCTTGTTTAAGAATTTCAAGCATTGAGGATCTTGCAGGCAGCCCTGCTTTTGGCAGAAGGACCAGAGCTTAGGGCAATTTGAGATGAATGGCACTGTAAGAGAAGTGATGTTTTGGAGACCTAGGGAAGAAAGATTGTAGAAATAGAAATTAATCATCTGAAAAGGAAACCAATATGGAAATTGACCACCAGTATTGAGGCCTACTCAATTGAATTTATACATACATATAAAGGTGTGTAAGCAACTTTTTTTAGTATTTCCCTATCTTAGCAATGGAACTCCAAAATACAACAAGAGTACTTATGGGGCTTCTCAGAGGTGTAAGACCATGTTGTAGCTCCCCTGCAGAATGCGTCTAAACTTGAATACCCTAAAAATTTGAAAAAAAAAATGTTCATGAGCATCCAATAAATAACGTAGTATCTTCTTAACTGCTCAAAAGCATGACTATAGAAGGGTCTGAAGCAGACAAAGGATTCAAAGTATATATGTGGATCCCAAAAGGAAACAAAAAAGGAAAAAAACAAAAAAGATAATTATCAAGGGAAGAGAATGCATTGGAAAACACATATCATCAAGGAAACTCGTGATAAAAGCCATTTGTTCTTACATGTTAAAGAAACCTCATTCCCTTGAGAATTTCTTCTCTCTTTTTTCTCCATCCATTCTAGACTAAATGCTTAGAAAACCTGTCATCCACATTGTCCTTTGGTGCTAAGCCACAACTCTTCTGTGGCAACCTGATAACAACTTCTGTACGGTTTGAGGTCACCCACAACACCCAAAAAGGTCCATTAACCCTGCAGTCACCAAAAAATGCACTACCAACTCATATGCTGTTTTGCAGCAAATTTGGTCATATAACAAAAGCAATTTGGGAGGAGTTTTCATCTGTTCACCTGATTATCAGTAACAAAAACTCTATTTATATGGGCTTTCCCCATGGAAAGTGATAACTTCCTTGCACCCTACTGTCCAATACCTCCTTCAAAGAAAATTTGCTTCTGGCTTCAGTCTGCATCTCATGACAAATTTGAATGAGTCTGAATAGGCTTCAATTTAGGATGCTATCACTGTGCAAAAAATCCAGCCAAAATCTAAGCTTGCTCTTATCACCCCAATCATATGTGTTGTAGGTTTATTAAAGTTTTTGACAACCATTTTCAATGGCTTTCCACAAAATCACCAAATAACCTTCACCTCATTTTCCTCTCATCCTTCCTCAACAATCTGGCCCCCATTGCAGATCTCTGAAGACAGTTGCCTAATAAGCCTTGTTGAATGGCCCCAACCTTGTCGTACCCAAACCCATTATCTTATATGGTGAGAAAATCATCCCGATTCTTAACTTATTCCCCATTCTTTGCCATGGGAAATCCCTCCTTAACCACTCTGCAATTATTCTTGATCATATCCAAGCCCAATGAAAAAGTTAAGGTTGAATTGATTTAAGATGAAGCCTCTCACTATCTGACCAAAGGGGAACTCTGTAGCATAGAGGAAATTGTCATACACAGGACTAAATACAGATACCAAAATGGCTACTAAACAAAAAATCAAAATTAAAAACTTTAAACATTGTAACACAATTACATTGACAACTTTAAAGATTGTCATGCAATTCTTACTATGCTAGGATATTTTTTTTTTGATAGGAACTATGCTAGGATATTTGTTAAGCACATCATGCATGCACCAACCATAATATGGTAAAAAAAGGGGCAGTTTACAGCTCAATGAATAAATTGCTTCATGTTTAATAAGTGTGATATACGTTCTGTTCTAAAAACTTCCAAGCACATCCTTCTATTCCCTTCAGAGCAATTTTGTGATAGTTCTAAAATTAAAAACAATGAGACTCTATTTGGATCATGGAATGTTTGAGAGAAAGTACAAGGGAAAAGAATAGAGGGAAAATTGAAGGAAACTAAAAATGACGAAAAAAACTTGATATTAAAGTTAATAAAATTTCCAATCATCTTAAAACATATTTTCATCCTCTATATAAAGAATGAAGAATTTATATAAAATTTTAAATAAATTTGATTATAATTGATTTTGCTTTATACTTTCCACAGTAACTGCATTCCAAATCCACCTCTACTCAAATCATCAATGAAATTCTAGCGATCATTTAAAATGCAATTTCTTGGGCCATACAAACACAATGAAATAAAACATGAAGCATATCAACCTCCAGAGCAGAGAACTATTAGATTTACCTGAAAAGACAGAAAAAAACATCATCTACAGTTCACATCATTAACCTACCACCCTTTGAATAGGCTGAGCTTTGGTTGGAAAATTTTTAAATTCATTTCCTTTGTTGTTCTTTTCCTCCTACATGCAGAGAGAGAGGAAATTTCCATCAATATATAACTGAAATTGTTTTTGAACCAATGATATTAGACGTTGTGTATTTGTGAGTAGGCAGGCAGACCTGCATGAAAAAATGGAAGGAAGAAATGTATCTTCTTCTCTTTTTGTGCACAGAAAACAGAATTTAGTTCCAACTCATATATCCAATGAAGTAGCTGAACAGGGGATCCGTGCAGTTTTGAATCAATCTTCTTCTTTCTCCTTTGGACGCCTTGTTAACAATAGGAAATTTCCTTTGAAAAAATGACCTGAGCTTGGGACATTTGAGATGAACAGCACTGCAAGAGAAGTGAGGTTCTGGTAAGTGGTAACCAGGGAAGCTAGGGATTATAAATTATAGAAACAGAAATTCGTCATCTGAAAAGGCAATGAATATGGAAATTGACCACCAACACCACGACCCAATGGAAGCCTCACTGAGCTAGAAGGCAATGCAAGAGAATTTCAATGGTATCAAAGGTAAAAATTTATGTTTCACCTTTTCAAGTATCAAGGTAGAAACTTGTATCAAGTCCATAAGAGTTGTCTTTTGTGAATGAGATGTCATCTGCTTCCACTTTTGTGATATAAAAATAAAATTCAAAAGAAATGTGTTCATACATGAAAAGCTATCCCTAAACTGGGATATGCACTATTTTGGGTATAAAAATAAAATTAAAAAAAAAAAAAAAAAGTGTTCATAGAAGAAAAGCTATCCCTAAGTTGGGATGTGCACTATTTTGGGTTAATCCTCTCAACTTCGACCATCAAAGGGCAAAGCCCTGAATTTATAGATTAAGAAGTGTGGCTACTAACAGCCCTTCCTTCGGCAAAAGGCACCTAAGCTTAAGCATTCAATGATTGTCATTTTCTCAAAATAGCATATGCATTCAGTGAATAACTAAGAAACATATTTAAGGCTTTGTGTGTTACCATGTACTTGAAAAGGGTAAATTCTATAAAGAAACTATGAGAACAAAAAGTGTCTGACCAGAGTGAGATATGAAACTACATTTCTTGGCCAAAGAAAGGGTCCAAAGCACTGCAAAAAATGATAGATCTGCCAAGGCTCTTTACTCTTGAAAAATTATGTGCATGTGTGGAAAGGAAGATAAGAGCAATATATATATATATATATGAAAAGAAATATCTAGCCACAACTGTAATAAAAACCTACTTCATGGCCACCGAACCATTAGTGAAAAATCCCATCATAAATTAAGAAGGGATTGCAGTGCTGGTAGAAGAATACTTGAAACAAAAATTAAGCATATCCAAAAAAAATAAAAATTAAAAACCAATCATCTGGCTATTGGGATCAAGATTCAAGAACATACCAAAAAGGACAAAATTATGATTAAGAAACCTCAGATTTCATCTGCATTGCTTTTGACTCCCTACATGTAACCAAGAAATTTCTAAAATTATCTAACAGTAAATGGTATTGGGAATTATGCATTGTGTATGGACAGGCAAATCTAATAATTGATATAAGGAGGGAACTGCGGTCTTTGATTTCTTTCTTTCTGTTTGCTTTTTCTTCTCTCTTTCTGAGTGGGAAAAATAGAATTCAAATAAAACTGCATTGATAATATGAATGGTCATACCTGATTAAAAGTAAGGATGGGATACGGTTGAATGAATTTTCCTTCTAAGTTTGAGCATAGAGAAATGACCTTCAATCTCAAGTTACCACAGTTAATCTCCATGCAGGGGAGATGGACAATGTTGGGCCAACACTCCCCTTTCTCCTTTATGCACCTTTGTTTTAGAACAAGACAGCCTGTGATAAGCCTTCTAAATACTGCTGGCAGCCCTAATAACTGGAGGTTAAGGGACCAACCAATATATGGACACCTTTCTTGAGATACCGTAATTCATATACAAAGTCAACCAGAAGGTTTTATTGCCAACTCCTATCTTCTTAAGATCAAACTGAAACCAAAACAAAACTGTTATAGCCTTAATGTAAAATACCTTAAAGTTAGCATACATAAACCAACAATGAACTTCTATTAATTTTGATATACTGTGCTAGTTTCAAAGATCTAAAGAAGTAACATATAATTCCTGAAAAAAGCAAAATATTTGAGGCTTTGTGTGTAATTGTGTAATTGTGTAATTAAAAAGAGTGAATGCATTGTCTTGCTTTAAAACAATTCGTAAGTATATATGTGAAGTTGGGTCAATCATGCTAAGCCACAAGAATAGTTGTGTCTGTGTCAAAACAGAGGATAAAAACAGCCTGACTAACAAAATTTAAGAGAAGATGCCAAGACATAACTGCAGTCAGAATCCACCTCTTGGTGAAACAACTTAAAAAGCAACTGAATTGATGAATTGAAGCTGATCAACTTGCACAAAAAGATAAAAGGAAAAAAAGAAAAATTCATCTGTTGGAGCAATCAAGAACATACCAGCATGAGAATAGGCTGCAGCTATGATAAGGAAAATTTTCATTTGATCTTCATCATTTACCCCCTTCCTACATCTTCAGAGAAATTTTCTATTAGTATCTGAAAGTGAAAATGGTATTGGGCCACTGAAATTGAAAGTCAGGTGTCGTGAATGGGCAGATGTACCTATTTGTTGGCTTTTACTGCTTGGCTAGTGACTGCAATCACCTATTCATCATGGGAATGGAACATTTCTGTCAAGCAGGACCCATCTGAATGTACAATGGAAATTGGAGGTCAAATTAGCAGAAAAGAAAAATGAGAACTTGTGAGAACTTTGGAAACATTATTAATGAAAATGTAATATTTCAAGATAGTTTTTACACAGTTTCACTTTATGATTACAATGGAAGAGGTTGAATGAGTGATATTTAGATGCAAATACAGGGAGAGCAACAATGAAGGGATCTGTTGAAATACTTCTTCCAACCATTAAATGGAATGACTAGTGAACATTAGAATTTAGGAATATTTACACCCTGTATCGATTTGGAAAGCAATGCATGACACTTCATTCTTTAATTCAGCACTAATTTGAATCCTCTACGACCATGGCTAGCTTAAGCTTCATCATGTATAGGTTTCCTTCATTCATCTTTTCCATAGCACGTCTAATATTTGAATAGAAAATTGCATCTAGGTATCCATATCTAAGTCCATTAAATATAAACGCTTGCGGGAAAAAAAAAAAAAAGAAACTAAATTTACTATGTTTCAAGTAAATCCAAAACAATAGTCCTAGAAAATCAAAACAAAAAAATTTGAAGGAGAAAGAAAAGAATGTGAAGGGGAATTTGGTAAGTCAATGTGAAGATGGAGTTGGAAGCTGAATAGCGGTTTTTATGGTTCCGAGGATCTTATACACGATTAAACCTATCCCTAAACAGAAGTAAAGTAAAGAAAGGATAGGAAAATGGTAGTGATTTTGTACCTGTAAGAGACTGGGGGTTGAATGCGTTTCTGCTTCTGTTTCTTTTCCACAACCCACAAACTGCATTTCACTTTCAACTTTTATACTTCAATGGATATATTCGTGATTTATTTCAATGTATGGAATGTGAGCAATGTTGGGCCAATATTCTCCTTTCTCCTTTGAGTACCTTTCTTCTAGTATAGGACAACCCCAGATTTTAAGTTTTTCAAGTGTTGCTGGCATCGACCCTAAGGATCCGAGGTTAGGGCAACATTTCACATCTAGGGATCGAAGAGAGATGAGATTTTGGAGAGACAGGTAGGCTAGGGATTCCATTGCAGTGATAGTGAGGGAGGTGAGAGATATGGGAAGAAGACACTCTTCATCCGAAAAGGAAACCATATCTGGAAACACATTCTGAATAGTCAATGACGAAAGAGAGGTGAGGGTGTGGAACGCCGATATGGGCTTTTTCAGATTCTCACACCAAGAAATCTCAAGTGATATCAGATTGGGGGGCATACCATCTTCTGGAAGGGATTCCACTCCCGGACAAATATATATGGTAAGATCTCTAAGAGATTTGAGGTCTCTCATTTGATGTGGCAGGGATTTCAGATTCTCACATCCCTCAATTAGAAGGCTTGTGAGGGTGGGGGTGGACAAGCCTCTTGCTGGAAAGCACTCCAGACCATCACAGTCAATTATTTGGAGACTCTTGAGGCTGTGAAGGCATTCTGGTAGGATTTTCAGATTTGGATTATCCTCAAGGACTAAATTGTCAAGAGCTGAATTGTTGGGGCACATGTTCTCTGACATGGACTCCAAGTCGGGGCACCCGCAAATCTCAAGTTTCTTAAGGGTGGAGGGTAACTCCCTTGTTGAAAAGGACTTGAGAGATGAACAATATCTAATCTCCAAGGATTCAAGGGCACATGAGCTGTAGTTATGCGGCAGCGATTTCAGACCGTCGCAATCACTCACCACAAGTCGTCTTAGCAATGGTGGCAAACCCGTATCGGGAAATGACTCCAGTCTGGGGCATCCCTTTATTTTCAGCTCTTCAAGACAACAAGTGGAATCGTGGTGCATCATTCCCTCTGGTAAAGACTCTAGATTTTCACAATCTTCAATCCATACACTTTTAAGTGTGGTTGGTAGCTTACCATTTGGAAAGCATCGGAGAGATGGACAATATCTAATCTCCAAGGATTCAAGGGCACATGAGCTGTAGTTATGAGGCAGCGATTTCAGACCCTTGCAATCACTCACCACAAGTCGTCTTAGCAATGGTGGCAAACCCGTATCGGGAAATGACTCCAGTCTGGGGCATCCCTTTATTTTCAGCTCTTCAAGACAACAAGTGGAATCGTGGTGCATCATTCCCTCTGGTAAAGACTCTAGATTTTCACAATCTTCAATCCATAAACTCTTGAGTGTGGTTGGTAGCTCACAATTTGGAAAGCATCTGAGAGATGGACAGCTAGTAATGTCCAAGAATTCAAGGGCACATGAGTTGTAGTTATGAGGCAACCATTTTAGATTCTCACAACCAATCACCTTAAGGCTTCTTAGCATTGGTGGCAGCCCCGTCTCTGGAAATGACTCTAGTTTAGGGCATCTCCTTATTTCCAACTGTTCAAGACACGTGAGAGTTTGCAATCCATTAGGCAGCTTCTCCAGATTAGCATCGTCTTGTATTCTCAACATTTTAAGATTGCAAGGCAGCCTTTGCTCCTCCAACAAAACAAGCCAATCACTCCATCTCATTACTGCATGAAGACCTCCGACAACCCCACTTATCACCTCACTTATCCGCACCCTCTCATCACGTGCTTCTAAACTTACTTCACCAAGAGATGCAAATCTTGAAGAAGCAAATCCCAAATTTGGACAACAAGAGATGTCAAGTTTCACTTGGGAAGGTAGGCAATTAGGCAATTGTTGTAACTTCCTGCAATCTCTTATTGTAAGCAATCGAAGACATGGAAATAATTCACCTTCGTTAACTGCATCAGGACAAAACCAGTATTCCCATTCTGCCATTACCTCAAAATTTAGAGACTCCAATGATGGAAAAGGCTTCACAATCCCTCCATAAAACTCCTCATTTATGGTTCTAACTTTACTCATACCTTTAATATGCAAGACTTTGAGTGAGGATAATTGGCCAAGCGCGGGTAATGATGTGCATCTGTTGCAGTCCTTGAGAATTAAGTGTGTCATTATTGGGAATGATGGGTCCTTCATCCAACTTGGGAATTCTGATCCACCATAAGACGCAATTGTGAGCTTTTTTAGATTTCTATGAGGTCGTAGCTGCTCCAAAGCATGCCTCTCATGCATTTCATTTCGTGAAGCACCAAAGTAATCACTCCATTCCATTGTTAACTCCTCAATGCCACGCTTACTCTCTAATTTGGCATCCCTTCCATCTCGAATATTCATCACATTGTGCAACCCAAAAATTGAAAGCTCTCCTCGAAGATCAAACAAATTCTTCAATTCTCTTATCCCCAAGCCATTGCCTTCACCCACAATAAACTTAGATAAGGTTTGTAGATTTGTTAGGTTTCCGATTTGAGAAGGCATTTCTTGTAATTTTGATGTATCAGAGATATGAAGGTGTCGAAGGTTGATTAGGTTTCCAATTCCCACAGGCAACATCGTAAGTTTTCCGCAATAAGATAATATTAGTGCTTGTAAGTTGTAGAGATGGCATACTGAATCAGGTAACCTTCTTATGGAAGAACAGGACAAATTGAGATACCGCAAATATTTAAGATTGGCAATTGAATCCGGTAACTCATATATTTCGTAGCCACTTAAAGATAATACCCGTAAATATTTCACTTCCTTTAAAAGGTCATCTAACACCTTACTTGATATGAAGTTACAGTCATAAACTGGGTTCATGGGTAGTGCAACCAATGTTCTCAAACACTTCACCTTGTGAAAGGGTTCAAATTTTCTCTGTGTCTCATGCTCTTGACGATTGAATGATGAATGACGAGTCTTCTCAGAAACGATGGATTGTTTGTTATTCTCCCATGCATTATCCAAATGAAAGTATATTTCTCCTGCAACTGACCGAGCTAGATCATTGGTGAGATCATGCATCACATATTGGGATGAATCTTGACTTGAATGTTGAAAAAATGACCTGGAGAACAAATCATCGAAGTATTTAGAACCTAAGTCTTCTGGCCTAGCTGCCTCCTTCGTTTTCTGCAAAAAGCCTTCTGCCATCCATAAGAGGACTAAGGCATCCTTGTCGAATTCATAGTCCTTTGGAAACATGGAGCAATATGCAAAACACTGCTTCAAATGAGAAGGGAGATGATGGTAGCTTAACATGAGAGCGGGAAGAATATGGCTTTTATCTTCCGGTAACTCCCATATCCTGCTTGTTAATATATTTGCCCATGCATCGCGACTTAGTTGGTTGCGCAACATGCCACCGAGTGCCTTCGCAGCCAAAGGCAAGCCTTTGCACATTCTCACTATTTCCTCACCGACTTCTTTCAAGTGTGGATGGGCATCAAAGTTTCTTGTCCTCAATGCTTGCTGAGTGAATAAAGACAAACAATCGTTGTTTGATAACTCCCGTAGGGGATAAGCTGGACAAGTTCTGGTAACTGCTGCGACACCTTCATTACGGGTTGTCACGATGAGTTTACTACCGGGTGCCCCAGCTCTCATTGGCATGCACAAAGTATCCCATTCATGACAATTCTCATTCCAAACATCGTCTAGCACAAGAAGAAACTTCTTCCCAGAAAATTTCTCCTTCAATATGACCTGAAGCAAATTGAGATCATTGACATCATGAGTACCCGGATCAACAGATTGTAGAATGGTCTTGGTTATTCTCGAAACGTCAAAGTCATCAGAAACACAGACCCATGCTCTCAAATCAAAACGGCCCTTCACTTCATCATCATTGAAGGCAAGCTGAGCCAGAGTAGTTTTGCCGATACCTCCCATACCGACAATTGGAATTACGGAGACTTCATCATCACTACTTGGATCGTGCTTGAGTAACATGTCAACTATGGCCGCTTTATCTGTTTCCCTACCATAAACATCGGATTCAACCACCAGAGAAGTGGTGGGCAGAATCTGTGCTCGCTTTCTCTTTCTATCAGACCACCACCCTCCAGCAATCTCTCGTAAATCCAGGTCATTCTTTTGGGCTGAAATATCTTGTAATCTTGCAGTGATCTCCTCAATCTTGGAACGCATACTAGAATTAGACGTAGAAGCACTCGGAATGAGAGAAGAGAGCATGCCTCGCACCTTACTAGTGCCTTGTTGGGGTTGAGCCATGATCAAGCTGCTTCGCAAAGCTTCGGTGGCGAAGTCGTCCAAGATGTCCTCCACATCGTAACCCAAGTCTCTAAGCTCGTCCAGCCATATTTTGACCAGAGGGTTTGTCATCTGCTTCTCTTCTGCGTCATTGAGCACTACATAGATCTTTATCAATATATTCTTCCACCTTTTCAGCTCAGAATCAACTTGCTCTTTACGTGCATACTTCCACAGCTCCGGGGAGGTGACCATGTCAACCAGCTTCTGGATGAAACCAGACAAAACAGCTTCTCCGACAAAACCAGTCATGTTTGTGTTTGTAGGTAACAAGGGATGAAGGGGAAACTCTGCAACTCTGAAGAAAAGTTTGTAGGTAACAAGGGATGAAGGGGACTCTCTGCAACTCTGAAGAACAGATACCGTTGAGCTTGAGGAAGAAAAATATTTGTGAATTGTTACTTCTTAGGTTCATTGGATTCCATGGATGTGAATGGTGGTAGTGGTGAGGGTCCACAAGGGTGTATCGTGGAATGTGCAGCACATTCAAATCCATTCAAATCCTTTCTCCATTCAAACCCGCATTCCACAATTGTTACTCTGTATATAATTAATTTAATTTAGTTTCTCCTACAATTTCTCCATTTTTCTTTTTCTTTTTTTTTTTTATCTTAATATTATAAGATTCAGTTTTACACTACTTTAAGAAAGCATTTCTAAAATTAAAAATATTTTTGAAGAAAAATTAATTATTTAGTAAATTTAAAAATATTTTTTAAAAATTTTAAAAAAAATCACTTATAATGTATCTTAAATAAACACTTAATATATGATTTTTCTAAAAATATTTTTACATAAAATACTTTCACTAAATTCAAATTATGTTTGCGTTCAAAAAATAACCATATGGTTTAAATGCTATATTAATACTAATGTAGTTTAAGATTTTAAAATTCTTTTTGTTTAATGGATAGCATTTTTTCTTCAAGGATAATACATCAATGATAAATTTCCATGCACCTTCCTACCTGTACAATGGAAGATCCAAAGTAGACTAAGAATAAATTACCTTAGTGGGTAATGACTACGACATAGGTTTTGTCACCATGGTGACTTTTGTGCTTGATAATGACCAAGGATGAAAATATCGGTAATCACGGATATATCGGTAATTTGATTTTACGGATATATCGGATATATCGGAGATATTTTTGGATATATCGGAGATATATCGGTGGATATTATTGGTAGGCTTAAAATTGTTAAAAACTCATGGAAATGCAAGAAAAACCTCATAATAATATAATTAGAAGTATAATAGACATTTTAAAGTTATTTTATTGAAAATTTTGATATATGTATAACATGATTTATCATATTTGATAATAATATCGTATACATCGATAAAAATATGAATTTTATAAGTGTACATTTATTATTAAATTACACCTAATATTATGATATTTGATTATAATATGTCTAATTTTAAAATATATATTAGTATTAAAATATGATCCATTTAATTCAATTGTATTAAACAATATAAAATGAATAATGATATATATATAATTTTTTAATATTTAATTAATTATTAATGATATTAAAAACATTATGAAGAAAATTATATAATTTTTATATTTTTGGTAATTAATTAAAAGACTTTGCATTTAATTATAAAATAATTATAATTAATTTGCTCTTTAAATTATTCTTATATTTTCTTTATATAATTAATTTAAGTATATATATAGTTGTTGCATAATATATATCAAAAGAGGGCTTAGCCCAGGTGGTAAGTGGGTGAACCCCAAACCTTTTGGTTTGGGGTTCAAATCCCCTCGGCAGCGCAAATGGGAGAGGTCCTGTAGCTACTGTAGCGGCGTTGACCGACACTGTAGCGGGGTTGACCCGCGTTGACCGCGCGATAAATCGGCGATTTATCGTGTGTCGGCTATATATCGCCGATTCTGGGCGATTTTGGGCGATTTTTCGCCCGGCCGACTTATCTCCTCGCCGTGTCGTGTCGCCGCCCGCCGACACGCGATATATCGGCGATATTTCGCCGATTTTTTCCGATTTTTTCCTCCTTGATAATGACTAGGACCTATCAAATATTTTATATTGGCTTTGAGAACAAATGACAATCATGGTTTGGGAAAAAAGAGATAAGTTTAGTCCACTTTTGCTTTAACCTATATCTGAATTTGTAGACTTTTTTTTAATGCAATAATAATAAAAGGGAAAATTGGGTTTTAATTCATTAATTTAAAAAAAATATAGAAAAAAAACCTTAACTTCTATACATCAGTTTTACGTTCACTCAATTTAAAATATTTTAAAACATATGCACCTTTTCATAATTCAAATAATTATTTTCTAAAATAGTCATGATATTATATAAAATTATTCAAAATTAATTTATAATTTTAATTTGATAAAAGTGTTTTAAAAATAAATATATTATAATTTTTTTTAAAATAAATAAATTTTCAAGTGATAAATAAAATCTTTCGAATCTCTTATTTAATAATAATTTTATTTCATGTATTATGTAAGTCCCCTCATCTTCTCATTTTATTTAATAAAATTAAATAAAAAATTTGTTAGTTGAAATAAAAAATAAAATAAGAAAAATTAAAAATACAATTAAAAAATTTTAAAAATAAAATATTTACTTCTATTGTATTTTCAATTCTTTTTGGATATTTATATTTTCTATCAGAGTGTTTTAATTAAGTAAAAATTAATATTTTATTTTTATGTTTTTAACTTTAAAGGTTTTTTTAATTTTTATTGTATTTTTAATTCTTAAAATTTCTTATTTTATTAATCTCTTATCAGCTCTCACGTTAAAATAATTGTTAATTGATATTAATAACATATAAAATGGTCATTTTAGGAAATAACTATTTGTTTTATAAAAAAAACATATATTTTAAAATATTTTTAAATAGGTGAAGATAAATATGATTTAGAAAATATTTGATTATTTTTTCTATTTTTTTGTAAATTAGTGAATAAAAACCCACTTTTCCCATAATATAAAATATTTTAAGGTTTTTAATTATTTACATATAATTTCCACTTCATATAATTAATTTTAATTTTTATAATATATAAAATTGTATATCTATGATGTTACATCATCTATATCACAGATAAACTTTGGAGTTCAATAATCAGCCTCACTCTGAAACTTGGAAATATTCTCATCAAAGAAAAAAAGGGAAAAAAGAAAGAAGAAAGAAACAAGTTGGATTCCTTGGTTCAATTAGTGGGAGGTCCACACGATTTCTATACCTAACATGTTAATATCAAGCATTAATTGCTCATTGAGTGCACCACTGAAAAGTCATAGGAAGAAAAGGGGAAGGGGACACAAATGTCAACAACTTTTGTATACAATTTTGAAGGGATTTTAATAAATATATAAAATTATAATATTTATATATTTTTATTTATACAAATAATATTTGAAGAAGTGCTACATTCTAGGCAATTTCCTATAACATAAAGTAAATGATGTACACCCATTTATTTTTAGGGTTCCTTCTTTGTAAGATATGTGCACAAAAATCAACTCCACCTAATTATGCTAATCATGTTATGTATTTTTCTTCCTAAGTGTTTAGAAAATTATTTTATGCTCTAATAATTTGAAGTTTTATAGAATTATGCAATAATTCTAGTTCTTTAATATAAATAAATAATAACCCATTAGTACTATTTGTTAGATTTTCTTAAACGGATCTATAGATCTGGCTCATAATCTTTTAGCAATTTTGGATTTTCGTTGATTTAGTTTTTTACTATTGATTGTTATTAATAGCCATGAATTATGACATTGACTTTGTGATGGGTAGAGTGAATATAAATAGAATTTTTATAGTTGGATCCTAAGTCTCCAATTTCTATTCACACATATATACACAATCGTTTTGAAATTGATTAAGGATTTAAAAACACCTCAACCCATCTTATTAATTAAGGGTTTATCTGTCATGTTAATATCAAGTATTAATTGTTGATTGAGGTGAAAGATGAATTAATATACACCACCGATAGGAAGATAAAGGGAATGTGACACAAATGTTCAATAACTTTTTTTATACAATTTTGAAGGGATTTTAATAAATATATAAAATAATAATAATTATGTATTTATATTTATATAAATAATATTTGAAGCGTAGCTACATTCTAGGCAATTTCCTTTAACATAAAGTAAATGTTGTAACCCACACCCCACCCCCTTTCCCAATATTTTCATGGTTCATTTGAAATTTTATAGAATTATGCAATAGCTCTAGTACTTTAATATAAATCAATAACAACCCATTTGTAGTACTATCATCTTAACTACAAATTTTTTTATGATGTGACATATTTGAAATACATCTTTTAGTAAAGGAAGATTTTTACTTTATTTTTGAAATAGTAATATTGAAGAATAAGAATCATAATAGAAACACAAATGAAGATGAATTAAAATACTATGTAAAAAATAATTAAATTTTTTAATAAAATTAGTTTTATGAGAATAAAATTTTGATTTTGATTTTGGACAAATAATTGAAATGCAATAATTCAACATTTCAAACATACTCATAATATAATGTGTGTGAAAAAAAGGTCAATCAAATATTTTGTATTGGCCTAGTGATCAAATGACAATTGTGGATGGTTTGGGGAAAAGGAGATAAGATCGGTCGACTTTTACTTTAACTTTGTTTTGTCTACATATGAATTTGTAGACTTTTTTGTGGTGCTATGGTATGAAATAAAAATAGCAAAAGTTGAGGGACCATAGACTTGTATATTTAAAAACATGAGAGAACTCTAACCCAATGTATATAAAGAATTTTCAGTTTTTTTTTATGACCATTACTAATTTTAGTTTATAATATAGAAAATTTAGTATCTAATAGAAGACAACATGTAATAATTTATACATAGAAAACCTAAATAACTTGTTGTTTAGGAAAAAAAAAAATCACACCACTCATTTGATTGATTATTTTGTAATTTACTAGCATAAAAACAAGGGTCAAAGAAATTCCAATCCAAAACTTTGGTACTTCTCCTTTAGGGTACACAAATTTTTTAGCTTCATGATTTTTATCTCCTAGGTTATACTTTCATTCACGGTTATGCAAACAAGGGATCCCTAATCAACACAACTCATGTAACAAGTCATTAATTCATGTTCATTGCTAGATAATGAAAAAAAAAAAAGAAAGATATGTCATCCATGATTATTTACTTGTAAGGTTTGAAATCATATTGTTCCTTGGAAATGATGAATCAAGGATAGTCCTTGGGATTTTTTATGATCGAAGAAGTATCTTGGTTATAGGGATTTGGTATGCTTTAGGTTTAGTATTGAATTTGAAAGTAATTAGCCTAAAATTGTGTTGACTTAAGATTTGGTTTTGGTTTAAGAAGTAATGATCTCAAGATTTTATTCACTCAACATTTTGTAGTTAACCCTAAGATTGTATTAGCTTATGACTGATTTAACATTCCTTGAATCACATAGATAGGTTTACCTTGATCTCTTAAGCAATTAATTGATTGTTAGATAAAATGGCTACTTTGAGTTTGAGCATAACAAATGGTGTAGGAGTATGTAGTCAATTTGAAAACCTCTTTCACAATAAGACAAAACTTCATAATCAAAGTGGGACAATTGAGATCACGACAAACAACAATGTAAATGTTAATTGTAACCATTCCCATGGCTTTATTGATCATTACCAATGTGGTCATTTGATCACCCCACTTTCATAATATGACAATATGATCAAATCACAATGGCTAAGAATCTTTCATTTCTTTTCCAAACAAGTTGAAGAACAAGTCAAAAAAAGAGAAAATGAATTAGATGAGCCTCAAGAAATGATGGTTCAAGAAGTTGGCTAGGGATTTTTTGGCTTGAGATTTGGGGGGTGAGCCCTATTATTATGTAGATTTGTAACTATAGCACATTTTGGAAATAATGGCTCAAGGAGTAAACCCAAGATTGTGTTGACTTGGAATTGCCCTAGGAATTTCATATGCTCAAAGTTTGGTATTAGCTTTGTGATTGTGTCAAATTTGCAACATTGTCACTCCTTAAGATATAATGACCCAAGCTAGAACTATTGACCCTGAGAAGTATGCACAATTATTTTTCTAGTATTCGGTAGTGTTTGGTACATGGGAATAGAAAGTGAGAATAGACATCTCATTCATTTTCTTCCTTATTCTTATGTTTGGATAAATGTTAAGAAAACATAAATGAAATAAAAAATTATTTATGTAGAAATCAAATCCAACTTATAAGTCGGATTTGAATTTATCAAAAGTAGGTGGTATTCTGATTCATTGAACCCATTTGATAATATAAAATAACCTAAATTTACTATTTTGCCTTCTTATCTCATTTTTTAAGTCCAATGCTTATCTTTTTTGCAAAGCTAGAGACTCATTCATCATCCACTTCTCTGCAACAAATGATTCTCTCAAACTGAATCAATCAAATCTTTCACAACATTTAAAAAAGAAATTTCAATTTCTAATTTCTAGGGTTTTGGATGTTCATTTAAATATTATAATAAATATATTTTTTTCTCTTTTTTTGGTAAAATATAATTTTATAACTACTTAAGCATATCAAATTATTCAAATTTTTAATAAAAATAATAACTGAATATTTGTACATTAGGGTTATATAATTTTTTTATGGTTAATTTTTTATTTATTGAGTATATATATATATATATATATATATATATATATATATATATATATATATATATATATATTTTAGTCTTATTATTTAACAACAAAAAAACTCTAAAAATTTATTTTTTAAAAATAAAATAAAATTATTTTAAATTATATGTAATGATATTATTGTAAATTTATTTCTTTTTCATTTCTATTCCTATTATTATCAAACATTGGAATTGAAACAAATAATCATTCCAATCTTGCATTCCTAAATTTGTCCAAATGCTAAAAATAGAATCATCAAATTCATTTTTATCCACTAAGAAATAGGAATAGAAACAAAATATTCATTTCGATTCCTTATTTTGACGTACCAAACACCCCCTTCAAGAAATAATGGCTTAAGGATTAATTCGATTGTGTTTGGCCTAAGGATTCTGTTACACCTAAGATGACTCAAGATTTATCGTTATCACAACACTCTTTGGCAAATTATGGTTCAAAGAGCAAGTCAAATATCAATCTTAAAAAGTAAGCTCAAGATTGTATTGCCTTAGGATTTGGTGCAGAAAGAAAATTTACTTGAAATAAGAAAAAAAAATAAAAATCAATATATAACTGAAAAGTAACATATTCATGCTTGATACTTCAATGTTGGCATTGAATTACTTCATCATTCTTCTCTTCTTACCTGAAAGAAGAAATTAAAAGAAAAAAATGAAGCACTAACTTATCATGCTTACTCAAAATGGTCTTGAAGAAAGCAGATAATCATGTAGTATTGAGGTCATGCCTCGAAAGTTTTTCAGTCAACCCTTTGGACCAGAGCTTAGGACACCTATAGATGGATATAGTTTCAAGAGAACGCAGGTTTTTGAAAGCCACAGATGCGATGGAATCCAGTTTACGAATAAAAAAATTGCTCAGTTGTGGGAAAAAGATAGTCATCATCTGATAGAGAAGCCAGAGCTGGACATACACCAGAAATGTACAAATGATGAAAGAGAAGTGAGCCTGTAGAGGTCCTACTCAGGTAATGGCAGCTTCAGATTCACATGATCTCCCATATAAAGTGATGTAAGGTTGGAGGCTAAACTGCAGTCTTCTGCTTCTTCTGGTTAGCCCAGTCTTCCAATTTCAAATATTTAAGATTGCCAAGCAGCCCTGCTGCTCCAAAGTCCAAAGGGTACAAGTCCATGCCACTACCAGATCTCCAGACTTTCAAGACCACTGAGGCATTCTAATCCAAACCTGCTCTCCAATCTCCCCACATCCTCTTACCATCAGTTTTTCGAATATGAAATTTCCTGATTTCAAGCATTGGGAGTGTTGCAGGCAGCCCTTTCCTTTGTCAAAACCTACATCATGGCAAAAACATACCCAATTTAAATTATGAATGAGCAGACATACCCAGTTTAAAATAAGGAAGAGCGGTCTCTGCTTTTGTTATTTTGAGTAGGGAAAGTAGAGTTCAAAGAAAATTGCTAATATTTATGATATATGAAAACCCGTGCCTGATTGAAAGCAAGGAGAGAATAGGGCTGGGACAGTAAATGGGTATATCTAATATCTATATCAATAATGGGGATGTGGGCAATGTAGTTCTCTTATAAGCACATTTCTTTTAGAATAGGACAGCCTGTGCTAGCCTTCTAAGTATTGCAGGCAGCCCAAGGACCAGAGATTAGGTGATCAATAAATATGTAGGCACCTTTCTTAAGAAACTATAGTATACATCCAGAGTCAGCCAGAAGGTTTGTTTGATGCCCTCTCCAATCTTCTTAAGACTGGATTGAACTCAAAACAAAAGTAGTATAACCTTGCACAAATAAACCTGCAGTACAATTCATGGATCTGTGGATGGAACTGTATATGTGTAAAATTAAGGGTTAATCACACTGCAAAAACAACAGAATGCCAACGTTACTTCATCTAGAAAAATGACTGTTTGTGTGAAACAGAGGATTAACAGCAGCATGAAAAGCACAGAGAGAATGCCAAGCCATAACTACAGTCGATGTCCACCTCTAAATGAAACATCAATGAAAAATCTTGTGAGAAATTAAAAATCAATTGCACCAGTCATAGAAATTCACCATCTTTTTTTCATCCTACATGTTGAGAAGAAATTTCATTTATTTTCTGAAGGCCAAACCAATATGGGGCCATTGAAATGGGAAGCCACATATTCTGAACAGGGAGACATACCTATTAGTTTGCTTTCATCTCTACACTAGGGAAACCAGAACTCTAAGGGAGACATACCTGTTTACCTCTGCAACATCCTTGTCAAGCCAGAACCCCATGAATTTAGAATGAAAATTGGCAGTCACATTAGCAGGAAAAGAATTAGCAAGAACTACACTAACATTATCAATCAAAATGAGCTTGTTCAAGATAGTTTATACATAGCTTCAGTTCATAATGGCACTCTGTGGTTGAATGAGTGATGTTTGGATAGAAATTTGAAGTGAGCAACAATGAACAATTTCTTGAAATACCATCAAAGACTTAGTGACATGACAATGTAAATATTTATAAATGATCATTGCAAAGCATTTTTCAAATCACTATACAAGTCTACCAACAATTATAAAAATAAAAAGGACACAGTTGAAGAGACAATAAGTGAGAGAAGAACCCACCCCAGTGAGTAACTTCTGTCAAAGATCTTCTGTCATCTTCACCCTGTGCTTCCTGCCACATCTCTACCAAGCATTATCCCTCTGAATCTACAAGGCAAGAACAGAAATTGGTTACAACTTCACCAGCATTATGAAGAGAAATAATTACATAAAATTTCAGAATGATTGGATCTCTTGAAATAGTTTCAAGGACAAAATAAAATGACAAAGTAAATATTTACAGAGTAAGAACCATTTCGAAAAGTAATACTACACTTAAATGCTATCATAGGTTTCATCATCTGAATTATAGGTTTACTTACTTTCATCTTCTCTGCAGAACTTTTATTTGTGTAAAAAATTTGGACTAAATCCAAGACAATTGGTTTAAATATTGGAAAGTAAACAAAGGCTAGAAAAGCAGAAGTGGGTTGTACCTGATTGACTAAAGTAAGCATAAAGATGAATGGATCTATCCTTCTTGACAAGAGAAAAATGTATTTCAATCTGAGTCTGCTATCTTTCAATGGATGTATGAGCCATCTATTTGAATGCAGGGGATGTGGGAGAAGTTGGGCCAGTATCCTCCCTTCTCCTTTAAGCAGCTTTCTTTTATAATAGGACAACCAGTGATTTCAAGTCTTCCAAGTGTTGCAGGCAACTCCAAGGAACTGAGCTTGCAGCAACAATCAATACCTAGTTCAGTAAGAGACACCAGATTTTGGAGAGCCAGGGAGGTTAAAGATTCCAGTTCACTGATGAAAAGATAGGTCAGAGATGGAGGAAGCAGACACTCTTCATCCGAAAAAGAAGCCATATTGGGAAACACTCCACAAATGGACAATTCAGAAAGAGAGGTGAGGGTAAGGAGTCCCCATTCAGATATGGGTGTTTTCAGATTCTGACACAATCCAACGTAAAGTGATGTTAGATTGGGGGGCAAACCCCCTTCTGGAAAGGATTCCACTCCTGGACAACCCCATATGCTGAGAGTGTGAACAGATGTGAGGTTTTTCATTTGCTGTGGAAGGGACCTGAGATTCACATATCTCCAAATACGAAGGTGCATGAGGTTGGGGGTGGACAACCCTCTTTTTGGAAAACACTCCAGACCTCCACAATCTTCTATGTGGAGCTCCTTGAGGCTTGTAAGGCATTCTGGTAGGATTTTAAGATTTGGATAGCCCCTTATGTCTAAATATTCAAGAGCTGTGCCATTGGGTGACATTTTCTCTGATATTGACTCCAAGTTTGCGCATCCCCAAATACAAAGGAGCTCAAGGGTGGAGGGTAACTCTCCCGTTGGAAAGAACTTGAGAGAGGAACAATTCTTTATCCACAATTTTTCAAGGCAACAAGTGTTTTTGCTTACAGTGGAAGAGGACTTGTGGTGCATCATTCCCTCTGGTAGAGACTCCAAATTTTCACAATCTTCAACCCTCATATGCTTGAGCGTGGTGGGCAGCTCGCCATTTGGAAAGCATATGAGAGATGGGCAGTTCTGCAGCACCAGAGATCTGAGCAAGGGTGACAAAGCGGCCTCTGGAAATGAAACCAGTTTGGGGCACCTCTCTAATTTCAACTCTTGGAGAGATATGAGACTTTGCAATCCGTTTGGCAGCTCCTCCAGGTTAGCACAGTCTTGTATTTTCAAAATTTTAAGTTTGCAAGGTAGCATTTGCTCCTCCAACGTTACAAGCCAGTGACACCGTCCAATAGCTAATGTTTCAAGACAACTACCAACCCCACTTCTGAACACCACCCCTTCACATTCTTCTAAACTTAATTCAGCAAGAGATGCAAATCCTGAAAAGGGAACTTTCAAATTTGGACACCCAAAGATATCAAGTTTAACCAGAGAAGGTAGGCAATCAGGCAACTGTATACCTAGCTTTGAGCATCTCCTTATTGTAAGTTCTCGAAGGAATGGAAATGGTCCCACTTGTTCATCTGCATCTGGAAAAAACCAATCTTTCCATGTTGGCATATTTTCAAACTTCAGAAACTCCAAGGATGGAAAAGACTTGACAATCCCACCATAAAACTCCTCATCTATGGTTCTAACTTCACTCATCCCTTCGATATGCAAGTTTTTGAGTAAGGATAATTGGCCGAGAGCCGGTAACGATGTGCATATCTTGCAATTCTTGAGAACCAAGTGTGTCATTAAAGGGAATGAGGGATTCTTTATCCAACTTGGAAAGTTTAGTCCACCATAGAATGCAATGGTGAGCTTTTCCAGATTTCTATGAGGTTGTAGCCACTCTAAAACAAGCGTCTCATTCATTTTATTTCTTGATTCACCAAAATCACTGCTCCATTTCAGTGTTAACTCTTTGATGTTCTGCTTCTTCTGTAAATTAACACTCCTTGCATCTTGAATATCTACCACATTATGCAACCCTGAAATGGAAAGCTTTCCTTGCAGAGCCAACAAATTCTTTAATTCTTTGATACCCGACCTGCTACCTTTGCCCACAATAAAGTCGGATAATGTTTGCAAATTGATTAAGTTTCCCATTTGAGGGGGCATCTCCTGTAGTTGAACTGCACCAGAAATATCAACATGTCGAAGGTTGATGAGGCCTCCAATTCCCATAGGCAACTCAACAAGTCTATAGCAATTGCGTAATATCAGTGTTTGCAAATTATCAAGATGACCCACTGAATCGGGTAACCTATTCATCAAAGAATCAGATAAATTCAAATAGCGCAGATGTTTCAAACCGCCTATGGAATTTGGTAACATCTCACTTATGAAATAACCACTTAATGACAATACCCGCAAACATTTCATTTCTTTTAAAAGGTCATCTAGCACCTTACTTGAAATGAAATATGTAGAAAATGTAGCCAGTGGCAAAGCAACTAACGTCCGCAGACACTTAGCCTTATGAAACGCTTCGAATTTTCTCATCATCTCATAACGTTGACGATTGAATGCCAAATGACGAGCCTTCTCTGAAACAGCCGTGGATTGCTTATTATTCTCTAACTCATCATCCAAATTAAAGCATATGTATCCGGCAATAGATTGTGCTAAATCGTTAATAAGATCATGCATAAAAAATTGGGATGAATTTTGAGTTGACTGTTGAAAAAATGACCTTGAGAATAAATCATCAAAGTACTCACAACCTAACTTCTCAGGCTGGTTCTCTCCCTTTGTTTGTTGCAGAAAACCTTCTGCCATCCATAATAGGATTAATTCATCTTTGTCGAATTCATAGTCTTTTGGAAATATCGAGCAATAAGCAAAACACCGCTTCAAATGAGAAGGAAGATGATGGTAGCTTAGCTTGAGAGCCGGAAGAATATGACTTTTCTCCTCCGGGAGATCCCATATCTTGCTTGTTAATATATCTTCCCATGCTCTGCGATTTAGTTGATTGCGCAACATGCTACCAAGCGCCTTTGCTGCCAAAGGCAAGCCTTTGCACCTTCTGACTATCTCCTCTCCAACTTCTTTCAGGTGTGGATAAGCATCAAAGTTTCTTGCCCCTAATGCTTGTCGGGTGAATAAAGATAGACAATCATCATATGATAACTCCTGAAGGGGATAAGCTGAACAAGTTCCGGTAACAGATACAACCCCTTTATTACGGGTTGTGACAATAAGCTTACTACCTGACGCTCCGGCTCTCATCGGCATGCACAAAATATCCCATTCATCAAAATTCTCATTCCAAACGTCGTCCAAGATAAGAAGAAATTTCTTCCGGTAAAGTTTCTCCCTGAGCTCAATCTGAAGCAAATTAAGATTGTTGGCATAACGTGTATGTGGAGAAAGTGATTGCAGAATAGTTTTGGTCACCCTCAAAACATCAAAATCATCGGAAACACAGACCCAAGCTCGCAAATCAAAATGATCCTTCACTTTATCGTCATTAAACGCAAGTTGAGCAAGAGTAGTTTTGCCTATACCTCCCATGCCGACGATGGGGATCACGCAGACTTCATCATCACTTGGATCATCCTTGAGCAGCATGGCAAGTATGGCAGCTTTATCTGTTTCCCTGCCATAAATACGAGATTCAATCACCAAAGAAGTGGATGGCAGTCTCCGTAGTCTCTTTCTACCAGACCAACCTGCAGAAATATCTCTTAAATCCAGTTGCTTTTTTTGGGCTGAAATATCTTGTAATCTGGCAGTGATCTCCTCTATCTTGGAACCCATACTTAAATTGGACCAAGCAGCACTCAAAGTGAGACTAGTAGACACAGAAGATAAAATGCTCCGAACGGTACCAGTGGGCGGTTGGGGTTGAGCCACGATCAAGTTGCGTCGCAAAGCTTGGGTGGCGAAGTCGTCCAAGATGTCCTCCACATCATAAGCCAAGTCTCTGAGGTCGTGTAGCCACATCTTCACCAGGGGGTTTGTCATCTGCTTCTCCTCCGCGTCATGGAGCACTGCGTAGATCTTCATCAATGTTTTGTTCCACTTGTTCAGGTCAGAATCCACGTGCTCTTCACGTGCGTACTTCCAGACCTCCGGCGAGGCGACCATGTTGACCAACTTCTGAATGAACCCAGACAAAACGGCTTCTCCAATAAAACCAGCCATGTTTTTTTTTTTTCTTTTCTTGTAGGTAACAAGGGATTAATTAAGGGAACTCTCTGCAACAGATCTTTAAGATATTAGATATTCTTCAGAAGAAAAGTTTGTAGCTAAAAAATGATTAGAGGAAGTCTGCAACTCTTCAGAAGAAAAGTATTTGGAAATACGGCAATGAATTCCGTGGAAGTGACGGTCCAGACGGTCTGAACGATGGAAAGTGACTGTTCCAGTCACAAAAATACAAAATGTGACACCTTTAGTGGATGTCCTTGGACTTATTCTCGGTTGGTCGACAGGGTTGGTATGTTGAAAATGCCGCACATGGGCTGCTCTTCTGAGTTCATATTCGAGAAGTGAAATGTGAACTAATGCCCATTAGAGAAGACCATAAGAAGATAGGGAAAATGGCAGCTTTTTACATATTTGATTGGTTTTAATAAATTAATTAATTTTAAAAAATATATCCTAAGTTTTTTTAGAAAATACCAAATAATAAAACCATATTTCTTTTACCAAATGAATATGCAAAATGGTAATTTGAGACACTTTCTAGCTTATATTAAATTTCATCGAGTTAATCTTTTATCTTTTATCTCTTCGTAACACATATTTTATCACACAGATTGTTTGCACATATTTCTATTGATGCACTCGATTGCTTTACTATACCATAATCAAGGCAACCAGTTATTATACTCCACTTGGTTACTTTTCTTAACCATATTTTCACTTCATACCACAACTTCTCCGCATGTCATGGTCTCCTCCTAAGCCATGGTCCTCTTGTGTACCATGGTCCCCTCATAAGCCATGGTCCCCCTCATGCACTAGACTATTCGACCACTTCATAATTTCCACCTTTCAAGATCCAATAAATACGTAGGAAAGACCATATTTATTACAGATAATGAAGTATATGTTTCATATATTACATTCTTATTAGAGAATAATTGATTCCACCTTTAACCAAAATTTCTTCTACAATTTTCTTCCATGTTCCATTTTTCTTGGCTTTAATAAAATCACACAAAGAAGTACATGAAATTTAATGGGATTCAACTAGTTAGTATATATTCCTTATTAGTTGTCATCTATCTCAAATTCTTAATTAATTAAAATATATATATATATTGTATTGAATTTTATATACAATATTTGCTATGTTGATATGATATTATAATATTAGACTTTTTTATACAATAAGAAAAGTCACTAAAATATCTTTATAAATTTTCTATATTTTAAAGCAAAAAATTTACACGATGAAAATGAGTTTATGAAAACTATATATGATAGATAAAAATATGAGAAAGATCTAGTGAGAAACCCCAAGTCGAATAATAACTCATGATTCAATGTGTAGATATAAGGAGTAGAGAAATATGAGATTTTTTTATCATTTATAATATTTTTTATGGTACAGTAAAATTATTTTCTCTCATCCATGGATATAAAAATAGTTAATTAAATCAATGTCAAACCTTTTTCCAACACAACAAGTTATATCAAAGTTTTTTCCAAACATACAAAAAGTGGAATTGGAACTAGGTCATGGGGTTAAGGTATAGAAATGGAATGTTAAGGGAAGAGTTGTTAGGTATGTGATATTACGAGTCTATGACTCATTGAGAAAATGATACCTAAAAAAAATGATCCCGGGATAGGTGTGTAAGGCAAGCCCAAAGTCCTCAAGACAGGTGTGTTATGGGATGGTCAGTCTCCGTTGTGATTGTTAAGACATACTATAGGTAAAAAGAGCCTTAGGATAGGTGTGTTGTGGGATAGTCAAGTCCCATCATGAGCCTTCAAATCGTTAAGCCTTGGAGTAAGTGTTAATTAAGGGGTGGTTATGGCATTTGGGCCTAATCAAATTGCTGTGTGAAAGCAGAAGAGAAGGCAACTGGCCCGTCTGCAACAACAGCTTGAGGAGTATAATAGAACAAGTCATAAACACTACACTACACCAACCTTTACTTGAAGTTGGAAAATAAATAAATCAATAGAAGTATATGATATGTAACTGAGAATAGCATACATATTCATGCTTGTGTACAATAGCAGAAACCAGAAAAACAAGTCCTGATAAGCACTGACCACCTTCATCATTCTTTTCTTCCTACCTGAAATAAGAAATTCCAAAAAGGAACCATCCACTTACAAAATTGGGGAACCCATATCGGGAATTGTCAAAAGGAAAAACAAAATAGATAATTATCTAACATTGAGGTAAAAAACATACCATCACCATGTGAATTTGCTGCTTAATGTTCGGAAATTTTGGATTTCATATGTTTCTTTTCTTCTTTATTTCTTTCCTTCCTGTATGTAGAGAGAAATTTCCACTCTTTATTTCGAAATGAACTCAGAATTTTGCCAATGAACATGGGAGATGCACACTGTGAATAGGCAGTAGGCATACCTTGTTGAAGGAGGGAAAAACACAATGCAAACGACAAATGAGTCATTGAACGGCTTCCTTGATCTGAAACAAATAAGAACAAAACAGCTTAAGCAGGGCAAGAGATTTTACACTCAGTTTTAGCCATAAGCCGGTGATGCTGTCAAAAGCCACCGCCCATCCAAGCCTTCAATAAACACATGGAAAATCAGATTAACAGGACAATATGAAACTGGGATTGAGTTGCAAATAGGCATACCTGAGTGAGTTTTTTTCCCGTTTTTTATACAGGGCGCAGAATTCATCTTGGGATGTTGTTAGCAATCCCTTATTTCAAGTCTTGATAGCGTTTCAGGCAGCCCAATGGACCGGAGCTTAGGGCATCTGTAGATGGATATCCTTTCAAGGGAAGAGAGGTTTTTGAGAGCCAGACAGGCCAGGGAATCCAGCTTACTGATAAAAAGTTTGCTCAGAGTTGAAGGAAGAAGACAGTCATCATCTGAAAGAGATGCCAGACTTGGACATACACCGGAAATGTACAGTGATGAAAGAGAAGTGAGCCTGTGGAGGCCCCATTCAGATAATGGCACCTTCAGATTCACACAATCTCTGATTGAGAGCGAGGTAAGGTTGGGGGCCAAACCGCATTCTGGAAATGACTCCAAGCCCTGACAATTTTTAATATTCAGTTCTTGAAGAGATAAAAGGTTCTGCATTTGATGAGGAAGGGACTTCAGGTTCTCACAGTTATTAATATAAAGGTCTCTGAGATTGGGAGTGGGCAAGCCCCTTTCTGGAAAGGACACAAGACCTTGACAACCATATATATAGAGATACGTGAGACTGTGGAGGAATCCTGGAAGGATTTTCATGTTTGGATAATTGGAAATGGACAAATGTTCAAGTGCAGTATTGCTGTGCAGCATCTTCTCTGAAATTGGTTGAAATTGCCTGCAGTCCCATATCTCAAGCCGCTTAAGGGTGGAGGGTAGCTCGCCTGTTGGAAGGGATGGAAGGGATGAACATTTTCTGATCTCCAAGACTTCAAGACAACAAGAGTTGTTGCTAACCATAGAATTGTGGTGCATCATTCCCTCTGGCAGAGTCTGTAGATTTGCACAATCCTTGATCTTCAGTTGCTTAAGTGAGGCAGGCAGCTCACCTTCTGGAAAGCTAATGAGGCATGGGCAGTGTTCAATCTCCAAATATTCAAGGAAACCTGAGTTGTAATTATGAGGCAGTAACTTCAGAGTGTTGCATTTCTGCAGCACGAGACTTCTCAGCATCGGTGGCAAGCCCATCTCTGGAAATGACTCCAGTTTGGGGCAACTCTGTAATGACAACTCTTCAAGACATGTGAGACGTTGCAGACCATTAGGCAGCCTCTGCAGGTTAGCACAGTTTTCTATTTTCAAATGTTTGAGATTGCACGGCAGTCTTTGCTCCTCCAAGGATACAAGTCCATGGCACTGCCAGATATCTATACTTTCAAGACCCCGAAGGCATTCTAATCCAAATCTGTTCTCCCACAAAGATGTCATCTCCCCACATCCTCTTATCACCAGTTTTTGAAGGGCTGCTAACAACTGGGTAAATCCTTCCCTTAGACAAGTTAATCTGGAAATTCTCTGAATGTTTAGTGTAGTGAGGGAGCTCAGATCAACCCCGTTTCTCAACACAACCTCATTACATTCTACAACGTTTAAGCTACAAACATATGCAAGTCTTGGAAGTGCAGCCTTCAACTTTGGGCATTCAAAAATTTCGAGCTCTGCCAGAGAAGGTAGGCAATTGGGCAAGCTTCCAGTCAGTTTGGGACATTCCCTTATTCTAAGCTCTCGAAGGCAAGAAAATAATCCTTCACATTCCTCAACCATATCAGAAAAACACCAGTCTTCCCATTCTGGCATATCCTCAAACCTTAGAGACTCCAAGCATGGAAAAGGCTGGAAAAGAGACACCTCCCCAAAAAATTCATCACCTATGGTTTTAACTTTACACATTCCTTGAATGCGCAAGGCTTTGAGTAGAGATAGTCGTCCAAGACATGGTAGCGATGTGCATTTTCCACAATTTTTAAGGGTCAGGGACTCCATTTTTGAGAATGAAGGATTCCCTATCCAGCTTGGGACTTTTGGTCCTCCATAGAACTCAACTGTGAGCTTTTTCAGATTTCTTTGAGGTTGCAGCAACTCGAGCACAAGCATTTCATTCAATTCATTTCGTGAATCATCAAAATCACCACTCCATCCCATTGTTAGTTCTTCAATGTGGCACTTATTCTTTAAACAAGCATCCATTGCATCTCGAGTATTTCTCACATTATGCAATCCTTGAATGGAAAGTTCTCCTTGAAGATCCAACAAGTGCTTCAATTCTTGTATGCTCGACCCATTACCTTTCCCCACAATAAACTTAGACAATGTTTGCAAATTTGTCAGGCTGCCCATTCGTGGGGGCATCTCTTCTAATTGACTTGTCCCAGCAATATCAAGATGTCGAAGGTTGATTAAATTTCCCATCCCCACAGGCATCTCAGTGAGACTCCAACAATCTCGTAATATTAAGGTTTGTAAATTATACAGATGACCTACTGAATTAGGTAACCTTTTAATTGAAGAGCGACATAGATTGAGATATCTTAGGTGACTCAAATTATCAATTGAACTCGGCAGCTCACTCATCTTATAGCCACTTAAAGATAGTACCCGTAAGCATTTCATTTCCATTAAGAGGTCATGTGTCACCTTCGTAGTTATGAATGACAAACTTTTCATAAATGATACACTGATGGGTAAAGCTAGAAAAGTTCGAAGATACTTCCCTTTATCGACAACTTCAAATTTTTTGAAGATCTCGTTGGCCTGACGAATGAATGACAAATGGCGAGCCTTTTGAAAAATATTCTCATTATTCTCCAACTTATCCTCCAAATTCAAACATACGTTTCCGGCAATAGATTGAGCCAAATCATGGATGAGATCATGCATCATGAATCGTGGCATTATGTTACTTGATTGTTGAAAGAACGACCTTGATAACAACTCAGAGAAGTATTTGGAACCTAAGTCCTCCATTCGCTTCTTCCCTTTTGTTTGCTGCAGAAATCCTTCTCCCATCCATAAAAGGATTAATTCATCCTTTTTGAATTCATATCCCTTGGGGAAAATAGCGCAATAAGCAAAACACTGCTTCAGATGAGATGGCAGGTGATGATAGCTCAATTTGAGAGCTGGAAGAACACCACTTTTCTCTTCTGGTAGATCCCATATCTTACTCTTCAATATATCGTCCCATGCCTCATGGTTTAGTTCATTTCGCAAGATGCCTCCCAGGGCCTTTGCCACCAAAGGCAAGCCCCTGCACCTGTTCACCATTTCCTCTCCAATTATTTTCAAGTGCGGATGAGCTTCAAAGTTCCTTGCTCCCAATGCATGCTGCGCGAACACAGCTCGACAATCATCATTTGACAGCTCCTGCAGGAGGTAAGGCGAAACCGTTCTGGTAAGTGTCGCGACACCCATGTTGCGAGTAGTGATGATAACCTTACTTCCAGGTGCCCCAGCTCGCAAGGGGGTGCACAAGCTATCCCATTTGTGATAGTTCTCGTTCCAGACATCATCTAGAACAAGCAGAAACTTCTTTCCAGACAATTTCTCTTTCATCTTGACTTGAAGCAAGTTTAGATCATTGATCTCACGGGTATAAGAAGCAATTGACTGTAAAAGCGTTTTTGTTATCCTCAAAACATCAAAATCATCAGAAACACAAACCCAAGCCCTCAGATCAAAGTGATTCTTCACTCTGTCGTCGTTGTAGGCAAGCTGGGCAAGTGTAGTTTTGCCGACACCTCCCATGCCGACTATAGGAATCACGCAGACTTCATTATCATGAATCAATTCATCCCTCAGCAACACTTCAAGTATCGCCTCTTTATCAGTTTCCCTGCCATAAACACGAGACTCAACCACCAGAGAAGCTGTTTCAGGGACTCTTTTTCTCTTCCTGTGGGACTTCCCTTCAACATTCTCTCTCAAATCCAGGTCACCCTTTTGGGTAGAAATCTCATGTAATCTTGCAGTGATCTCCTCTATCTTAGACCCCATATTGAGATTATACACCAAAGCATTTGGATTGAAACGAGAAGACAAGGAGGAGATGAGGCTGCGTACCGTACTAGTACTTGGCTGAGGATCATCTGTGATCAGCTTGCGCCGTAAAGCTTCGGTGGCGAAGTCGTCCAAGATGTCCTCAACATCATAGGCCAAGTCTCTGAGCTCGGCTAACCATATCTGCACGAACCGATTAGTCATCTGCTTCTCCTCAGCATCATGAAGTACTGCATGGATTTTCAGCAGTATTCCCTCCCACTTCTTGAGCTCGGCGTGGACTTGTTCTTCGCGGGCGAACTTCCGGAGGTCGGGGCAGGCCAACATGTCGACCAGCTTCTGAATGGAAGCAGATAGAAAAGCCTCTCCAACAAAAGCCATGGTTAGTTACTTTGCAGAAATCAGTCCCAAATCGTAGAACAGATCCAGAAGAAATGGTTTATGTTGTGCTAACTAATGGTCGTAGAAATTTTGAATATGGTTTCCATGGATTGTGTAGTTTTCAATGGTGAGGACCCCAGGAGCAGGAAAATTTCATGGGCTTCTCATTTTGGTAAAACCTCACTAAATGACAACCGTGTTGACTGCTTCGATGACCAGTTTCCATCAGCCTCGCTCAGATGAGACCTCTTCCTCCCTAATGTGTTAGATAACTACTTTTTCCTGTTGAAGCTGGAGCATAGGATTCTTGGATTTTCAGCATTCAATCACTCTTAATATTTAGATATAACCCAAGTAGGTTTTTTTTATTTTTTTATTTTATTGATAATATTTTGCTAAAGAAAAAATGATTTCTGAAAAAAATTATATATCAAATGGTACTTAAAAAAAATACTTTTTTTTTTTTTCTCAATTTCTAACTTTCAAATAAAAAACTTAGAAATATTAAAAAAAAATAAAAAATGACTTTCAAGCTCCATGAAGACTAAGTTAAATCTTCTAACATACATACATCAAACACAAATATGATCTATGGAATGATTATGGGTAAACCAATGAGCTCGCAAGCATGATGACATAATGACAAGATTAAGCTTACATTTTATTCATAAAATTGGTGTCCATAAGATTGGTCGCGGTCAACTTTCTATATCAATAAGTCAAGTCCATGGAAGAAAACTGTGCTGGAGAATTTCTAATGAAATGAATGGCTGTTATGGTTTTTGAACGTATGAAAGAGAATTTGCCGTAAGGGCCAGGCTAATATCATGTGATGAACAAAACATTGTCCTTCCATCCTAAGAAAAAATGGTAACATTTGAATGGGGTCTCAGTATATCGAATTGTACTTTTTTTATACCTATCAAAAAGACATCATCGATCAAGTAGTGTTAAATATATCTTTTCTGATCTTATTATTTACATTCTAGTCTCATTTATTTGTATCATTATACCTTAATTTTATTCGTTCATACATTTATTTAATAGTCTAGATCTCACCATTAATCATATTTAATGATGTAAATTTTTTGTTTGATAGGTACCACTATGGTACTTTAGTATTTTCCTTTGATTTAATGGGTTTGAATATAAGAAAATCAGAATGAGTCAATGATAGTTATTGAAGAAAATTTGTTAATTAAATCAAAATATTTCAATAACAAAATTATAATTTTCCTTCAACACATGAATAAACAATAGTGTAATGACTACAAAGATAAATCATAATATAGAAAAACCTAATTCAACCTCCTAACGATTTCATTGATGCAATCTTCATGATTTTCGGTATAACCTCCTTTAGTGTAATGATTTTTTTTATTTTTTTTAGCAAACTAGTTTCCTTTGCAACATGTAAATAGAGATAGGAAGAACATAAAACTTTTAAATTATATATACATACAACAACTAATAAGTAGCATACCATTTTTATTTTATAATATTAATCGTAGTCATGGATGTTCAATCCAACACATTATCATATGAGCAAGAATAACTGCTCAATCCCCCCTCCCTCCTCCTTTTTATAGTGGTTTGTAGAGCGTAAAACATAACAATTCAAGAATAAGATTTTTTTCATTTACAATGGGAAAAACTAGAAAAAGAATGGAATAAAGTTTATCTAATAATATGTTTGAAAAAAAAAATGCAAGGAAAAAATGTTGAGATTCTAATGACCTCTAGTCTACAACTAAATGCTTTCTACAATACCACATGTTAAAATAATAAATACAACCCCCCAAAATTCAATGTCACAAACACTTTACTTTTTTATAAAAGCTTGGGAAATGATGAAATAAAATCACACTATCCTAGAGCTTTATGATATCATTATCTATAAACTCTAGAAGGAACCCATTAAAAAGATCTAGTAAAAACACCATGGAAAAGGATAAGATTAAAAAATGAAGAATCATTAGAATATTCTATATTCGTACCCCATGACCTTCAAAGTTGGAAGTATTTGCCTTTTTCATTAATAAAAATAACATTTCTTCTTTCCTCTATTTTGCAATGACATTTCGAGTGCATTCAACTAAGATATATATCACATACTTGCTAAGAAAATGATCAAACTTACTAGATATAAGCTCACTACTTCGATCTAATTAAAGTGTCTTAATATGTTTACCCAATAGATTATCCAATTTTGTCTTAAATTAAATGAATTTATTTGAGGCATTGAATTATCTACATATTAGGTACATATAACTAAACCTAGAGTAATCATCAATAAAAGTGATGAAGTACTCATACCCTCCCCATGCATGAACACTAAAAGTCACACACATTTCATTATATACTAATTCCAAATATTCCTTAGCTCTATGTTCTTTAGTACTAAAGGACTTTCTTGATCATTTTACCTTCTACACAAGATTCATAGACTAAAAGTTCTTCTAGAATAAAAATGTTGAATGTCCTAGACATCTAGTTTTTGGATCCTTTTAGTGAGATTAGACTATTCCTATTATTAGGAAAGAGTGGTAGTAGAGTAATACATGAAAGAAGTAGTATCTCCCACTAGCCTACACAGTTAATCTTGCAACCAAGGTTAAGGTAACTACATTCCTATCATGTAACCTTCTCACTTTTTGAAAACCTGTAAAGAATTGCAAATATTGGGCCTAGAATGTATCTACCACTATACATTTAACAACGACAATATGATGTGCACTTTCCATTTTCATTAGGTAATCCAAACATTCTTTTTCCAATGTCCAAAAAAGGTCACAAAAGAATAACTATCTAGAGCTTGTTTTTCCATTCCTTATCTTAAACTTTTCTTATCTAGTATGGTTCTTCTTATTCATGGTAGAAGAATTTGAAGAACCTTTGACTTCCATATGAACATTCTTTTAATCCTTAAGAATCCCCTTAGTCATCCTAAAGGAATTCAATAAGGTCTGTAAAATCACACAAACCTCGTGTTCATAATAATCCTAAGGCAATTTATCTAAATGATCTACCCTTATCACCAAATATTCCTTGCAAACTAAAAAGAATATTATAGACCATGACAATAAACATATGTTGTTGTTACAACACATTATCCAAACACCCAAGTATGAGACACTTGGTATTCGGATCCATCTTATATCATCTTTGATATATATAACACTTTTTCTTCTTACTAGGTTTGTTCATAAGGATTGGTTAGCTCTATATGTTACCTATTTTAGCTTTTATGTTATTAGTTACTATATCTAAATTATTTTTCTAGTTCACTTGATGAGGTCCGCTTGAGAAAATAGAGGTGATAGGAATAGAAAGAGATGATACCTATAAAAATAATTAAATTCATGCATTGATCAATGAGCATTCGAGGCAGTTGGTAAGTTTAACAATAATGTAATGCTCTTAGGACAAGTTTCATTTTTAGGATTGACTACTTTCACTACAAACATATGTAATCTTATTCTTAAGAAAATTCACATTTCTTGATTCCTTGGCTCAATCTATTGTTAGGGTGGTGATTGTCCCAAATCAAGATAAATCTTAAAATGATGATAAAAGTTCATATCCTTTGATTTCTTGGACCAACCCATCTTTAGGATGGTACATAATAGCCCAAATCAAGATGAGTTCGATCTTGGAAGCTATGAGCTTGCCAAGGGTCCATTCCCACTTAATATTTTGAAGTAATTAAGAGCTTTCAAAACCTTAATAATTACCTTTAATGAATAAATCATCTTCTATGAACATTTCTAAAAAAATATTTATTTCCTAATTGGAAGCCTAGAATAACAAAATTTTGAAAATCTTAAAATTTATATGAGAGTATTTTATCCAAAAGCTAATTAGATAAAATCTTTACTCTTAGATTTTAAAATCTATTTTCATAAAATTCTCCTTCTTTCACACATTTTAATTTTAATAAATATTTTATCTTGGAAATATCTTCAAAGAAATCTATTTTTATCAAATTACTAAGTTTCATTAAACCTTCTTGGCATTGTCCTTTAATGATAAATTATCTCTAATAAAAATTTGCTAAATACTTATTGCCCAAATTGGAATCTCTTGTGTAATAAGAACTTCCAATTTATGAAACTTTTGAAAAATTAAGAGCATCTTATCCAATTAAAAAAAAAATTAATTCTTAAGGATTCTCAAAAATAAACTTAAAGAAAATATTTTAAATGTTAAAGAATAAATTTAAGATGGAACTTTAGCTCTCGTATTTAAAATTCCTCCTAATACTTATTTTCATTATTCCTACACCTTTTCAATTTAATAAATATCCTTAAATATGGAATATTATTTTCATAATAATTTATGTCATTAAAAATTACTAAAAATACAACTTTTAGTAATTCCCTTAATAATAAATTATTCATCTTGAAATTTGTTAAAAAATATTTAATTGTTCCAATTGAGGATTGGTGTAACAAGGAAATTGAAAAAAAAAATTGAAAAAACATGGAAAACACTTTATCCAATAAGAAAAACTTTATCAACAAATATTCTTATAAAATAATTTTAAAATAAATATTTTAAAATCCTTGGAATAATTTTTCCAAAAGTAAACTTTTCTCCTTTGTTTTAAGTACTTCTAACTTTTCTAATAATTGAAAATTTTTATCTTTCAAATATTCAAAAAGCTATAAATTCTTCTTAAAATTATTGTCAATTCATAAGATTTATCTCCTTAAATTTTTTAAAATTAAATTATTTTCATAAGTTCAAGACTTAATAAATTTAATTTTCAAGAAAAATTACGGCCATTAAGAATTATTTAAAATCCAGTTTTATTTATATGTAACCATATAAATAAAGATATTTTCCAATGAAACATATTTTGATATTAAATGTTCTCATATCATCTACAATAAATTTATAATTCATTGATGATATTTTTTATAGGCAATTATTTTTTATTAAAAATTTGGCAACAAAATGAATTTGTCACTTTTAATCATTAATAATGTTTTGGGACATTTTTTTTTTCTTTTTCAATGATGAAAATTTGTCCCTTTCTTGATGCAATATTTCTTTGGAGAAACCCTTTACAAATTAAATTTATATTTTATCACGGAAAACTTTAGTAGATGAAATTGGACTTTTCATTGGATACTTTCAATGTGAGTGTAAGGCGACAAATAAGACATGAAATACTTTTCATAAAAAAAAATGCTTTTGTAGGCAAAATTCAAATTTTTAGTGACAAAATATTTTATTGCTAAAAACCTATTTTCTTGTAGTACTAATACATTTTTGTAACATTTAATACGATTCCTAAGCAACATCACATTGGATTGTGCCTAATGATTTCGATCGCTTTGGTTGAAATTAATTTCAATGATAAAATATACAAGTTATCCTATTGAAAAAAAAATGCATAAACTATATATAGAGATAAATTCCCATGCATCCACCTTGTATCCTTCTTTTCCTTGTTTTTGAAAAAAAAAATTGTAAAAAAAAATATATTTTACTTTCTTTACTTCTTTATCATTCTACAATATTCAACCAAAATTTTTAAAAATTAAAAAATTTTAAAAAATAAAATAAAATAAAACTGCAACCAAGCATGATTCATGGAAAGGGTTTCAAAATTCTAAATTAATTATCTTTTTTAAAGCTTCTTTCTTTATGAATTGAAATTAAAAGGTACATTAATTGACACCTAAATACAAGTTTACCCCTTTAAGTTAATTCCTATTTATTGAAGGACTTACTACCTTAATTACAACCCCTTAAATAAGAGTGTTGAAACCCAACTCAACCAATTCACAAAATCATGATTTTCCACATAAAACGTGGACAGCTTTATCTCAACTTCTTGGAGCTTTGTCTCTTCCATGTAATGTATTGCACGTTGAGGTTGGTCGGTTTGGTGGGTGTCTCACCCGCAACGACCCCCTTGAGCCCATGAGACAAAGTTTGAAAAGTCTTGTTTATTCACTTTAGGCAAGTATTTAATAAATCAGCTTAATAATAAGTTAACGACTTAATTTATATAAATTTTGAATTGTTTTTTAATATAATATTATATTTAAATAAGAATAAGTTAATTATTTTAACTTAATATTTAAAGTTATTTTTTAAAAAATTTAGTTATGATATTAGGTTATTTTAATTAATATATTTAATTTATTTAATAATTTAAATTAAGTCATTAAATTATTTTGCTACATACCATCGTAATCTAAAAATCAATTTTATAAGATATAGACTTTCAAATATGTTCTAACATTTCAAAAAACGGGGAAGAATCACTTTTATTTTGCCTTCATGGATTAATGGGTGGAAGAGAACTCATAAATTTTCAAATTTTTTTTCTATTTTTTTTCTATTTTTTTTTTATCAAAAACTCTTTCAAAACATTAGCTAATAAGTGTGAAATCAAAGGAAAAAGTCGAAATGATCTTTTTTTAAACAATTAATATTTTTTAACAAAATTATCTAAATAAAATTCTCATTGAAATTGAAAGGAACTTTCAACTCTTTAGAAGTAAATTTAATATGATTTAAATTTTTTTAACAAAATGTTTTAAATTAGCTAAAATTTATTTGAAGATAAAATATTCGAAATTTTTAATTAATTGAAAATTAATAATCGAATCAATTTTCCTGATGAAAAAAAAAATCTCAAATTTTGCTTGATTTATTTCTATCTTTTATTTATTTATTTTTAATTTTTACGTTTTAAACGAGAGTGTATTACACGCGCTATGGCAGCGGTTGGGATACAGAAGTGCTCCAGCATTGATAAACCAACCAACCAACCAAAAAGCTGGGTCATTCCCAAAATCCAATGTCCACCTTGACTTTTTTGGTGGCATTTATATTTTATTAAAAAAAAACTGAAAAAAAATGGTTGGAAAGAAAAAAAGCCAAGTTCTGATTCTTCTCATCATACCCATATCATTATCCTGAATCTTGGCTTTGTTTCTTTCCCAAATAATTCCATTATCCAAATACAAATTATATTTAAATTTCCTTTTGGGTGGCACAATCCATTATTGATAATCAATTCATCTCCAACTTCAATCAAAGGTTTTGTTTTTTCATTGTATTTGTGAGTACCCTTTTCAAATTTAATGCTCTGTTCATCCTCTGTTCCTCATGTTTTGTATTATGAATGTGTTTTGATATCTGGGTTGATTTGGATTTTGCTGCATACAGAGGAACGATGGGTATATTCAGATTTTAGCTGTATTTGATGACCTGGGTCTGAACGCTTGGGGCCTCAAAATGCCCACACGGCAAGACAATACAGATTCCAACAATGGTTCTGGTAAATTTCTCTGGTTTTTATTGTAAATTTTATGCCTAAGTTCTTGATTATTTGTAAAAATTCAATTTCCCTCTCTTGTTTTGATGTATGTATAATTTTGGCAAATGAATTCATATACCGATTGGTAGAAGGGTACAAGGAAGGTTAAGAGCTGATGGGCTTGTTTTTTTCCTTTAATTAGTTTTCCCATATTTCTGTGAGAAAAAGAATTTTTGTGGTGTGGGATAGAAGGCTATGATTTCTGTTGCTAACCCTGAAAAGTTACAGAAAGGAACTATGATTATAGAGTTTGTCTGCAAAACAAAATTGATAAATGGGTATTGGCCAAACCAGGATTGTTGTTTTGGAATTGGGTGAATTTGGGAAAATTAGTTTGAACATAAGTTTCAAAATTATGATAATTTTTCAAAAGGAAAATCAATATATATATATTAGAATTGAATAAAAATAGGATAATTATAGTGAAATAGATGAACAAGGTTTTATAATGTAATTTGTTGGTTGCAAATTATCTGGTCTTGTATTTGCAGTTAAAAATAATGTCATCCAACAGCCAATTGATGTTGTTTTGACTGTTAGACCAACAGTTAAAGAATTGGCAAAAGCATTTTTTAGTTTTGGAAATGGTTTAATTTTATTAGTTCTTTGAGGAAAACTGTGACAAGCCTACAATTAGTTTCTCATAATTTAAACTGCAATTGTTCACTTTGTACTTTTGTCAGCGGAGCACCAAACAGAGAACCTAATCGTGACTCTCTGGTGGTCCCTGAGTTTTTAGGCTTTTTCTTGGCCATGTTTCTATGATAACAAGAATCATATATCCCTCATTCTTTAGATATGTAAGTGAAAGGCCGGGGTCATAAATTCATTAGTGGAAAGTGGAGTTTGGGGTGGTTCATGCAGTTCACTGAATCATGGTGGAGATTTATGGACTAGAAACTAAGATCATACCCTGAAAGCGTAGAATTTTAAACTGCTTGAGAGAAAGAATATATGATTCTTTTTTTCTTTTAATGATGAAACGAGTAAATGATAGAGATACGGATGGAAAACAGTATATATCTGTTTTCCTGACTATGGGTTGAGACACTCCAAATTAGATGAATATGATGGGTCTAAGTGTTTTTTAACAATCTTTTACCTCATATGCTTCAAGACCAGATAAGATAGCTTGCCATGTTGGGAAAAGAAGCTGGAAGACTGGAGTGATATGGGAAGATAAAGAGATCAGTGGATTAGCCTTTGGTATGGGAGACAGCTGACTTTCAATGGAGATATTAAGATTTTTTCCAACTGAAAATCAATTGTTAAACCAATTTTAGGTATATAGAATTTTGAGATCAAATCTTTTATATCAGTTCCTTCCGAGATTGACATCAGAGATTGCCCAAATTATGTCCATTGGGTGGAGGAGGTATGGAGGGGTGGGGAGGGTGGAGAAGGGGAGGAGGGGCAGTGGTGCTCTACAAACCTTTTTTGCCCATCTCTTGTTGATGAGGGTAGGTATGACATTGTAGCTTCTATTTTGACTCCCTTTGTTTATTATGAATACTACATGTTAAAAGTTAATCATGCGGGGCAAGTCTGATGCATTGTGAGATTCAAACTTAACTTATGTGGAGAGTGATGCGTGTTTTGGTTGAGCATTTAGGTTGGATAACATTCAGAATAGGTTAATTTTATAACCTTGTTTATTTTCCGCTTTTACTGTGTTTTGTACCTCGGATTTATTAATCTGTTTCAAGGACCTCGATTTGATAAGCTGGTTCTTCTTTTCATATCAATAGTTGAACCAACTCTACTGCCTAATCTCTGAATATGAAATAAACAATCCCTTTGCTTTGTTTTTACCTTCACTACTGTGTTTAAACATGCCACCACAGCTTATATTTTTCTGACTGTTATGTTATATACATACTGTCCATTTCTGCTCCCTATGCCTCCATGTACATATCCTCAATTCATTTTCTTACTCATTATGATTGTTCCCCAAGAGACGGGGCTGGCGGGGATCAGATTTTGCTAGTTCAGCCTCTGTTTCGAGTCTTCATTACCTGTTGAAGGATTGCAATAGGCATCCTCTATTGTTTACTCCTCCAACATAAAAGGTTTGCTTGTCTGCCTGTTTCAGCCTCTCAGTTATTTATTCTTTGGTGTGGATTGCCAATGAGCACATTGCAATTAATTTGGTTGAGACATAGCCATGTCCCTGATCTTTGGAAGATGAACTTCGTACATGATCTTTTATTGCTCTATTAGATCTTTTATCAATGTATTTATCCATTTAGTTTAGTTTAATGTTACCATTGCTGTCATGTTGTCTCTTCTCCATGTAGCATAGACATGGATACAAGAAAGACACAACAATACCTAGACATTGACAGGGCAAACTATAGTTCACTAAAAGACCCATATATACTCAACTATAATATTAATTAACACATGTGGCAACTTGAAGAATTTTTGTTAACTTATCGTACATTCTGTAATTAACTTATGATTATTGGTAGTCTTGAAAGCCGAATGCTACTCTTTGAAATGAAATTTGTTGAGGGCCACTTTGGTTCAAGTAATTAAAGCCATTAATTTTACACTATTCTACATAAAGTTTCTCTCACTTAATAAGTTTTATTCCAAATTATCCATACTTTATTAATCATGAGAAGCCTAGTGTTGTTTTGAACCCCACCGTACCTTAAAGTTATTAGGCTGTTTCATTAGTGTATCCCAGTCATACCTGGAAAGTACCCAATTTCTCAAATTACGCTTCATCATGACTGGCCCTCAAATCTCTATAATAATGTCAGTATGGTATCATGGCTGGAACATTTTTTCTCTAAGTCAGGTTTTATCTTTCTGAATCTTGTTAGTTATCAAAGTATTGGTGTTTCTCTCAGCAACATGGTTAAATTAGTTTTCATTTGACAGCATCCTGATGTTTCTGGTCCTGATCTTGTATGATTTAGACCGCTTGTTGTTTATCTATCCTCAATGAGTATTTTACTTTTGAATTATGACTTACTTTTAGTAAGCAAGAGATAAAAAGTGCTTATGATGTTAAACTTTTTATGAAAAATGATTGGATTTTCTTAAAAGATGTTGTTGGATTTGTAGGAACAGGGTCTTCCCTACTGGACCTCTTACGTTCAGACATCTATTGGAATTGTCGAAAGGAAGGACAAACATCTTCTGGTATCTTGAGCTTAATATTTGAGTCTATTGTTTTAGTTGTTACTCTTTTTGGGCAATAAGTGATGGCTGTTTTAGTATTTCAACTTGATTTCACTTTTGCATGTACTAATAATCTATCTGATCTGGTTTGCATTTCATGTTACAACTAAACAGTGATATTCTAAAAGTAACTGTGAAACATATGATACATAAAGACTTAAGGTTACTAATTACCAAGAAATCACTTAATCTAATTTCCTAAAAGATTTCTTTGCTTGAAGGTTATCACATTTAATTTCAACTGTAGAGAAGCATATTTATCCTATATATTTTGGTATTTTCCTGCAGAAGCACACTTGATCGATTTTCCTCGAAAAGGGAATAATTCAACGCCATTTATGGTGATATTTACTTATGATTTTTGTTGAACCTTAGCATGCAGCATATATAATACTGCCTTCTGTAGTAAACTATGGGGTTAATAAGTTTGAAACATAATGCCTACCAGTTCATAGTTGTAATGAACCTCCACATTGAATGCATAGTTCTAGGAGCAATCTCCAACCATATCTCAAGAAAAAGCTATGTATTGAATGCATTAGTTTAATGACCTCCAAGTTTCTTTTCCACTTGTATTTTAGTTTTATAAGCAGGAGAGACGAGTAATCCTAAATTAGATTTCAAAAAACTATAAACAAGTTTATTAAAAAGTGTATTTGTCGAGGATATCCGGCCTACATGTATGAATATAACACTTACAGAAATATGTATGCCTATCATGAGCATTTAATTATTTTGGTGAACCAATAAAATTAATGGTTGCTTTTCTTATGTAGTGGATCTTCATTCATCTACATTATGAATGTGAACCAATGCCCATTAGATGTTCCCTTTCTTTTCTTTTCTTTTCTTTTCTTTTTTGTAATTCTTGAAGATGGTCATCCAACCATTTTGACATATAATCAAATGAATAATGAAGGGTTAGTTCCCTCATCTTGTGTAGGTTAATCAGTAGCTTCCATCAATTTCTAACCATTGAACTTCTGATCATTACTTGCTTGCTTGTTACTTTCATAAATCATTCCTATGCTCAAAATTATCTTTATGGTCATCTAGTGTTGGTAAATGCTTGTCTTACCATATGTGTTTTCTATAGAGCAATATTCAATCTCCATTACTTACAACTACTATCATATGGCCATAATATCTGAAATGCTGGTTGAAGAAATATATCTCCTTTGATGTCTCTTGGAAGCTTTGACTTAATAAAGTTAAGATGACCTTGCCTATATTCTCTACATTTTTCATTGATCAGGTCCACGAGGAAGGTTGGAGAATCTTTTGTGTCAATCAGGAAATAACATTTGTGCAGATTGTGGATCTCCAGATCCAAAATGGGTGTAAGTATTCTGTTTACTGGTGAGTGAACCAGGAATTTTTGCTTATGATATTTTTGTCTACTGATGATAATGGTCAAAGTGAACTATTGTGAGAAATTTGTACCAAATTCATATAAGATAAAAGGTAAAGACTCTGATCATATGCTTTTGACCATGAAATAAATAATACAAATGTGACATATTGAATATTTGAGAACTGGCCCCATGGATCATATCATCCATGGACGTGGACTGGTGGAAATCATACTGTAAATGCTTACATATCTTAAAGAAACTTTAACCAAAACTTCTAGCAGCAGAATTTTAACATTCAATGCAACTAAATTATTAGCACCTCATTTCAGGAGGGTAGCTAAGTTGCCTAGAATTTTGTTGTGCGTGATGTATACTGAAACTGCCTAGGAATCTAAGGGTCTCTGAAGGTACATGGGATTAACTTGAAACAGAAATCTGAATTTGATCTCGTGTGGATCAAAAAATACATAATTTATCGAAAGCCCTACTGATCACCATGTCAGTAATGTAAAAGTACATCTGCAAATAATCCAGCCGAACTAGTAGGAATTAGGCCTAACACGATTCCTAGTACCTGTACTTGGTCTGCTGTCCTGCCCAAGCCTGGTTGACGAAGGGGTCTGGGGCATAGAATGAAAAAAGAATTGCTGATTCGGCCATGCATGCTGTAAGTACTGATTCTATTGTTTGTAATAAAAAATAAGTGAGGCTGTTCCATTTCCATGTCAAAACCCTTGTATGGTTTCTTTGTTTTCTTGATAAAAGAGAAATATGAGCAATATTAGTTCAAATGTACATCTTGCATTACCTAATCACTGTTCAAAGTTTTCCAAATCTTTTGCTACATCATTGTGGCCCTCAACATATTCTCTTATTTGTTTCCATTTAATATGCTGCATATTACAAATGTAACAGAGCTAGTAAAATGGATTTGTTTTTCTCCTATTTTGTATTTGATATGTCATCTAATTGTGGATATATTTCTCTAATTTGAAAGCAAACTCAAAATTTTCATTTCGGTTTGTTAAGATTAGGGAACATGTGTAATATAAATGTCAAGTAGCTCTCCTTATTCTTATGTTTATTGAAATAACATTCCAAATCAATCTTCCTTGGTGTATACATGCATTTACATAAGTTTCTTCATTGCTCTGTGCCTATTCAACTTATACTGCATTGTCGTCATTTCATTTGAATATCAGATCTGTAAGTCTTGGAGTATTTATTTGTATCAAGTGTTCTGGTGTACATAGAAGCCTCGGAGCACATGTCTCAAAGGTACTGTGTCCAAAGTATTCTTCTTAAGCTCCTATCTTATAATTTTTTAATTTCTAATTATATTCAACTAACATAATGTCACAACTGCACATAATGGCACTAATTAGGCATTTTAAGACCTTCAGAATTCTGTGTGAGGAATTCTTCCTTTCTAAAGAACAAAGAAAGAGGCAGATGACATAAAGAAGTGATCAATCATGGAGAGGCTGATGATATAAGGAAGTGAACAATCATGGATTCAGCTTTTTCCTTCCAACAGTCTTGGCTTCTCATAAACAAGGGAAAGACCTTTGTACATGTTGAATTAAAAGTAAAACCTTCATGATAGCTATGGAATACACTTAAGCCTTAGTGGAATTATGGGATCATGGGGTGTACTGTTCTCACATGCATACGAGACTAAGTTGGTCAAATCTCTTCTTTCATTACAGAAAATATTTTTGGAACCTGTTCTCTCTGCTTTTTGAGTTTTTATTCATACCTTCAAGAAAGTGAAACCCTAGCTTTTGCTACCGGAAGAATCATTTTCTTTCAACAGCCTGTACCCCATTGCTGACATGAGGGTCAGTCTCTTCGACAGCCTCAGTCTTCTTCCTCCTGTTTCTTGGCCTCTCTGCCACCATAGTTTCACTTGTCTCTATCCTCTCTGTCTTCTTGCTTCCTCTAGCTTGCTATCTCTGCTTCCATTTCACTTGTCTCTATTTCTGCTTCTAGAGGAAAATAATCACTTATTGATAATTGTTGGATATTGGTTATCGTATCCTAGATAGTAGGGTGACATCCACCTGCTACTTGGAGACAGTCTTCCAGGGGTGGATCTGCTCTTAATGGAAGTGTTTCACATGCCCAAACCAACAAGTCTTTCCATCTCTTTATAGTTTCTATTTGTTTTATGAGTAGTATCTTACCATTATTTTCCTACATCAAGCACATCTTGATGACAGTTTATCAGTTAAGCATCCTGTGATTGGAATATGAGCATTTATAGATTCTGTATCTGTTACAAGAACACTATAAGAGCTACCTAAAAACCTATTACAGTGTAGCCTTGTTTCCCTATCTCTTTTGTGACAGGATTTAAGAATATCAAGTAAATGCCATGTTGTCTTAATCTGTCTGTTTGCTTTGTCAGCACAGTTTCTGTAAGGCAACATAAAAAACCATAAGGCTGAATCTGCTGCTCAGTCCAGCATGAGGGCCAGATGGTTGATACTAATATGAAAACCCTATTTGATCTATAAATCAGGAGTTGAGTAATATTCATCCACCAAAATGTATCATAAAGTTTTCACGCTTGTATAACAAATTTCTACATTCATATGATGCTTATGATGCAGGTTTTATCAATTAAGCTAGATGAATGGACAGATGAACAGGTTGATACGTTGACGGGTATGGGTGGAAACAATGAGGCAAACATGAAGTATGAAGCTTCCATTCCGGACTACATCAGAAAACCAAGACCAGATTCCTCTACAGAGGAACGCTCTGATTTCATTAGGTATTACTATTAATACACTTGGCATAAATTTCTAATGGGAACTTATACCATGCTGAATCAGAAACCCACTTCTTGAATACTCAGGAGAAAATATGAGATGCAACAATTTTTCAACTCTGATGAACAGATGTTCTGCCCCTTTCCACCTCAAGGTTTGTGCTCACCATCCTCCCAAGGTGGTTCTTCAAGCAATCAGTCTGGTTTACCCCTAGAGAAGAAGCACTATGAGAAACAGACGACTACCCATCGTCTCCATGGACTTGGGCTGGCATTTCGCAATAGTTGGAGAAGAAAAGAGCCTGAGCACAAGCCTGTCAAGAAGAGCAGCTCATCGGTAATAATTTTGTATGATCAAGGCTTTATTTTTATCAGCTGGCTCAAGGGGTGTTTGGATTTGCTTTCATTTTTACTTCAATATGCTACTATAGAAGTGTGCTCTGCTAAATTTGCTGCAAAAATCCATTTTCATTCCAAAGGTTGTTTGAGAACAAGAACAGCATATTTCTCAGATTCCTTCAGTTCTACTTGGGCTTTTACCAGGGAAGAAACTGATGTGTCTGGCAACTTTTTGATTGCTAACTTGAATTAGGCTTCTTGGGGCTTCTCTTCCTTGAGATGATACTCTCAAAGGTATTCTTTGTGGAAACCGTGTTTTATGAAACATGAGACAAACTAATTAATGGTATTCCATGTTGCATTGATGATATACAAACTAAACACATGCGAGCATCAAAATGTATCACCAAGTCATCACCTTGGATGGCAATTTTGCATCAATACTAAATCTTATACTCTTGTTGTACTCCTACAGGCAGGCATGATCGAATTTGTCGGATTGATAAAGGTCAATGTGGTCAAAGGCACCAACCTAGCTGTCCGTGATGTAATGACAAGTGATCCATACGTTCTCCTTGCATTGGGACAACAAGTGAGCCTCTTCTCCCACTGCACAGAACTGATCAACTTTCTTATTATTATTACTAAATTGAAAATGAAAGGTATTGTGTCAATAATGAAACTTACTTCACATATCTTGTTGCAGTCGGTGAAGACGCGTGTCATAAAGAACAACCTTAATCCAGTATGGAATGAAAGGTTAATGTTGTCAATTCCAGAACAAATTCCACCATTAAGAGTGGTACGTTTGCCTCTAATCTCTACATGTATAAAATGCATACGTATGAAATTAAAACACGACTAAAATATTAAAAATCCACATTTACCTGTCCTTGCTCTTCATCTAATATATGTGAACCGTATCATAGCATGTGCTACTTATTCAGGTATATCACTGCATTAGTCCTACCATATGATCTGAACTAGAGTCTGCAAAATGACTGTATGGGGAAGAACTATTAGAGGCTATGCACGGGAGTGGAATGGTTTTTGCTAGGGGTCTGCACTTGAGCTCAGAAGATAAGATTCAATTTATTCTTGGTCATTAGTTATTAGAGACTAAAACTGAACTTTGTCTTTGTATGGCACAAAGTAATTGATAAAAACTAGCCCTCCATCCTCTTCTGCACATGGTAAACTCCATTTTCTTCTGTTTATAACATTAAACATTGGTTAGATGCTGTCAGAACAAGGGCTGGACATAGAAACAAGCTCTCTATGACAGTTTGCCTCTACATTCTGCTACCATGGGGACGTCTCTCTAACCAGTAGCATTAGATCAATAAAAGATTAGAATGCTTAGAAGCCGGTTGGTTTGATGAACTTCCAAGAATTTTGATTATAGCTTATTGGGGTTACCAGTGAAGTATATTACTGGTGAATCAAGGGGCCTTTTGCCTACAAACTTCTCAAGATTGCATATTTTGATTTTCATTTTGGTTGAACCCCATTTTGTCATATATTTATACAGCATGGCAACCATCAATTACATTAAAAACTTGTTGGGAATTATGGCTTGCAGTTTGTGTATGACAAGGATACTTTCTCAACCGATGATTTCATGGGGGAGGCCGAGATTGACATCCAACCTCTGGTTTCTGCTGCCATAGCCCACGAGAATTCCACGTTAAATGAACCAATGGAATTCGGCAAGTTGGTAGCAAGCAAAGAAAACACCCTGGTAAAAGACAGTATCATAAGCCTGACAGATGGGAAGGTGATGCAGGACGTTAGTCTCAAACTACAGAATGTCGAAAGGGGAGTGCTGGAGATCGAGCTTGAATGTGTTCCTCTTAGTCAATAGCAGGCACAGCGAATTCCCAGAAATGTAACCGATCCATATGATGCCAAAATTCCTGGAAATGTTACTTGGGGCCTTGCCATGCATTTCCATCCTGATAGTGGCTCTATTTTGCTGTAATCCTTGTTCTCATCTTTAAGACTATTGAGGAATTTTACAATATGTCAGTCACAAGAGAATGTGTGGATCCACTTGTATTATATTATGTATCAACAAGCAAGGTACAAAAATCTTGGCGATGCTGGAACTGCCTGATGAGATTATATCATACAGACATGGAAAAGCAGGCACAAGACCTGAGAAAGAAAAGAAAAAAAAAAGCAAATACCTTTCATTCCTCTAAAAAATTTCAGTAACATAGTAACAGTGCTTTTGTTTGATAGCTAAGAGGACGACAAACATTGAATTTTGGCAGAATGAACAAAAGTTACGGCACCGTTGTGAGAGATTCTAATGAGTGTCCTTTTCTACTTCTTGGTAAATGAACAGAGCCTGTAGAGTCCCTCAACATGGAAAATTTGGGAATTGGATAGACCTGGGTAACAATCAACATTTTGTTGATGGAGACATAACTCAACTGGAAATAATCCAGTCACTACCAGTATGGAAATGGGTTAATATGTCATATCCTGAATGCCCGGATATCTGAACAACCCATGTTCTAGATTCTGGTTCCAGAAAAAACCCAAGCAGAAAACCAAACCCCTACAACTACTAGGCCAAAGAAACAAATAGAAAAGGAGATATTCAAGGGGAACATCAATTTCTCCACCTTGATTGAGCCTTCTGATCTGATATAAGGGGTTTACAGCCACAACAAGAAATTCTAGAGCAATTGTTATGAAGGGATATGAAAAGAAAACCACCTTGAAAATGTGGTAAAAGGTGTTAAGGTAGGATTATGTTCCTCCTATTCATCAAATCTAAAAACAAAATACAAAGGCAAACGGACAATCTTTTATTTCATAATGAGGGAAGAAGAATCCAGCAAAATGTTGTTAAATCATCTATTAAAGATAATTCATGATTTGACAAAAGCACTTTGCATAGATGGATAACTAGAGATAATAATCAACTGAACTTTGACAGGGACAAGATGCAAGAATCAAGTTAAAGGATAAACTCAGTCCCTGTTCAGAGGAAAAGGGGGAATTTTAAGAAATCAGACATCCTCATTGAGTTCATCAGGCTACAATTTACAACAAAATTTAAATAAAAAAACAGGAAAAAATGTCTGGCAAAATCAAGGAAACATGAGCCAGCTCGTGGACTGCCAACAATAAGCAATAAACAAATGTTAATAAATCGGCTAGCAATTTGCAAAGCAGTTCTACAACAAAATTAGGATAGAGTCCCTCCATAGCAAAATCATTAAATTTATGGACAAAATAAACCTAAAAACATACCCATCAAAAAATAAAAATAAAAATATACCTAAAAACATTATTCCAAACAGTGAGAAGAATCCAAATGAAGGAAGGTGTAACAGAAACTTCAACTTGCACTTCTTATACTTTTTTGCAAAAGAGTGTCATCTTAAAATTTGACAGAAAAGGGGAAAAAATAACATCTGACAATAAAATTTGAGATGAAACCCAAATTCCAGTGAACACAATACAATTATGAAAACTTTTGCCCTAAAAAATTTAGGCATCTAAGAAGAATTAGGACTCAAGACATGACACAACTCAGCAAGAATTTGCAAACTGAAGCAAACCCATAATTATGCCAACTGATGAAGAGAAGTCAAGCTAAGGGGTGAGAGCAAAAACCCTAGATAAACATGTTCACAACATTCACTGAATTAGGAGTAAGCTGCCTTCATTAAATTCTCACCACAAGCAGCAAAAGACATGCAGCCCATGGCAGTTCCTCATTCAAGGCATTTCTTACATCCTGATTTAGAAAAATCATACCAAATACATATAGAACAGACTTACACTACTATGAAGATGAAAAAACTCTTGCAATTTACAATCAATATATTTGCAACAGTTCTATATCTGATAATGTATGCTTGTATTTCTTAACGCCATTCATAGAGATCATGACGACAAAGCCTCAAACAGATGAATCTGCTGCAGCAAATTGATACTAGATGTATAGAAAGAATCAAATTTACATCCCCACGAAGATGGAGAAACAATCAGACATGAAGTACAGAAATTGCAACTTTGTGTTCAACAAACATTCCCTTTATTTAATAGTATTGATCACAGAGGTGGTGAAAATAAAACCCCACAATTCATGAAAAATGTACATTGACAAAGTGAAAATCCAATGACTCCAATGAGATTTTGAATCCAAACCATGGGCAAACATATTTCTATATACATTCAGTGATACTACACTCATTAGTATTGATCAATCAGAGAACACCAAAATATAAGAACCAAAGCACTTTCACCCATATAGAAAAGAATTCAAGAACAACAATCGGGACATCGAATCAATCCATTCTCATTGCACTCCAAGCATCTCTTCAATAAGCCTTCATCCTCATCAAAACCTTCCTGCTTCCACTGCAATCCATACATGGAATAAACCTCACATCCCCACAACTCTCACATACATACCCAGGTGCCCTAATGGGAAAGCCCTCAAGAATCTTAGCCAATTCACCAGTTTCATAAAGCTGCTTCACCACATCAGCCCCGCCCATATACTTCCCCCTAATAAACACCTGTGGCAAGCTCACATTCTTTTCTCCCAACACACATTGCAACTCTTTCCTATAGGCAGAGTCCATAGATATGTCTCTCTCGTCCACCCAAACCCTAAATGCACGAAAAATCATCCGAACTGCATAACAATCCTCGTAAGTCCTCCGAATTCCCCGCAAACTAGTGAAATACACCACAATTCGATCTTCAGCGCCTGGTAGCCCAATCCAATGATTGCCAGAAAGGGAAGAAACCCTCAAATCAGTAGTACCGAGTTTCGAGGCCTTCAATTTAGTGGGTGATTGTGATCGTGATTGTGGTTGCGACTGGGATTGTGAATCGTCCGCCTTTTCAAATAAACTGCAGAGCTTCTTTACCTTCCCCTTGATGGAATTTCCAGTAGAAATCACCGATTCGAAGGAATTGTAGAATTTCCTCATGGATCCGCTCCGGTCAAGCTGAGGAGCCTCGATGGGGGCTTCGCGCACAGTCATAGAGCGACCAAAGAAGAAGGGCCTGGACTTGGATTTCCGAATGATCCGAAGCTGTTTCCAAAATCCGCCATCTGGGCCCTCTAGGGTTAGGTTAAGGTTTCAAAGAAATAACAGAAAAATGATCCTGACCTTTTAATTCAGAGCTAGGCTTCTGCAGGTGAAGACCTGAACGATCTATGGCGTCGAATTCCGAAGGTTTGAGATGATTGGTCAAAGGAGGGGTGATCGGCGATGGATGGAAGACGATTAATTAGGAGGGCGAAATTTGATGGAACGGTGGTGTCAGAGAGAAGGGAGGTTGCTTTTGCTGAAATGAAAAGCAAAAGCCTAAGTTTTATTAAGAGAGGAAGAGGGAAAGAGATGTGATGACGTCAGCATCATCGCCGACTTTGAAAATACGCGGTGCCTTTGGCCCTTTCCTCCTCCCCCTTCCCTCTTCCCCCCTTCCCCTTTGCTTGTTTGAATTTATAATTTTAAAATTATTTATTTCCTTTTTTAATATTATTTATTTTTTATTATGATTAAAATAATAATAAAAAAAAAAATATATATATATATATTATATATATATATATATATATATATATTATTTCGTAAATCTCAGTATAAGAATAGTCTAAAACACACGTGATTCATGTCGTCAGGGCCTTGTTTGGATATTAATTTTTCAAAACGTTGCAGCATGTTAAAGATTGGGGAGAAATTTTAATTTATATATATATATATATCATCAAATAAATTTTTAATGGTATTATCGATTATATATATAAAAAGACTTAAATTTCAGGGTATAATCTTGCAACAACTAATAATGGGTAAATTCAAGTATCATCCAGTTAGGAAGAAAATTTAATATATATCATAAAATAATTTTTTTATGGTTTTTTATCTTTTTCTATTCATTTTTAAATACCTTCTTTTATTTATCTTACTATAAAATAGCGAAGAAAAGGCAACTTTGCTAAAAAAAAAAATTGCCAATGAGGAAAAAAAAAGAGAAAAAAATCTACATTTAAAGTACCCATTCTTTGTTTAATGATGTGAATAAGGTTATAAAAAAAAAAAAAGGAATTTAAAATTTTATTAATATTTATGGAAATTAAATATTTATTTTTCTTCCCTTTGTTTTACTTCCATAAATTTCTCTCCCTACCTTTCATTAATTTCTTTATATTTTTGTTTCCTTTCATTTGTACAATTATCATATAATAAAAATTCAATTTTTATTCAAATAATATCAATCATAAACTATGATCCAATATCAAATAATTTTTTAAAAGAATTTTGTTAAAAATAGATGGAAAATTGGTATGATTTGGACACATAAATATCATAATATTAAATAAAAGCCAAGTTATTGTTGTGTGTACATGAATTTCTTTATTCAATTTTGACAAAATCTTATTCAAAGGGGTTGTTTGATATTTACACATAATTTATGGTTTTAATTATTTTTGGAAAAAAAAGATTAAATTGCCACATAGATGAAATTGTAAAATTGTCTTTAAAGTTACTAAAAAAATCCAAATGATTTAGAAAAATAAAATTTGATTTCTAAATTAGAGAGGAAAAAAAAAGGAAATAATAGGAAGGAAAATAAAATTAAAAAAGAAAAAAAAAAAAAAAAAAAAAAAGGAGGTTATGAGAGAATGGATTCCTAGCCTATTAACAAGTCAAGGAAGGTTGAGAATTGAGATGGTTGATGTAGCTGAAGGCCCACCACTGACACTGAAGGGAGGTTTAAGAATGGCCCTGAGAAGACATGAATGTGGGCATCAATGGGCCATCACTCCAATTCACCAAACCCCAGAGACATGGCAACCCATCCATATTAATCTTTCAACCATTCATTATTTACTTTACCTCCCCTGTACTAATGACAGCCTAATTTATGCTAAAATTGAAAATTTGACAGCTACTCTCATTAAGTTTCTTCATACAAGGTTCTTATATGTAGTAGGTTAATCACATGCAATGGTGAATTTGTCAATAATGTAAGGGAAAGTGGAGTAAAGTGAGAGGTGTCAGAAGGTTGGGGAGAGTTGTATTGAATTAAAGAGAGCACCAGGAGAGCTAGAAAATCTTCTTACTTTGTTTAACAGGAGACGAAGGTTTTTTATGATACTCTAAAATAGTAACATCCATGTTAATAGATCAATGATGATATGAAAGTTTTTGGAGATGACACATCCCAAAGATACAAGTCTCCCTCTATTTCTTTTTAGTTGAGATGGGTTGTTGCATATTAATTCCACTTGAAGAATTTTTGATTCCAACTACCAAATCAAGACCGTCAAACCAATCTCAAGATGTTTAAGTGTAAAAAATCAATTTCACCATTAATATACAACAAGCCCATTTTGATCCCCCAACCCTATTCTTGATTCAAGTAGGTAAGTGAGCATTCATGTCTCGTGATAACCCAAGAACTATGTTTAGAAATTGGCGCCCAAAGTCAAATAATATAACACTATGATGTAAGAGTTATATGAGAGGATTTGTCTATATATTGAAGATCAAGAATGAGACGTGCTACGTATCAACGTTATGGGAGAGTGATCTTGAAGATGTAATATTACATACAATGACATGTGACATTTCGTAATTAGTCGTCCTGTGATGGAACCCACTTGACGTATATAAATATATGATTTGATATGACTGGTCCAGATAGATTTTATAAAATAAAACATGAACAAAGTTGCATCGTTCTTTCTATATTAATCACGGCATATCTAGAATACATAAAAATAATTTTAAAATTATTTTATAGTATTCGAAAATCACTTTTTGTGATAATTAATTAAATATGAATATGTAGCCATATAAGTTCTATTTATTTATAAATAAAATGATTCTTTCACTTTCGTGATTGAGTTTCATTTCCTTGTATACAATCTCATTTATTTATATTTAATTCTCATTTCTATTATAATTTTGTTCATCCGTTCAAATTTAATCACATGGTTTAAGGCCAATATTTAAAATTAGGTATGATAATAAAGATGTATCATAGACTTTTTTGGAACTATATAAAATTACCAACAAAAATCCAAAAGAAACTTCACTGAAGTCTTTGTTATGGTAACTCTCTTGACTTGGTCTTTATTGTTACCCTTGGATGGATCTGAGCTTTGCCTCTTTGGGGCTTGCCTGGTGTTTTTTGAACTTGATTGTATGTTTTGGCTACTTTGTTTGAAAAAATTGGTTCCACTAACCATAAAAATTAGACCTAAAAGCAATTAAAGATAAGGACAGGAGTGGTGGTTGTAGTTAGGGTAGGAAAAGGAAAGGGAAAAGTATGTTTTGGGCTGAAAGGTTTGGTAGTAAACCATTTGTCCAGAGTATTGCTATCAATAAAATGAAAAGAAAGAGAAATCTTTTAGTTGGCTTGTCTTTTCATGCTTCAAAACTCATTTGTATTTTGTACCAGGATGCTTATGAGACTATCTGAACTGACAATATATATACATAGTTCTCCCTGAATTCTTCATGTAATGAACCAGGTCTATGGATTTGAACTGCAAACTCACTTCAGCCAACTACCCAGGTTGAGCTATAAGCTAATTAACCAACCTCAATCCATATGGCCACCAAAGATAGAGCAGTCCAACCCTCTATTGTTGGGGATATTTCATCCATCAAGTGAGAGATTCTGAGAGATAAGCTGCAACTCATCCTCCATCTGAAAAGCTAGACAAAAGAACATGTTTAAAAGCAAAGCTTTTACTCATTGAAAACTTCCCTTTGTTATGTTCTTTTCAAATGGTTTAAATTACACTATCAATGATACCCTTACTTGTACAAACAATCCTATCTTTCTAAAATATAGCTTTCTCAATCATAGGACACACAAGAAAGATTTATTGTTTTCAAATTTGTACTCATTATTTTTTTAATGATTTTTTTTTTCACATTTTTGAAAGGTTAATGTAACCAAATGATAGTAAAATCTTTTAGTTTAACTCCAGCCAATGTACTAAATTAATAATTTTGTTAAATGCACAAGATAATCATTTTTTTAGAAATCTTAAAGGTTCAAGAAAATATAAATTAATAATTAATAAGATTTATAAAAAAATTGCAAACAAAAAATTCATATAGTGATGAGTAACCATTTACAACTTTTATTTTTCTTAATTCAACTTTTTCCCAAAATCATCACATACTTGAAATCTCTTTATCTTTTAGGATATTAAGTTTTGACATTACCTCTTCCTTTTAAGGGTCTTTCTATTATACAATGAATAACTACCTCTTATTGGATAATGAGGGTTCTATGTATTAACATTCAACTACATTTATTATTTTTTGGCTTTACGAATCATACTTATACAAATGCGATATGGTAAAAAAATATTACTTTTACTAAATTAATAAACATTTTTCAATATAATTAATAAACATTTTTATCAATAAATTAACAAATTATTTATTTATTAATAAATCAATAACATAATAATTTCTCTAGATCTCAAGAATATTATTTTATAGAATTTTTACCATATTATTTTAAAAATCATTTAAAAATATTTTCCTTTGTTTTCTCTTAATCTCAAGAGATTGTTTGTCCACAATTTAGGGTTTCTTTTTCTTTTTCCCCTTTTTGGCTTTCTATGATGCATTTTCAATTAGGTATATTGAAATTAAAAAGTATAGAATATGCTATTTTAGTTTCTAGTAAATAATGAGTTAGCGAGCCTCGTAATAGAATTTTAGGGGTTATTTTGAATGTTATACACTTCTCCCTAATTTCTCATTTGGATTTGGCCATAGACATACTACTCAAATATTATTTCATATCAAAATTTATATTTTTGTGATTGTTCACAATGTTGTTAACCAAATTCTCATTACTTCAACAATTAGTATTTATTCTTTTCTTAGTTGTAATTTGATATTGAATATATGAATTATCATTTCCAATGTAGTTTTTTTTTCCTTGAAACTTGGTTAAAATATAAAGTAGTGCATGATTTTACCCCACAATAATTACAATGTAAAAGTGTGAAATTTCACTCGATGAGCTAAGTCTTCGTATATTTATCTTAATTGTGTAGATTATGTATATAGTTTAATGTATAGAATTTTTAATATGCACTTTTTTATGGTATTTTTATTTGGTTGCTTTTTTTGTCTTCATGCATGAGTCATGTTAACAATTTTAGAATTTGTCAAAACTATATCAATGATTTTAGAATTAAGTCTTCTAGGTCTAAACTAGAAAAGATTGATATGATTAACCCTCTCTTTTATTTATTTGTATTTTAAAAAATAAATAGAAAAAAAATCAACATTCAATTTGAAAGTCCCCATTCTTTGTTTAAAGATGTGAATAAGATTATAAAAACAATAAAAAATTATGAAATTTAAAATTTTTAATATTTTTGGAAATTAAATATTTGTTTAATTTCTTCCCTTTTGTTTTACTTCCATAAATTTCTTAATTTCTTTTATATTTTTTGTTGCATTCCATTTGTATAATTTTCATAATAAAAATTCAGACTATTTTTCCATTATTTCCATAATTTAAACAATTGAATACTCTATAGTTTTGGCTGCTTGATTTTAATTTTGAGGTGAGCCAAATATATATAATAATAGTATGTTAATTTAGTTCTTAAATAATTTTTAAAATTATATCAATCATAAATTATGATCCAATATCAAATAATTATTTTAGTAATTTTTTTTTTTTGAAAAAATAGATGGAAAAACTGGTTTGATTTAGACACATAAATATATTATAATATTAGAAAAAAAAGTCAAGTTATTGTCATTCCATGGATTTCTCCATTGATTTTTGACAAAATCTTATTAAAAGGGCTTATTTAATATTTATACATAATTTAAGGCTATTAAAAAAAAGGATTAAATTGAGACATAGATCAAATTGAAAAAAAAAAAAGAGAGAAAAAGAAAAAAAAGCCAAATGATTTAGAAATGAAAAATCAATTTCTTTATTCAGTTGTAAAGAAAAATATGATTTAAATTCCTATCTGTTATTCTTTTTTCGTAAAGGCTTTGGGATCTAAATTATGGAGAAAAATAATTTAAAAAATACAAAAGAAAAAAGAAAAAAAAAGGGGTTATGGGAGAATGGATCCCTAAGCCTATTAATATGGCAAGGAAAGTTGAGAATTGAGATGGTTGATACAGTTGAAGGCCCACCACTGACACTGAAAGGAAGTTATTGGAGAAAGTGTGTATAGAAATGGGCCTGAATAAGAAGCCATGAATGTGGGCATCAATGGGCCATCACTCCAATTCACCAAACCTAGAGACATGGCAACTCATCCGCATTAATCTTTCAACCAATGCAGTCTTTAGTTCACCTTACCTGTACTAATGACAGCCAAATGTATGCTAAAATTGAAAATTTGACATCTACTCTCATTATGTTTCTTCATATAAGGTTCACGTGAAATGGGGAATTTGTCGGTGGTTAGGGGAAAAGTGGAGCAAAGTGAGAGACGTGAGAAGGTTGGAGAAAGTAACATTGAATAAAAGAGATTAAGGAGAACCAAAAAAATCTTCTTTCTTTATTTGGATTTTCCAAACCTAAGTTCTGATATTGTGATTTTTTCTAAGGATGTTTATAAAAACACACTTTTCCTTTTTATAATATATATCCTAAAATTGTAATTTTCACATTAATAGATAATGTGGAAGTTTTTGGAGATAACATTTATCTCAAAAATACAGTAGTCTTCCTGCTCTTTCTTTTTAACCTTGACGGGCTCTTGCATGTTAATCTCACCTTGATTAATGATTGATTTTAGTCGGTAAATCGATAATTATCATAGTGTCACCTTTCTCCAACAGGTATGATAGGAGTGATCCCCTTGACATTCATTATAGGTAGTTAATTATCTGTCTTATGGGCATCCAAATACCCAAGAGTATGTTTGACTATTGGTACCCAAATTTGCATGATATAGCACTATGGTGCGAGGGATATATGGGAAGAATATGGATTTGTCCATATATTGGAGATGAAGGTCAAGATGCACTATGTCATGTTAGTGGAGACCAACATTTTGTAATTAGTTATCATATGATAGACCGGGCATGGCATATATTAGATGAGTAATTCAATATGCTTGATCATGTGGATTTTACAAAAAATGACATGAACAAAGTTGCATCGCTGTTTTTCCTTTCTTCTATGTAGAAGACATAAAAATAATTTATTTTCTAATATAAAAAAATCACTTTTTTTTGTGATAATTAATTAAACATAGTCATATAACCACATAAGTCTTATTTGTTTATAACTAAATAATTATTTCATTTTCAGGATTGATGTTCCATTTCTTTATTTATTAATCTCATTTATTTATATTTTTCACTTTAAATTTTTTTTTTTTCACAATTCAAATTTATTCACATTAAGGCCAAGATTTAAAATAAGGTATATAATAAAGATGTACCATAGAATTTTCATAATCCATATAAATATTACCAACAAAAATCTAAAAGAAGCTTTCATAAAAATTCTTTGTTCTGCTAACTCTTTTTTATTTAGCAGCTATTGTTATATTATTATTTTTTAAGGAAAAACTTAATAGGTGATTTCTAAAAACTCCCTAAACAAACAATCTAGCAATTAAAGGTAAGGGTAAGACTGGTGGTTTGTAGACTTGTAGTTTGGGTAGGAGAAATGAAGACCGGTGGTCATACATGTATCATCGTGTTCTACAAGAAAGACTTGGACTTTCTTGCTCACCCCACCCCAACAAAAACACAACATAGCAATTTAAAAGGACAGGAGTAGTGGTTGTAGTTTGACTAGGTGAAATAAAGACGGTGGTAGTCCATTTATAAGGACTTTGTTGCTTACCTCACCCCAATCACTTTCTTGCTTTCTAGTGATTTTTTTTTTTTTTGACTTGGGAAGGTGCAAGGATGCTTGTTGGGGGAATCCTAGTTGGTTCTCCATCGAATGGTGTTCCTCTAAGGTATTTGTTTCCAGTCAAAGCACACTCGTTTTCTCCTCTCCCTCAATCCGCTTGGAGGTCAACAAAGAAACAACAGTTTCTCCACAACATCAAAAGATGGCGTTTCACAAGGTTTCTCCTACCATTTGCATTCTTCTTTCAGTTTTACTTCTTTCAACATCAAAAGATTTAACTTCAAGTTCACGGGCATAAAAACAGATCCACCTTATTCATCACCATCAAGGAACCAGCATAAACCAAAACACTACAGGTCTTAACTAATCGAGATTTATCCAACTATGGACTCAAGCAACTCCATCCAATACAAAGTCAACAACATCAAACCCTGTAAAGAAAGTAACAGAGATGAGAAAGGAAGGTAACAGAACTGAGAATGGCAAAGAGATTTTCTGTTTTTTATTTTTCTCTCTCACTATTCTGCTGTTTACAGAGTAAAACCAATGAGCATATGACACATGTACATCTTGTAACCATATAAAACTATCTCTTAACAAACCCAAGTCTAAGAAAAATATCCTAATAACAAAGCATTACAAGATAGTTTTTATTACTATAGTTAGCGGGTCCGAGTTCATTTATATATAGAAAATGCTCAAAGATCAGTTGCAGCCAACACCAATTTAAATCATCTCATTGTTTCCCTGTGGGAAAGCCCTAGTTGTTGATTTCAACCAAAAGGGAAGAACGGAAGAAACCGCAGCTCAAAAGAATCGTCTGTACAATTTTTTTTTTTTTTTGAGAAATCTAAGAAACCAAAGTCTTTAATTAATGCTTTGGAAGAGAAATCCAATCATCCTTCACTATGTGAGATTAAAAATAAACAAATAATAATAATAAATAAATAAAATATTAATGGCATTCCCGTTCATCTCTACATCCACCATAATGTAGATAAAAACAAAAGAAAATTCTGTAGATGGGAAACAAGTCATACAATCATGTTCCAATACATCACTCCAATATTTGGTGCATTTATTACTACAAAACATGGTCTCTCTAGGCCAAATGAGCAATTGATAATCCGACAGATAATGATAATGTTCCAAGTACAAACGTGGAGAAGTTGCAATTGGACCTAGGATAGTGGGATACAAAGTAGGTTATCTTTGTTCTGTGCGCTAGGGTTGCCATCAGGCTCCCTCAGGGAACTAAGCATTAGCCCTAGGGCCTGGTTCAGGATGGAAGGGTTGGGTTACATTTCAGATTTGATTCCATGAACCAAAAAATGGTTACCTGTAAAATGAAAAAGAAACAAAAGGGGCTGTCAAGGCACTCACTGCCTTCCCTTTTGTTCAGAGATCAGGCTTATGCCTAGATTACATTTCCACAAAAATGTCAACTAGTGTATTTTCTTATAGGCGAATATGAAAGCCAAACATCCAAACAATGACAAAATCACACCTGTAGAAAAAAATGAAAGAACAGCCAATTTGGAAGTGATTCGGGTGAGTGCTTTTAGCCATACCAGAAGAGGTTTTATGAGAAGCAGTCAATGCTTAGATATACTTCGGAAAACATTGCTCTGATAGTATTTTTGGTTATGTGTTATCTCACACTAAATACACTTTTAGTATTGATGAATTGCCAATAAGGACATTTAGATTTTATTGCATGTATATTAGGCATCGATTTTAGAATTAAAGAGAACCCCAAATGAGGTGGTGGTATGAACAAGAGACACAATGTTGAGTGGTCCTTCTGACATCTTATTTAATTTCATAGAGAAATCTACTTCCCTTAAAATTGAAAAAAAAAAAAATCAAACATACTATTTGAATCATACTTTACTATAAAAATATTAAGGTGATCCCATGTTATGATACTATAAAAATGGGTAAAAGAGTGTGGTCTCATCACAAGACTCATAAACTACTGGAACTCCAACATTTATACAAAATTATCCACTTAAACACAAAGTAGAGACAACATAAAGGTGATATGAAAAACTCTATAAAATCAGCTTCTAAATATATTGTAAGTGCTTGTATAAGGCCATTGATATGCATTAAAATATCGGGTAATTACGGTACCACTTTTTGCAAATATGGTTGTTTTTTTTCCTCTTGTTGCTTCCTTCTCTTAGGCACAAAGAAAAACCAAGGCAACCCATACTCTCTTTACTTTCAAGGTATATTAAGAACAACCCCAAAGCAAAGGCATATAGGCAATTGATGGAATATAAATACAAAAAATTGTTACTATGTGTTTTCACAAACCAAGTAGGCTTTTTAGTCTTTCAAGATATTAAAGCAATATTGTCAAAAGCATAAGGCAATGTTAAGGCGATAAAATTCCTTTTCACCCAAGGTGAAAGACAAAAAATAAGGCGATAGCCTAACTATAGTAAAAATAAAAAAATATACATATATTTACCTATTTGATATTCAACCAATATAAACATCTTCTTCAACAATTTGTTACGTTATTAGTTTTCATCCCTCATGATATTTTATTAAGTTAAAAAATTTATTAAAATGTTAAATATTATATCCCATATCATAAGAAACATCATATTGTTTAGAGATATTCATCGTGTTTAAATGCACATTCTACTTTTTCAAACTAATAAAAATTATATTAAAAAACAAAATAAGAGAATGAACATCATTAAGAAACTTTGGGCATCATCATCATAGTCATCATTGAAATTAAAATTGTCATCACTTCATCGAAACTGGATTGATAGCCTTCCATCTCATTATTACTATGACTAATAATATAATATCTCATTTATATTAGATTGAATGAAATTTCAATCTAATAAGTTTAATTTTAACTCATAGTCAAAAGTGATTGCCTCTTTATCTTGTGCCTTATCCCAAAGTGACTGTCTAGGCATTGCCTTTTTGAAGTCGCATTGCTTGGGTTTAAAGAGGCGATTTTATTTTCAAGCAACCCAAGTGATCACCTTTGATAACATTGAGTTAAGACTTGTACTTGAAAGAGATTATTGTGAAAGAAGATTCAGTACACGATTAAAAGCACAAAATCAAAGGTTATGTAAAACATATGCATGATCCCAAAACCACTCATGCAAGAGTCTACATTGAAGGATTCATGACTCATTTAGGGTCACTACCCAATAAAAAGAAGTGGCATCAAAAGCTGTCAAAAGCGTCATATCATGTCCATATTGCCATTGCAAAGAGTGATTTGGAAGCAATTGATGATGTAAATTTTGGGGATGATCCTATATATGTAGGGGGTAACTCCCTTGTTAATTAGGGNTACTAATCTTCCCTCTTGGTCCCGAATCCAATAGGCATGCACAAATCTCTACTTATCTGAAAACAAAACAAAAACAACAAAAACAAAAGAAAACTAGAAAAAAGTTAAGGTTAGAAAGAAAACAAAAGAAATTCTAAAATTAAAAGAAAGGAAATAAAATTAGTGAAAAAGGAATTCACCAAACTTGTGATGAAAGTCACAAGTAGCCTCTAAAAGGTTGTATCACTGTATTGTGGCACCATCCCCGGCAACGGCGCCATTTTTTATTCGCGCAAATTGATCCAGTCGGGTCATTTAATCAAAAACATTTATAAAACCTATGACCTCATACTAGTGTAGCAAAGCTACTATAGTGTAGTGGCTCTAGGGTCGAACTCTGGGATGGGTTTTCATTCTACCAGTGATATACTCATGATTAGAAATTAAATTTAATGATTTCCTTAATCAAAAACTTAAAGCTTAAAAAGAAAATAAAATTTGTTTTGAAAGTATTTGAACCTAAATTAACATAAACTAATTAAAAATGGAAGAAAGAAAGTTTCTCGGAGCTAAGGATTGCTAGGGTCAAGTTTAGAATGCAAAGTGGAAAATTCCGGATTTTTCTCCTCGCATTGGGGATTTAACCTATAGTTATTTCCCGAACCGGTGTAGGTTTAACAATGAAGATTTAATACATAAAAATCAATAGAAATGGTAGTCAAGGTCCATTAATGGCTTTAGACACTATATAGGTCTTCACCTTGAACCACTTTCCAATGGCTCGTACATGATAACTAATGGACTAATATGGATCTAGCAATAAGCATCCATAAAGACCTGAAGCTTACCATGTATTGGCCATTCAAAGTGATTCTAAGGGATTTAAAGCAAAACTTTGGATTAAAAAGCCATTTATGAACTTCAACTACCTGAATTTAATGCACGAGCATTTTCCACCTTTTCATCTGGACTTTTCACCTAGCTTCCTTCACTCCAAGAAACCAAGAGTTTAGCCTCTCATCCTTTGAGAAAACATCCTCAGAGGTTGTTTGGCTTCCAAGAAAGAGAAAATAGTAACGAGAAAATAGAAAATAAGAGTGCTCTGTATATTGCTAAGTGTTAAGCTTAACACTCGGGTTACATTCTTCAAGAGGTGATTTCCACCCCTTATATAGTTTTTACAAAAGCAAAGCATTTCATTGGCTTGTTACAAGGAGAAGAAAGGAAAATTACATCAAAAGAAACTTAAGAAAATATCTAAAGTGGAGTCGGCAAAAACAGAGGAGATTTCGCACCACGCATGGGGTGTGCGAAATTTTCGCACACCTGAAGGAGGTGTGCGAAATTCGCACACCATTCGCACACCATTCAGGAGGTGTGCGAAATTTTCGCACACCTGGAGCAGTTTTCTTCCGAAGGCCATAACTTCCTCGTTTCAGCTCCAAATCGTACACGGTTTGAAGCGTTGGATTCTTGACTTCCTGAGCTTTGAAACGGTATATAGCATATAAAAAATGGACTTCGGGAAGTGCTCCAAAAGTGCCCAAGAAGACTGCAGCTGCTGTCCTCTGATTTCCTCCTTGCTTCTCTTTTGATTTTCTTTGCTTCTCTTTGCTTTTCTTCTTTGGTTGGCTTGTCTTAATGATCCAAAAAGATGTCAAAACACTAAAACTAGCCACAAATATGATTAGAAGTCATTGCTAGGTCCTTAACATGCCAATTGGAATAAAGGTGAAGAATTACTACACAAAAGTGCTTAAAACATAATGACTTAAAGGTGTAAAATGGCACTTTTGGGTAGTAATCACCCCCTGTGAATGTGTATTTTCCTCTGTATTTGCTGATGTTCTCCTCTGTCGGTATCCAGGCTGTCACAAGTGTCTCCCTCTGTGCTTGAAAGAACTTTTATATCAGAAAATTCAACACATGAGTGAACAATTATGTGTTCACCCATGAAGCAAATTGACTTACAGTCTCGGAAACTTGGATAACCTCCCCACTGAGCTCAGATGTCAACAATTTGAGGCATGTGTTCATGTAAGTGACGCACTGCTTCTTGTTAAATTATGATTGCTCCTGAATAAGTCATTCCACACACTGGCGCAGTCTCACCGTAGCAGTTCTTTGTTGTTGTCAATGCCCCAGCACTCCATTGCCCCACTCACAGCCCCTGCACCCACTACATCAGGTCCATAGTTCCAGAGGCTCGTTCCAAAAATAGAAGAAAGCAAAGGCTTATGATGAACTATATCTATACAAGAAATTGCTCCAGATAGTGCCTTTAAACTCGTCACTAACAGGGCCACCTCGTTGGAGGCAAGGCGTTCTTTATGGTGCAGTACTCCAATCAGCTGATCATGACTATCACTATCACTATCACCCAAGGGGACTGATCGAAGAGCGTGTCTGACATGGTATACTAACTTCGAACCGCTGAAACTGACTTCCTCTGTTTCATGAAATCCAGCTCTAAGCCTGATGCTCACATGACGTAAATCACTATTTCTTCACCGATGTGTATCCCAGGATGCGCATAGATTTGAGTAGTCCTTCATGAATACCTGAGATTCCCAGGCTCGAGTCGCTCTCTACTGATCCCAAAATTTCCCGGCTTTAATGCACTAGTAAAACGATCTAGGGGTGAACACTAGGGCTCCAAATTTTGATGAAGAACCCTGTGAGAACGATGACCAACAATGTCACGAAGAAACTACTGCAGGAACATTTTTTTATCAAACGCATATCTCTGGCGAAATCTGGAAATGAATCCATGTGTTTCTCATTCCCCAGTTTGTTTGAACCCTCTTCGCTTCATCTGCCACTATTCCACATTCAAGAAATTCACCATAACGCACTTTAGATTTCCTTCCCGAATATCCATGCGATAACTAAGACAGAGCCCATAATAATCTGTGAGGTGGTAGGATTTGTTTGAGTGAGATAGGTTCAGGGGTATGTGAATATGGGTAGAATAGGAAGATGGGCAGATAGGGTGGTGGTATGAGAAGGTGGACGTGATGATGGGTACAATGGAGCGAGTCTGATTGGTTTAGAAGGAATGGATGGCATGTATGAATATGGGAAAGTGGGTTTGAACGGTGAGAGGTGGTGAAAGGATGGATAGAAGTGCATGTACGTGGTTAGTATGGGGATGAGAATGAGTAGGAAGATGAGAAAAGGTGAAATGAAGAATGGAAGGGCATGTATGTAGTGAGTATAGGATGATGGAGTGAACGACATGGGAGGATATGGGTGATAAGTTAAAGGAATGTATAATGGATGTTTGTGGGGCCAGGTAGGGATAAAGTAGACATAGAAGGGGGTTGAGAGTGATGGATATGGTAATCGGGTCCACTACTGGGAAAGGGCATTAAGTGAAATTCATGGGCCTAAAGGAATAGACCCAGAGGTAATGTTTGATGAACGGAGGGTGTAGTCATGGTCCATATCACATTAACCTCATGATTTTATGCCAATATTCCTAGCATAGCCCTGAAAATCACAGCAGCAGCTTCAAACGGCAAAACGAACGTCATCTCGGACAATGGAACCTCTCCGTTTATTTGCCGCGAGAACCCGTAGTAAACTACAATAACGACCACGGAAGTGATCCCCAAAACGGCACGACATCACACCATCATGCCTTGAGCGTAGGGAGAAAAAGTTGCCATCACATGCTTCTCATCGCCCTATTGTGACTAACAGCCATATTTACTTGCTGCGTCATCTCATACTCTCCCTTTGATAACCAAAACTGGGCACCTCCTTCAACCTGTATAACCTCTTATCTACTCACTCTAGTAACAATGCTTTGGAGATGCAGACTGCACAGGATAATAATGCATGGCTCTCTTAATATGTGAACATCGTATTGCCAATCAGAAATCCTCATAAACTGAACCCCCAGCTCTGATATTCAGTCTCATCAACGCACCAGTAACAGGGAAACAAAATGGAAGAAAAAAGGAGCCAAAAAAAAAACAGGGGAAAGATAGACGAGGAAATAAGTAAAAACATGAACGTATTAGAGCCTCATTTCAGGTGACATCCATAGGCTAATACGGGTGAGGGGATCTCAAGCTAGAGTTACAAAATATATGAGAAACATAACTCCATTAACTCCAAGCCAAACCACAAGGATAACAGCAAGATCAATAACAACAAGAAGGGAATGACCCAGAAAATCAAGAGATTCCAGCATATAATCGAGCCCAAACTGATGAGTAATGTAAAGCAAACCAAGATGAGAAGAATATGAATCAAAGTAAGCAAGAAAATCGCCTCAAACTTACCTGCAGCTGCCCTCTTCTCCTCTTCTCTCCTTCTCCAAGCTTCCCCCTCCAGAGAACACAGTTCCCTTTTCCTCTCTCTGAAAAAAAAAAAAAAAAAAAAAGCCTCCCAAATATCTCTAATGGCAGCACCCCTCACCTCACCCCTGCTGCCTCTCTCCACTAAAAATCACCAAACAAAAGCTCTCCCCATATCTTTTTTTCTCTCCCGGATTTGCCCCCTCCAACAACCTCTGCAGCAAAAGCCACCAAAAGGCACCACCCCCCAGCCTGCAGCCTCCACTCACTCTCACATGCAGCTGGCAACATTCTAACAGAAAAAAACAAATACGCTCCTCCTTCTAGAACATTCCTCCAAGTGTCCCTCCCCTAGTGGTTCTCAAAACCACTACTTTGATTCCACCACAGCCCGTCTCAGAGTGACACATGGCCACCTAAGGTGGTGACATCTGTCAAACTTGGCTGCAGCAAAGCAAACCTTGAATGGGGGTCTACAGACGTCTATGAATTTGAATTCCAACTCACTTCAACTAGTTACCCAAGTTCAACTATAAGCTAACCCTCAATCCATAGGCCCACAAAAGATAGAGCAGTTCAACCCTCTATTTTTTAGGGGTATTTCATCCATTAAGTGAGATTTTGAGAGATAAGCAACAAATTCATCCTCCAACCGAAAAGCCAGACAAAATAACATGTTTAAAAGCAAATCTTTTACTCATTGAAAAGTTATCTTATTATGTTCTTTTTAAGTGGCTTAAATTAGGATCTTAATGATACCCATATTTGTATAAATAATCTTGTCTTTTCAAAATATGAAAGAAGACCCAACTTGGACCAAAAATACCCTCAAATAAATAAAATCCAAACCCTTGAAATTTAAAATTAAAGATAGAAGAGGAAACAAAAATAAATGCACTCTTTGAAATCCACCCTTCATTCTTTTTCTTCTCTCCACACTTATTTTTTTATCATGTTGATTTAAAGCTTTATAACTATATTAGTCATTAATTTTTTTCATCTAAAACACTTTTTTATCTCCTTATAATCATCATGTTTTGAAACCCTAATCCTAAATAGTAATCATTATAATTTGAGTAGTTTTAATTTCTCCATCGACATCCATTATAGGTAGTCATCCATGTTTTATGGACATCTAGATAACCCAAGAATATGTTTGAAGATTTTTGCTCAAATTCAAATGATATAGCATTGTGGTGTAAGAGATATATGGGAAGGACATGATTTGTCTATATATTGGAGATCAAGAGCCAGATGCACTACGTGTCATATTAGTGGAGACCAACATTTTGTGATTAGTTGTCATACGATGGAACACACTAGTGGAGCCAGGGAAAGAATTGAGGGAGGGCAAGATATGAACTTCACTTCGGGGGAAGGGAGGGCAAAATAAGATTAAATAGCCCATACAACCCAGTGGTAACTATATACATTTTACAAAATTTGGGCTTGAGATCAAAACCTATTGCTTAAAAGCCCTTGGGCATAGTGTGGCTCCGCCCTTGATGGAATGTGCATTACATATATTAGACATGAAATTCAATATGATTGATTCATGTGAATTTTACAAAATATGATATGAATAGAGTTACATCGATGTTTCTTAGTTGTATTTAATCATATATATATGTAGAAGACATAAAAATAATTTATTTTATAGTATCAAAATATCATTTTTTTTGTGAAAATTAATTAAACATGACTATGTAGTTGCGTAAGTCTTATTCGTTTACAACTAAATACTTCTTTCATTTTTGGGATTGATATTCTATTTCTTTATATATTAATTTCATTTATTTATATTTTTCATTTCTTTTATACTTGTGTTCACAATTCAAATTTAATCACATACTTTAAGGTGAAGATTTAAAATAAGGTATGATAATAAAGATGTGCCATAGAATTTTGGTAACACATAAAAATTATCAACAAAAATCTAAAAGAAGCTTTCACAAAAGTCTTTGTTCTAGTAACTCTTTTGATTTAACCATTGTTGTTGTTATATGTGGATGGATCTGAGGTTGCTTTGGTGTTGTTTGTGGTTTTATTGGGATTTTGAGTTTTTGTGTTGTTGATGTCTTGTGTTTTGTTTTCTCAGGTTCTAAGATTCAAGGGTTTTTTCCCTTTTGGATTTTTCCTTAGTTTTTGGACTTTATTGTATGTTTTTGGCTCCTTTATTTGAAAAAGTTGGTTCACCAACAACAAAATGAGTATCCGTTTTTAAGAAACACTTCTAATTTAAAAAATAAAAATAAAAATAAAAATTAGACATTTGACAAAATTTAGAAAACACTTTTAAAAAGAAAAAAAATGACATATTATTATTTTATTTTTTTGGCAATACTTGATTGGTGATTTTCTCAAAAACATATTTCTAGAAAAAATGTTTCCACTAAAAACACTTAAAAGAGAAATATTGTAAAACACACTCTCAATTATAAGAGTCATTTTACCCAATTAGGCCATTGTTATCCAATCTATAATCCAATTGGCACCAAAAAATAAAATAGCAATTAAAGATAAGGACATGAGGGGTGGTTGTAGGTTTGGGTAGGAGAAATAAAAATAGGAGGTAATCCATTTGTCACTCTGTTCTACAAGAAAGACTTGGACTTTCTTGCTCTCTTTTTTTCTTTTAAAGATAAGGACATGAGTGGTGGTTGTAGGTTTGGGTAGGAGAAATAAAGATAGGAGGTAATCCATTTATCAATCTGTTCTACAAGAAAGACTTCTTGCTCTCTTTTTTTCTATTTTTCTTTTTTGACCATGGAAGGTGCAAGGATGCTTGTAGGGGGGGATCCTAGTTGGTTCTCCATCAACTAGTGTTCTTCAAAGGTACCATTTTCCAGTCAAAGCACACTCATTTTTTTCTCCTCTCCCTCAGTCTATTTAAAGGTCGAGGAAGAAACAACAGTTTCTCTACAACATCAAAACATGGTTTTTCACAAGGTTTCTCCTACCATTTGCATTCTTCTTTCAGTTTTACTTCTCTTTCTCTCTCAGGAAACCCTATCGCGGGAATTGATCCAAGTTGCTCCATACGGTAAGTACTTTTCCCTCAGTCATGGTCTTGGGGTTTCCAGTTATTGCGTCTACTTTATGCAGACCTGAAAAATTTATTTCTGGTTTGGGTTCTTGCAGAAGATAAAACTGTGCACTTGGATGGCCCGATATCTGGAAGCTGCACCGGTCAAGACAAAAGTTCACTGGAGGCATGCCCACCTCCTGCCCGTATCCTCGGTTCCCCTCCCACCTAGTAATCTGGGTGATGCCCTAATGTCTCTTCCATCAGTTACTGGGAGATTTAAATGGGAACAAGAAGGAATGATTTCCTCGGATGTTGTTATGGCTTCGAAGAGAAGACTACACTATGTTTTCATGTAATGAATAAAATGTGTGCTGCTTTCAGCCCTGGTAGATAGGTTTGACTAAAAGCCAACCTCTCAAAACCATCCCTATTTCAATGAAGGGCCCCAAATGTTTCTGAAGTAAGTGTGATAGATACGAATGAGAAACAATATGTGAAATCAAGAGAAATTGGAGGCATCTCCAAGAGCATATCAGTGACAATACAGACTTTGAAATAATGTTGATTCCTAATCTACTTGATCTAGGTTGTTTCAGGTCAGGCATTAAGAGAACAGTAAGCTTGTTTTAAATGCAATGAAAAATTAAAAATAAAATCGTTTTCAATCATCAATTCAGTCTTGCTTGTGAACTGCAAAGCTTCTCAAGCAACAAGGCTCAACAAATGCCAGCTTGAATCATGAAAGGCTCCAAAATAATCATCTGAAACTACCTTGATTGCAAATTCACACGTGAACTTTCGAACAGCCAAGATATGCCTCGAGGAATCAACAAGAGTTGAGCTCCTAAACTCTGATACATGCTGTTCATATGTCCCAAAGCTGTTCCCAAACAACACAATATCATTCAAACGCTCTGTTCTCCAATTTGCCTGTACAAGATTATTGTATAACTCTGCCTCACAGTGTGGCACGAAGAACAGTATAGGCTTTGAAGCTTGTCACCGACCTTGCTCATTGACTGATAGAACAGAACAATCCAGGGCTTCCAACACTCTAGATTCTGTCGCAGAAAGAATTGGATCAAATACCTCGATATCCCCAATCCAACAGAACTTTCTTTTCAGCAAGATTGCCAGGCTAAGCTGCAACCGAGGGGTTTCATATGATTCAATGCTGCCTATACCATATACTACCATCTGCATCTTTAATTCAGATCCCAGAACCCTGAAAAACGCCTCCAACATGTGAGGAGTCTGGACTTGATCCAAAAGAACATGATGAAATGTAGAGTTTTCAAGTTTCTCTATGCAGATCTGGATCTTCTGCGTCAGTTTTGTTTCTCTATGATGATCCATTTCAAGATCAGCTGGTGCTCATGGTCGTCAATGTTCTTCAGGATGCTTGCTCATGAGGAAATTTCATCTCGGCTTACCACGACAAGGTAAAACAACAGTCCAATCACTAATGATATTAGCACTGTCAAGGGTGATAGTTTTTGCAGAAGCAGCCATAGTCTATGCAGAGATTTTTTTATTGTTAAATGCAGCTCATGATTTTTAGAATCCATAATCTGCAACTAATTTCCACTATACTATCACCCAAGACATTGTTGATTCAATTTATCAAATTGTGTCCAAATACCTCCCACTTGTAATTTGTAAGATAAGTCAATAGCAAAACAATACATGATAGAAAACTCCCAACAGCCCCAAACAAGGAGGAGAAGCCAAGTAAGATAAATACTTGATCAAAGCACATGTCTCACATAGACTAAATCAAGGAGTTCAAAGCATAAACATGCATACAAGCAAATAATTCACACATACACACCTGAATGACCATGGTGCTTATTGGTTCATGATTATGTCATTATGCAGGTGTGCCTAACTCATGTTTGATAACATGCTCAGAATTTTTTATTTAACTAGAATGGCAAACAATTAACTGGGCTATCAACATATTAAACATCTGCTTTAGCGATCATTGATCGAACAAAACTATTGATAACTAGTTTTCTCATAGGAGGGGGAAAAATCAGCGGGACACCCTCAGTTAAGTAATTGAAGATCAAATTAAATCATTTACACAATAAACACAATTTTCTGAATGTTTTGCCCATAATAAGTAAATGTAGAGATATCTTGGTTGCTAAAAGATTCAACTTCAATTTCACAGGCATCAAAAACAGATCCACCTTATTCATCACCATCAAGGACACCAATATAATCAGACTGATATTATACAGATCCTACAATAAACAAGTTTTTCATGTACAATTAGTATTGACATCAAAGTAAAATAGCACTTAACATTTTATCAAAATTGAAAAGATATAACTGAATCCCATGTTTTCAGATGTTGGGATAACTGTACCCGACACCTCTACCTAAGCCCATGCAACATAGGTCACATCTATTTAAGTTCTAATTCCATTATTTGAAAGGTCATAATCCTATGAAATGTGTTCACCTGTAAATTAAGCAAGTTATTACATATTGCATGCCTTCATTTGCATCATTTCTATACTTGTCTTTGTCTCTTGTTTTTATATCTTGTTCTTTTCGCAATCTTTAATTATCGTGTTTTTTTACGTTTTTGTCACAGGTTCTAGTACCTGATTATTTTCAGGCAAGCTGCAATTCCTAATCTTGTTCTGACGTATAGATGAGGCATGATGTAATGGATAGTAAGTCTAATATTTCTATTGCTACTGATTCTTATTAATTAGATTTGGAATGACATTAATAGTAATGATAATATACACTCATAGTATTCATCAAGGTCTGCCTAAAGTATAAATATGTTTTTTCTTGGGTTCCGAAAAAATATCATCAATCAGACGGTATCATTTGTACATATTTAAGTTTTATTATTTATATTATAGTCCTATTTCTTTTGTATCCTTGTCCGTAGATTTCATTTATTTGTATTTTTGTTTAATAACTTGTTCCACAGTTAAAGCTTCCGAAGGACATCCTAGAAAAATATAGATAGAATCATTTTTGAAGTAATTGGATCCCAAATCAAAATTGTTGACTATTTTTTTCATATATATATATTGTTTTATGTAGCCCACTCATTTGGAATTAGTACTCTTAAGAGCCTCAATCATTCTTTAATTATTGGGTTTGTCTTGTTTAATTGGACCAAATTAAATAAACAACGCCCCCTTTACACAGATTTTGTTGTAACTATCATTCATTGATTATAATACTAACTGTCGGAGTAAAATAAAAAAAAGTTCATGTTAAGTTTAGAATTTTTCTTTTTTTTTTTTTTTTATGTTTGTACTTATCATTTTATTTAGTGGCATGTCTTCTTTTTGTTTTTTTATTGTGACTTATCATTTTATTTATTTAACCAAAAAATAAAAAAGAAAAGAAAATACAAAAATAATTAAATAATTACGGATAAGTGCAAGTGGACGGACATCCATCTTTCTAGAATGAATGAGTTGTCTATTTTGGATTGAATTTAGACTCCACACTTAATCCATGCTACAATAAGTCTTTCTTCTCGGATGATTCATTGCGTCTAGAAATTAAGAACATGCTGTGATGTAATATCATGAACAATTTTTGACGAAACAACCTTGAAGTTGATGTTATGTAAAAGATACAAGATTAGTGGTAATCCATTTGTCAACTGTGTTAGTGTCAGAGTACTGTGTTCGTTTTTAGCAGAAGGAAGGCTTGAGATTTTCTTGCTTTTCTCTTTTTTTTTCTTTGCTGGAAGGTGCAAGGAAACTTGTAGGTGGGATCCTAGATGGTTCACCATCAACTGGTGTTCTTCTAAACCATTTTCCCACTCGAAGCACACTCATTTTTTTCTCCTCTCCCTCAGTCTATTTGAAGGTCGAGGAAGAAACAACAATTTCTTCACAACCTCACAAGATGGTGTTTCACAAGGTTTCTCCTACCATTTGCATTCTTCTTTCAGTTTTGCTTCTCTTCCTCTCTCAGGAAACCCTATCGCGGGAATTCGTCCAAGTTGCTCCATATGGTAAGTACTTTTCCTCGATCATGGTCTTGGGGTTTGCGTTTACTTTGTGGAGACCTGCAAAATTTATTTGTGGTTTGGGTTCTTGCAGAAGACAAAACTGTGCACTTGGATCGCCGGGCATCTCCAAGCTGCTCCTGTACGGCCCCTAATATGCGATGCATGCCTCCTGCCCCCCCTAATAAGGCGAAGCCATGCATACCTCCTGCCCATATCGTCGGTTCCCCTCCCACCTAGTAATCTGGGTGATGCCCTAATGTTTTGTCCATCAGTTACTGGGAGATTTAAATGGGAACAACAAGGAATGATTTCCTCTGCTGTTGTTATGACTTCGAAGAGAAGACTAAACTATGCTTTCATGTAATGAATAAAATATGTGCTGCTTCCAGCATAGGTAGATTGGTTTGACTAAAAGCCAACCCCCAAAACAATCCCCATATTAATGAAAGGCCCCATATGTATATGAAATAAGTGTGATTGATATGAATGAGAAATAATATGTGAAATCAAGAGAAATTGGAGGCATCTCGAAGAGCATATCAGTGATAATACAGACTTTGAAATAATGTCGATTTCTAATCTACTTGATCTGGGTTGTTTCTGGTATTAAGAGAAGCAGCCATAGTATATGCAGAGATTTTATTGTTAAATGCAGCTTATGTTTTTTAGAAATTGATAATCTGCAACACCAAATGCTAGGGCAACAATATACACTAATTTCCACCAAGACATTGTCAATTTAATTTATCAAATTGTGTCCAATACCTTGCCACCTGTTATTTGTAAGCATGAGTCAATAGCAAAACTATACATGATAGAAAACTCCCAACAGCCCCAAACAAGGACGAGAAGCCAAATAAGATAAATACTTGATGAAAGCACATGTCTCACATACACTAAATCAAGGAGTTCAAAGCATAAACATGCATACAAGCAAATAATTCACACATACACACCAGAATGACCATGGTGCTTATTGGTTCATAATCATGTCATTATGTAGGTGTGCCTAACTCATGTTTGATAACATGCTCAGAATTTGTTATTTAACTAGAATGGCAAACAATTGACTAGGCTATCAACATATAAAACATCTGCTTTGGTGATCATTGATCAAACAAAACTATTGATAACTAGTTTTCTCATAGGAGGGGGAAAAAATCATTGGGACACCCTTAGTTAAGTATTCGAAGATCAAATTAAATCATTTACACAATAAACACAATTTTCTGAATGTTTTTCCCATAATAAGTAAATGTAGAGATATCTTGGTTGCTAAAAGATTCAACTTCAATTTCACAGGCATCAAAAACAGATCCACCTTATTCATCACCATCAAGGACACCAATATAATCAGACTGATATTATACAGATCCAGCAAAATGAAATTTCAAATCCAAATACATTTACCAATAACCAGCATAAACCAAAACACTAAGGTCTCAACTAATCGGGATTGAATTTCAATAATAATAGTTAAGAATAGATGAACCAAATTTGATCCAACCGGACTCAAGCAACTCCATCCAACACAAAGTCATTGACATCAAACCCAAGTCAAAGAAAAATATCCTAATAACAAAGCATTACAAGATAGTTTTATTACTATATTTAGTGGGTTCTAATTCATTTATACATAGAAAATGTTCAAAGACAGTTGCAGCCGGCACCCATTTAAATCATCTCATTGTTTCCATGTGGGGAAGCCCTAGTTGCAGATTCAACCAAAAGGAAAGAGGGGAAGAAACCTACAGCTCAAAAGAATCATCTATACAAAAGAAATATTGAGAAATCTAAGAAACCAAAGTCTTTAATTAATGTTTGGAAGAGAAATCCAATCATCCTTTACAATATAAGATTAAAAATATAATAATAATAATAAACAAAAGAAAATTTTGTTGATGGGACACAACTCACACAGCCATGTTCCAACACATCACTCCCATATTTGGTGTATTTATTACTACAAAAAATAGTCTCTCCAAGCCCAATAAGCAATTGATAATCCAACCTTACATTCATTTTATTTTGTATTTTTTTTCCTTCCATTTGTATAATTATCATATAATAAAAATTCATACTCTTTTCTCATTATTTCAGAGGTGAGCCAAATATATGTAATAAAATTATTTTAATTTAGTTCATAACTTTTTTTTTAATGTCAATTATAAACTATTATCCAATATCAAATAATTATTTTAAGAATTTTGTTAAAAAATAGATGGAAAAACTTGTTTGATTTAGACACATAAATATATTATAATATTAGATAAAAGTCAAGTTATTGTTTTTCCATGGATTTCACCATTCATTTTTTGACAAAATCTTATTAAAAGGGCTTATTAGATATCTGCACACAAATTATGGTTAGTTTTTTTAAAAGAAAAAAGGATTAAATTGAGACACGATCAAATTAAAAAAAAAAAAAACCAAATGATTTAGAAAATGAAAATCGATTTTCTTTTTTTTTTTTTCTTTTTTTTAAATTAGTGAGTTAAAACCGTGTTTTTCCTTTCTTTTTTTTTTTCCTAATGTCTTTGGGATCTAAATTAGGAAGAAAAAAATATAAAAAAAGAAAAAGAAAAAAAAAAGTTTATGGGAGCATGGATTCCTAGCCCTACTAACAAGGCAAGGAAGGTTGAGAATTTAGTTCACCAAACCCTAGAGACATGGCAACTCATCCACATTAAGTTTGTTCATATGAGGTTCTTATAAGTGGTGGATGAGTCACGTATAACAATGAGTTATCAATAATTTAAGGGGAGAGTGGAGCAAAGCAAGGGACGTGGGAGAGTAATAATGAATCAACAAACTTAATCCATTTTGTGGAATCCTAGGCAGGAGAAAGAATAAAAAGGCAATTAAAGATAAAAAAAACAACTAAAGATAAGGATAGGAGTAGTGGTTGTCGGTTGGGTAGGAGAAAGAAAGATTGGTGATAATCTATTTGTCAATTGTGTTACTGTCAGGGGGTGTTTGGTACATGGGAATAGGGAGTGGGAATAGACATCTCATTCCTTTTCTCCCTTATTCCTATGTTTGGATAAATGTTAAGAAGGCGGAAATGAAATAAAAAATTATTCTAGCAGAAATCAAATCCAACTTATGAGTCGGATTTGCATTCATTAAAAGTAGGTGGTATTCTGATTCATTAAACCTATTTGATAATATAAAATAACCTAAATTACTATTTTACCCTCTTATCTTGTTCTTCAAACCCGATGTTTATTTTCTTTGTAAAGGTAGAGATTCATTCATCATCCACTTCTTATCTTCTTTGCAAAGTTATAGACCCACTCATCATTCAATTCTCTACAACAAGTGATTCTTCCAAATTAAATCAATTAAACTTTCCACGATATTTAAAAAAAAAAAATCAATTTCTAATTTATAGAGTTTTGGATGTTCATTTTGATTGTTGGATCTAGGATTCGTCATTGTTTGCTGCAACTAGGTTCTGAAAACTCCCTTCTACATCTTCGATCAGGTTTACCTTATTTTCTCTTTCTTTTTCTACTTCTTTATATGTGTTTCTTCTTCTCTATAAATCGATTAATTTTTTTTTATTTATTTATGTTTGGAATCTTTGATGTTTCTTTATCTTGTATTAATGGAAATTGGAGAGAAAATTTGAAATGGTTGGAAAAAGATTTTTCGATTTCACGTGTTTATAATATTGAAAATTTTTAATGGTTAGGAAAAAAATAAAAAGAAAAAAACAAACAAAAACAAAACTTTTGGTTTTTTTCCCCTTTGTTTATTATTATCGGCGTCTTCCTTTCCTAGTTAAAGCTATGGATTCTGCCGTCTCGCAGAAAATCTGCTGCGTTTCCGGCTCATTTTGGAACTTTAGCATGGGCCACAGTGAAGATCTCTTCATATCATTGCTATTTAACAGTAAACAAACCATTAAGCACCGAGAAACCAACATTGATTAATTTTTTTATTCCAGCTGCTATTGATCTGGTACTTATATTGAGAACTAGAATGAAGTTTGTGTTTTTTTATTTCCTTTTTTGCAAATAAGAAATAAGTATTTGGTAGCTTTGACAATTTATATGTTCTTATATTTTTTTTTCTCTTTTTTTTTCTTAGTAAAATATAATTCTATAGCTTTTTTTGCATGACAAATTATTTAAATTTTTGATAAAAAAAACGAATATTTAAAATTTTTTAAGGTTATGGATTTTATCGGATATGATACTTGTTGAAAATTAGAATAAATTAGAATTCTTTTATTTCCTCTTTTGAAAATAGGAAAAACATTTGCTAGCTTTGAGAATTTAAATATTATAATAAATAATTTTTTTTTGAAAAATATAATTTTATAACTACTTAAGCATGACAAATTATTCAAATTTTTAATAAAAATAATAATTGAATATTTGTGCATTAGGGTTATAAGATTTTTTATGGTTAATTTTTTATTTATTGAGTATATATATATATTTTTAGTCTTATTATTTAATAACAAAAAACCTCTCAAATTTTATTTTTTAAAAATAAAAGTAAAAATAAAAAAATATTTTAAATTATATGTGAGGATATTATTGTAAATTTATTTCTTTTTCATTTCCATTCCTATTATTATCAAACATTGGAATGGAAACAAATAATCATTCCAATCTTGCATTCCTAAGTTCATCCAAATGCTAGAAATGGAATCATCAAATCCATTCCATTCCACTAAGAAATAGGAAAGGAAACAAAATATTATTTCCATTCCTTATTCCGACATACCAAACACCCCCTCAGAGTACTGCGTTCGTTTTTAGCATAAGGAAGGATTGAGATTTTCATGTTTTTCCTTTTTTCTTTTTTACTAGAAGGTGTAAGGAAACTTGTATATTCGTAATCACGAATATATCGATATTTTGATTTTAAGGATATATCAAATATATTGGAAATATATCAAATATATTGGACATATATCGACAAATATTTTGATCAGTTGATCTAAAATTAATCAAAATTTATAAAAATATTAAAAATAAAATTAGAAGTATAATAGACTTTTTAAATTTATTTTGTTGAAAAACTTAATATATATATATATATATAAGTGTACATTGATTATTAAATTACATTAAATATTATTCAATAATAATATTGTGATATGATTATAATATGTCTAATTTTAAAATATATTTAATATTAAAATTATGATACATTTAATTCAATTGTATTAAATGATATAAAATAAATAATAATAAATGTATATTTCTTTAATATTAAAAACACTATGAAGAAAATTATCATAATAATTTTTATATTTTTGTTAATCTAAAATTTTCATTTAATTATAATTAATTTATTGTTTAAAGTATTTTTTTAATACAAGACTTTTAGCAGAAGGCAAACTTGCCTCGATGGTTTGCGGGATGGTTATGCAATTTTTTTGTGGGGGGGTTAAGCTCATTTTTGAGCTTTGACCCGCATTGACCGCCGATATATCCGCCTTAAATATCCTTTCTAACTCAGTAACTCCATAGATAGCTTGTAGGTGGAATCACCATCAACCGGTGTTCTTCTAAACCATTTTCCCACTCAAAGCACACTTATTTTTTTCTCCTCTCCCTCAGCCTATTTGAAGGTCGAGGAAGAAACAACAATTCCTTCACAACCTCACAAGATGGTGTTTCACAAGGTTTCTCCTACCATTTGCATTCTTCTTTCAGTTTTACTTCTCTTCCTCTCTCAGGAAACCCTATCGCGGGAATTGATCCAAGTTGCTCCATATGGTAAGTGCTTTTCCTCGATCATGGTCTTGGGGTTTCCGGTTATTGCGTCTACTTTATGCAGACCTGCAAAATTTATTTCTAATTTGGGTTCTTGCAGAAGATAAAACTGTGCACTTGGATGCCGGGGTATCTCTAAGCTGTTCCAATCGGGCCATTAGTAAGGTGAAGCCATGCCTACCTCCTGCCCATATCGTCGGTTCCCCTCCCACGTAGTAATCTGGGTGATGCCCTAATGTTTTGTCCATCAGTTACTGGGAGATTTAAATGGGAAAAAGAAGGAATGATTTCCTCTGCCGTTGTTATGGCTTCGAAGAGAAGACTAAACTAAGTTTTCATGTAATGAATAAAATATGTGCTGCTTTCAGCATAGGTAGATTGGTTGGACTAAAAGCCAACCCCCAAAACCATCCCCATATGAATGGGAGGCCCCATATGTTTATGAAATAAGTGTGATAGATATGAATGAGAAATCATATGTGAAATCAAGAGAAGGCAAGGAAGGTTGAGAATTGAGTTGGTTGATATACTTTAAAGCCCACTGACGTTGAAGGGAGGTGATTGGAGAAAGTGTGTGTAGGAATGCGCCTAAGAAGAAGCCATGAATGGGGGCCTCAATGGTCATCACTCTAGTTCCCCAAACCCTAGAGACATGGCAACTCATCCACATTAAGTTAGTTCATATGAGGTTCTTATAAGTGGTAGATGAGTCATGTATAACAATGAATTATCAATAATTTAAGGGGAGAGTGGAGCAAAGCAAGTGACATGGGAGAGTAATAATGAATCAACAAACTTAATCCATTTAGTGGAATCCTAGGCAGGAGAAAGAAAAAAAAAAGGGCAATTAGAGATAAGGACAGGAGTAGTGGTTGTAGGTTAGGTAGGAGAAAGAAAGATCGGTGGTAATCTATTTGTCAACTGTGTTACTATCAGAGTATTGTGTTCGTTTTTAGCATAAGGAAGGCTTGAGATTTTCATGTTGTTCCTACTTTTTATTTTTTTACTAGAAGGTGCAAGGAAACTTGTATATCCGTAATCACGAATATATCGATACTTTTATTTTAAGGATATATCAAATATACCGGGAATATATCAATATATCGAAAATATATCAAATATATCGAAGAATATTTTGATAGAAAAATATGAGTTCATCTAAAATTGATCAAAATTTATAAAAATATATATATAAAAAATTATTAAAAATAAAATTAGAAGTATAATAAACTCTTTAAAGTTGTTTTGTTGAAAAAATTAATATATATAAATGTACATTGATTATTAAATTATATTAAATATTATTCAATAATAATATTGTGATATGATTATAATATGTCGAATTTTAAAATATATTTAATATTAAAATTATGATACATTTAATTCAATTATATAAAATGATATAAAATAAATAATGATAAATTTATAATTTTTTAATGTTAAAAACACTATGAAGAAATTTATCATCATAATTTTTATATTTTTGTTAATCTAAATTTTTTATTTAATTATAAAATAATTATAATTAATTTATTATTTAAAATATTTGTTTAATATTTTATTGATACGATATTTTTAATATATATATATATATATATATAAAAGACTTTTAGCAAAGGGCAAACTTGCCCCGGTGGTACGCTGGATGATTATGCTCATTTTTTACCTTTGATATATCCGCCTTAAATATCCTTTCAAACTCCATCCATAGCTTGTAGGTGGAATCACCATCAACCGGTGTTCTTCTAAACCATTTTCCCACTCAAAGCACACTTATTTTTCTCCTCTCCCTCAGCCTATTTGAAGGTCGAGGAAGAAACAACAATTTCTTCACAACCTCACAAGATGGTGTTTCACAAGGTTTCTCCTACCATTTGCATTCTTCTTTCAGTTTTACTTCTCTTCCTCTCTCAGGAAACCCTATCGTGGGAATTCGTCCAAGTTGCTCCATATGGTAAGTACTTTTCCTCGATCATGGTCTTGGGGTTTCCGGTTATTGCTTCTACTTTATGCAGACCTGCAAAATTTATTTCTAATTTGGGTTCTTGCAGAAGATAAAACTGTGCACTTGGATGCCCGGGTATCTCCAAGCTGCTCCAATCGGGCCCTTAGTAAGGTGAGGCCATGCCAACCTCCTGCCCATGTCGCCGGTTCCCCTCCCACCTAGTAATCTGGGTGATGCCCTAATGTTTTGTCCATCAGTTACTGGGAGATTTAAATGGGAACAACAAGGAATGATTTCCTCTGCCGTTGTTGTGGCTTCGAAGAGAAGACTAAACTATGTTTTCATGTAATGAATAAAATATGTGCTGCTTTCAGCATAGGTAGATTGGTTGGACTAAAAGCCAACCCCCAAAACCATCCCCATATGAATGAAAGGCCCCATATGTTTATGAAATAAGTGTGATAGATATGAATGAGAAATCATATGTGAAATCAAGAGAAATTGGAGGCATCTCCAAGAGCATATCGGTGATAATACAGACTTTGAAATAAAGCCGATTCCTAATCTACTTGATCTGGGTTGTTTCTGGTACTAAGAGAAGCAGCCATAGTATATGCAGAGATTTTATTGTTAAATGAAGCTTATGCGTTTTAGAAATTGATAATCTGCAACACCAAATGCTAGGGCAACAATATACACTAATTTCCACCCTACTCTCACCCAAGACATTGTCAATTCAATTTATCAAATTGTGTCCAATACCTGCCACCTGTTATTTGTAAGCATGAGTCAATAGCAAAACCATACGTGATCAACAGCCCCAAACAAGGTGGAGAAGCCAAATAAGATAAATACTTGATGAAAGCACATGTCTCACGTACACTAAATCGAGGAGTTCAAAGCATAAACATGCATACAAGCAAATAATTCACACATACACACCTGAATGACCATGGTGCTTATTAGTTCATAATCATGTTATTATGCAGGTGTGCCGAACCCATGTTTGATAACATACTCAGAATTTGTTAGTTAACTAGAATGGCGAACAATTAGCTAGGCTATCAACATATAAAACATCTGCTTCATTGATCATTGATCCACCTTTTTCTTCACCATCAAGGACACCAATATATTCAGATTGATATAATACAGATCTCGCAAAATCAAATTTATCAAGAACCAGCATAAACCAAAGCACTTCAAGTCTTAACTAGTCGGGATTGATCCAACTATGGACTCAAGCAACTTCGTCCAACAGAAAGTCAGCAACGTCTAATCCAAGTCTAAGAAAAATATCCTAATAACAAAATAGAGCAGTTCATGGTACATCTTTATTACCATACCTAATTAGCTTATATGGTTTTGAATATTGTCCATGAATTTGAACTGCAACTCACCTTGGCTAGCTATCCAAGTTGAGCTATAAGCTAATTAACCTCAATCCATATGCCTACCAAAGATAAAGCAGTTCAACCATCTATTTCATCCATTAAGTGAGAGACTACAAGAGATAAGTGGCAAATTCATTCTCCATCTAAGAAGCCAGACAAAATAACATGTTTAAAAGCAAACCTTTTACTCATTGAAAAGTTCTCTTATTTATGTTGTTTTCAAATGGTTTAAATTACACTATTAATGACACCCATATTTGTACAAATAATCCCATCTTTTCAAAATGTGTGAAAGATGACCCATCTTGGACCAAAAATACTCTCAAATAAATAAGATCCAAACCCCTGAAATTTAAATATAGAGGGAAGAGGAGAACAAAAACTAATGCTCTCTCTGAATTCCACCATTCATTCTTCTTCTTCTCCCTACAATCATATTTTCATCACTTTGTTTTAAAACTCCATAATTGTATCAGCCATTTCTTGCATCTAAAACACTTTTTTATCTCCTTATAATCATCATCATCATCATACTTTGTTTTGAAACCCCAATTGTAAATAGTAATCCATTACAATTTGAGTAGTTTTAATTTCATATTTAAGGAAATCTAAACTCCACTTTGGTAAGATGTACTCTTTTTTTTTTCTTTTCTTTATACTGTCTTTCTTTGGATTTTTTTGTTTCTAGTTTTCCTTTTGGATCAATTGAAAGAGGATACATTTGGTATTGGTTTAAAGGAGATTATTTGTGTTGGATAATACTCTTGGAAGATATTATCCTATATCTAAAATAGTTTCCTCAATCAACAGACACACAAGAAGATTATTGTTTTTAAATTTGTACTCATTATCTTCTTACTGACCTTTTTCATATTTTTGAAATTTTGATATAACCAAGTAACAGTAAAAGTGCAAAACATTGATAAATTAATAATGTTGCTTAAAAAATAAAATCTTCTAGTTTCAATTCGGGCAGTGCACTAAATTAAATACGTCATCAAATGCATAAGATAATGATTTTTTTAGAAATCTTAAAGGCTCAAGAAAATGTGAATTAATAATCAATAAAATCTATAAAAAAAAATTTGCAAACAAAAATTAATACAATAATGAGTAACTTTTTCCAACTTTTATTTGTCTTAATTCAACTCTTTCTTGAGATCATCGCATATTTGCATCCTCCTTATCTTATAGGATATTAAGTTTTAACATTACCTCTTCATTTTAAGGGTCGTTCTACTCTACAATGAATAACTATCACTTCTTCTTTAGAGTGTTTTAGGTTTCTAAGTATTAACATTCAACAATATTTATTGTTTTTGGATTTATGAGTCATATATATACAAGTACGATATAGTAAAAAATAATAATTTTACTAAATTAATGATGTTGTAAAACAAAGTGAGAGAAGAAGAAAGCAAGAAATAGAGAATAGAATGCATAGGAAAACTCTATTGAATTTCATTATGGGTCTCTCCCTTTTATAGGGAATTGCAAAAGATATTTATGGATGATCATCTACAAGTTACCATAGTGGTACGGAATCTCATATTTTATAACACTCCCCCTTGGATGATCATAAGAATATGCCTCATTAAAACCTTACTAGGAAAAACCTCATGGGAAAAAACCTTAGTGAAGGAAAAAGAGTACAATATTCTTTTGGATTACTATAACTACCTTGTTAAAAACCTTGCTAGTAAAACCTATTAGGACAAAACCTGGACAAAGGAAAAAAGAGTACAGTATATCTATATTATCATTCTCCCCCTCATGTAAACATGATTATGATTTCTTCAACATTTCAAATGGTAGATCTCTCAATCTTCGTATTCCAAAGTCATACCTTAACTTTTTTAATGTGGTTGGAGGTAACGCCTTTGTGAATAGATCTACTAGATTATTGCATGGCTAAATCTGTATAAAAGAATTTAGGGAGATATGCTTAGTTCTGTCACCTTTTATGAATCCTTCTTTAATTTGTGCAATACAAGCAGCATTATCTTCATGTAACACTGTTGCATTGCCTCTGATGGAATATAGTCCATATGTTTCTTGTATATGTTGGATCATTGACCTTAGTCATACACATTCATGACTTGCTTCATGAATTGCAAGAATTTCTGAATGATTTGATGATGTGGCCACCATTGTTTGTTTGATAAATCTTCATGAGATAGCAGTACCATTGTAATTAAAAGCATACCATGTTTGTGATTTACCTTTATATGGATCTGAAAGATATTCTACATCTACATATCCAAGCAATTGTTGCTTTGATTCCCTTAAGTAAAATAGACCCATACTAGTAGTTCCACGAAAATAACACAATATATGTTTGATGTCATTCCAATGTCTTTGAGTTGGAGCGGAACTGTATCTTGCTAATAAATTGACAGAAAAAACAATGTCTAAATGTGTACAATTGGCAAGATACATAAGTGCACCAATAGCACTAAGATATGGTACTTCAAGACCAAGTAATTCTTCATCTTTTTCGCAAGAACAAAATGGGTATTTTTTCACATCAAGTGATCAGACAACCATTGGAGAACTTAAAGGATGTTCTTTATCCATATAAAAATGCTTCAAAACTTTCTTAATGTATGTTGATTGATGTACTAAAACTCCATGTGAAAAATGTTCGATCTGTAGGGCGAGACAAAATTTTGTTTTTCCAAGATCTTTCATCTCAAATTTTATTTTTCAAGTAATTTGTTGTTCTTGTGAGCTCTTCAAGAGTTCCAACAAGATTTAAGTCATCAACATACACTGCAATAATTGCAAATCCAGTTTCTGATTTCTTAATGAAGATGCATGGGCATATAAGGTTATTCACATACCTTTCTTTTAGCAAGTATTCGCTAAGGCAATTGTACCACATGCGTCCAGATTGCTTTAATCTATACAAGGATCGTTGTAACTTGATTGAATACAAGCTAGAGGCTTTATACTATTTGCTTCAGGCAATTTAAATTCTTCAGGATTTTTTATGTATATATCATTATCTATAGATCCATATAAATATGTTATAATAACATTCATGAGATGCATATCTAGTCCTTCTAGGACTGTCAAATTAATTAAGAAATGATATGTGATTACGTCCATGACGGGAGAGAATGTTTCCTCATAGTCAATACCAGGTTTCTACGAGAAACCTTGTACTACTAATCGCACTTTATATCTTATGATCTCATTATTCTCATTGCGTTTTTGTACAAATACCCATTTGTACTCAACAGGCTTTACATCTTCAGGTGTTTGGACTACAGGTCCAAAAACTTCTCGTTTTGTTAATGAGTTTAACTCTCTGCCTGTATAGCTTCTTTCTAGTTTGGCCAATCATTTCTATGTCGGCATTCTTCCACATTTTGTGGTTCAAGATCTTTATCATTTCTTATGGAGGCCACTTGGAAAGTGAAAATAATATTATTTTGATCCCCTTTTTCTCCCGTGTATACATAACTTATTGAGATCTCACAATTTTCATGTACATGTGCCTCTTCAAGGGCTTTTCGTTTAATATGTGCCTCTTCATGGGTTTCTTGCTCAATATGTGCCTCTTCAGGGGCTTCTTGCTCAATATGTGCCTCTTTAGGGGCTTCTTGTTCAATATGTGCCTTTTCAGGGCCTTTTGCATTATTTGTGCCTCTTCTAGGGCTATAGATTTATCAACTTTAAACTGATCAATTATTTTTTATGGCCTCTTTTAGAGTGCCAAGTTTTTCTTGGGTTCTCCTCTTTCGGGGAGTTACATTTTTTGAGCCAACAAGTCTACCACGCTTCAGGCATATCTTAGATTCATTTGTTAACTGTCCTATAAGGACATCAGTCCGTGCTAGAGTATTTGCAACCAGGATATATGACTTTGTCACTTTCTTTGTATCAATGAGTGCATCTGGTAATTGATTTACAAGATTTTGCAAATGATGATCCTTTGAACTTCTAATTCACATTGATTTGTATGAGGACCAAGATGAGTCAAAGTCAATCAATTCCAAATAATTTCACGCCGCTCTTCTGGAACTGGCTCTTCTCCCCCTAACAACGAGAAAATTGTCTCATTAAAATGATAATCTGTACAACATGTCATTCTACCTTTTAAGTGTATAGGTAGACTAGTCACTAATTAAAACTTTTGGTTTTGTAATGTACATCCATATGAACTTTTACCCTGGGGGACCAAGTTGGTCTTACAAGATTCTTCTGGATCTAGTATCGTATAAAGTGTCATTCACATGGAATCAAATACTACTAGTGACATAATATAAGCTCTTCTGGAGCCTTTAATTAGGTTTCTATCACCTAATATAGTATTAACATTGTTTGTCATCAATGTTGTACAATTAATGAGACAAGAGTTTCATCAAAGTAACAAGTCATAAAACATTGTCATAAAGACCTCTCCTTTATAGAGTTGAAGAAATATTATCATAAAGAAAGAGTTAAAATCAATGGAAAAATATTAGTCATTGATGATGACTTAATAAGTTGTGTAAAAGCAATGAGAGCATATATAACACAATAAAACAAATATGAAAAGATAATTTAAAGTTATATATTTCGTAAGTATCACATTTGATTTTGTAAGTGTGGAGCAATTTATACATGAAATAACTAGGAAGTATTTCAATAATCAAACTAATTGTAGTGATGGATCAAGGTATGAGTATCCATGTATCTTCAAGTATAAATAAAGAAAATAATTTAAATGATAAATAATAAAATGTGAAATAAACTATAAAAGATGAACAATAAACAATGTGTTCAAAGATGATAACAAAATAAACCTATTTGCAAAGAATTAAATAAAAGCATAGCGTTTAATCATAACAAACATTTTCATCACCAATTAGATGGTCAATTTTCCCATTAGGATTCTCAAAGAAATCCGAAACATCTAAATGGGTTAGATCCACTTGGCCATCACTATCAAAGAAGTTCATTTCAACTTTCTTTCCTTTTATTGATGCTTGGTAAAGGTCGACCAAATCTTTGGGAGTACGACAGGTACACGACCAATGCCCCTTCATACCATATCTATAAAAATTATTCTCATAGTTCTTAGGAAGTTTATCTTGTAAACACTTCCCTTTTTTTGTTTTACCTCAATATTATTCCACTTCTAGTGGTGCAATGAGGCTTTCCTTTTATGAGAATTTAGTAAATTATTACTATAAGAACCATGGTATTGGGATTTCTTCCACGACCACCACCACGTCCTCGTCATCGTCATCGTCCATGAGTTTATGACAATATTGTATTCACTTCAGGAAATGATTCAAATCTAGTTGGACGAGACTGGTGATTTCTCATCAAAAGCTCATTTTTTGTTAAACCTTCATGGAGATGATGACGAAGGAAAATAACTGTTTTTGCGTAATCCTACAGGAATGCTTGATTTCCTTCTTTGATCATAGCTCCAAGATTCATTGACAATTTGGTTTTGAATAATTTCTGGTTATACAAGAGAATTATAAATTGTATGCATAGCTTGTGGCTATGAAACTATTGTTAATAAAAATTGTTTTCCATAATTCCTATTGTGAAAAATAAGTGAGTACGAAATAAAAATTAAAAGCCAATATTTTTTATAACTTTGAATTATGATCATTTTGTCGAAACAAGAAAATATGCAAATTTGTACATAGCTTCAGGCTATGAACTATTTATGTATAACTTCTAGTTACACAATATAATTAAAAGAAATTAAAGAGATTAAAAGTTAATGTCTTTCATAGCTTTAGGTCATGATTATTTTGTCAGAATAAAAAAATATTTAAATTTATTCATAGCTTCAAGCTATGAACTGTTTTTTTTTATATATAAATTTGTGTATAACTTCAGGCTGTGAACTATTCATTGGGTAGATTTGTGCATAGCTTTGGGGTATGAACTTTCATTATGTAGATTTGTACATAACTTCAGGTTATGAACATTTATTTATTTATTTATTTCATAGCTTCTAGCTATAATATTGTTTGGTATAACTTTCAGTTATACCGTATAATTAAAAATAAATAATTAAGGATCATATACATAACTTATGGTCATGTATCTGTAATTTTGTAATTTTTTCCCCATAACTTCTGGTTATAGGAATTGCATATATTTTTCACAACTTTTGGTTATGAATTTACCTCATCATTTGTAATTCATCTCATAACTTCTGGTTATAGAGATTGTACATATTTTTCATAACTTCTGGTTATGAATTTACCCTATTTATAATTTATCACATAACTTCTAGTTATAGTGATTGTAATATTTATGTATTAAAATAAAATAAATGAAAATAGAAATCAAAGGGTAATAAAATAGAAAATCATGATATAAGTTTGTCATATACCTTTTTGTGATAAAGAAGATAGGGGTCTTTCTATTTCTCTGAGTAGAGAAAAATCTTTTTTTTTCTTTTTTTGTAGAGACTAGTCGTTCTGATAACGTGTTGTAAAACAAAGTGAGAGAAGAAGAAAGCAAGAAATAGAGAATAGAATGCATAGGAAAACTCTATTGAATTTCATTAGGGGTCTCTCCCTTTTATAGGGAGTTACAAAAGATATTTATGGATGATCATCCACAAGTTACTATAGTGGTATAGAATCTCATATTTTATAACAAATGAATATTTTTTATAAATAAATTAATAAATTATTCACTTATTGATAAATCAATAACCTTGTTTGAATAATAATTTCTCTTAATCTCAAGAGTATTATTTTATAGAAATTTACTGTATTATTTTAAAAATCATTTAAAAAGATTTTCCTTTGTTTTCTCTTATCTCAAGGGATTGTTTGTCCATAATTTAGGGTGTCTTTTTTTCCCTCCCTTTTTTTAGCTTTCTAAGAGTGGATCTCTTGGAAAATGATGCATTTTCTATTAAGTTTATTAAAATTAAAAAGAGTACATAATATACTATTTTTGTTTGTAGTAAATAATGAGTTAGCAAGCCTTGCAACAAAATTTTAAGGGGTTATTTTGAATGTTATACACTCTTCCCTAATTTCTCATTTGGTTACTTAGAAATTGTTGGAAAAGAAAAGAATATTTTGGATTTGGCCATAGACAGACATACTACTCAAATATTGCTTCACATCAAAATTTACATTCTTGTGGTTGCTCGCAATGTTGTTAATCAAACTCTTATTGCAACAACAATTAGTACTTATTTTTTTCTTAGTTGTAATTTGATATTGAATATGTGGATTATAATTTTCCACACAGTTTTTTCTTTTTTTTTTTCTACCAACTTGGTTTAGGAATAAAGTAGTTCCTGATTTTACTCCACAATAATTGCAATGTAGAAGTGTTAGATTTCACTCCATGAGCTAATTGTGGGTCTCCCTATATTTGCCTTAATTGTGTAAATTAAGTATATAGTCTAATGTACAGAATTTTTAATATACACAGCTTTGCCACATTTTTATATGGTTGCTTTTTCTGTTTTCATATATGAGTTGTATGGATGATTTTAGAATTTGTCAAAACTATGTCAATGATTTTAGAATTAACTCTTTTAGGTCTAAACTAGAAGAGACCAGTATGATTCACCCTCTCTTTTTATTTTTTTATCTTTTGAAAAAAGAAAAAAAAATCAAAATTTAATTTGAAGATCCCCATTCCTTGTTCAAATATGTGAATAAGATTATAAAAAGAATTAAAACACGATGGAATTTAAATTTTTTTAATATTTTTGGAAATCAAATATTTGTTTTCCTTCCCTTTTGTTTTAGTTCCATAAATTTCTCATTCCATTTTTCCCCGCCTTTCATTATTTTTACTTTCTCAACAAAAGATGAATATTGTTATTGTGTACAACATTACATTTAATTTCTTTTATATTTTTTGTTTCCTTCCATTTGTATAATTATTATATAATAAAAATTCAGACTCTTTTTCCATTATTTCCAAAAATATAAACAAGTAAAGGTCTTTCAAAATTAGCAAAATAATAGGAAAGCGCGAATAAAATATTTATTAAAATTTAAATGTGGTGGTGTACAATCTCAAATATAATATTATTTACAAAAGAATATTTTCCCTTTTAATTCTTTCGTTTTGACCACAACTTGAAAAACAATGACAAACTTGTTTCCTTGGATTTGAAAATCAATCGAACAAGATTTTATGAGATTAGAATTTTTCTAATCTCCTTTGGATTTTTTGATCTCTGACTTCTTCAATCCCCTTTTGGAAATAAGTCACCTCGATTTATAAGTGAAAGTATGGAATTGAATTTTGAATTCCCGTTTCAGTTGCTTAATTCAAGGGATTTAATTACTTGATTTTAACAATTTTTCTTGGTTTTACATAATAATAATAATAATAATAATATATTTTCTTATAATTATTATTATCTTTTTATAGTTAGTAATCGATTTCTTTTTTTAGGAAATTATTCATAAAAGAATATCTATTTTTATTTATTTATTTATTTTGAAGACCAAATTAGCAGTAATTCAATCCATTAAAATTATTTTAATTTAGTTTTTTACTTTTTTAAAAAAAATAATATCAATCATAAACTATGATCCAATATCAAATAATTATTTTAAGAATTTTGTTAAAAAAAAAAAAAACTAGTTTGATTTAGACACATAAATATATTATAATATTAGATAAAAGTAAAGTTATTGTTATTCCATGGATTTCTCCATTAATTTTTGACACAATCTTATTAAAAGGGGTCCCTAACCCTATAAACAAGGCAAGGACGGTTGAGAATTGAGATGGTTGATGTACTTGAAGGCCCACCACTAAGGCTGAAGGGAGGTGACTGGAGAAAGTGTGTAGGAATAGGGCTAAGAAGCAATGAATGTGGGCATCAATGGGTCATCACTCCGATTCACCAAAACCCTAGAGACATATGGCAACCCACCACATTAATCTTTCAACCAATGCATGCTTTAACTTACCTTACCTGTACTAATGACAGACTAATTTATGCTAAAACTGAGATTTTGACATCTACTCTTATTAGGTTTGTTCACATGAGGTTCTTATATATGGTAGGTTAGTCATGTATAACAGTGAATTTTCAATAATTTAAAGGGAGAGTGGACTCCATGGAGCAGAGTGAGAGACGCAGGGAGTTGGAGAGGGTAACAATGAATCAAAGAGAACATTAAGGAGAAGAAAAAACATCTTCTATCTTTATTTGGATTTTCCAAATCTAGGTTTTTATATTTTCCAAACCTTGTTCTTATTTTGTGAGTTTTTTTTTTTTTTCCAAGGATGTTTATGAACACACTTTTCCCTAATACTCTAAAAATTGTAAGTTCACATTAATTAATCAATGATGATGTAGAAGTTTTTGGAGATGACACCTATCACAAAGGTATAGTTGTCTTCCCTTTCTTTATAGCTGAGACAGGATCTTGCATGTTAATCTCACCTTGATTAACTTTTGATTCTAGTCATCAAATCAAGACATTCAAACTAATTTTAAAGTGTTTAATGATTGAAAGATCAATTCCACCATTGAGATAAATGCACCAAAGTCCATTTTGAACTCTATTCTTGACTCGTGCAAGTGTATTAGCATAAGGGCATTATACTAGGTACATATAGCATCACCTTCACCAAGAGGTATGATAGGGGTGGCCCCCTCAACATCCATTATAGGTAGTCATCCATGTTTTATGGGCATCCAGATAACCCAAGAATATGTTTGAAGATTGATGCCCAAATTCAAATGATATATAGCATATGGTGTAATAAATATATGGAAGGATATGGATTTGTCTATATGTTGGATACCAAGGGCAAGATGCACTATGTGTCATGTTAGTGAAAACCAATATTTTGTAATTAGTTGACAAATGATGGAATGCACTAGATATGAACTTCACTTCGAGGGGGGGAAGAGGGGTGGCAACTATGTGTATTTTACAAAATTTGGGCTAGAGCCCTTGATGATAGGAGCATGACATATATTAGACATGTAATTCACTATGATTGATCCAACTATGTGTGTTTTATAGAATTTGGGGTAGAGCCCTCGATGAAACGAGCATGACATATATTAGACATGTAATTCAATATGATTGATTCACATGGATCTTACAAAATAGAATATGAATAAAATTACTTCGTTGTTTCTTGATTGTATTTAATCATGTCTATTGTAAAAGATATAAAAATAATTTGTTTTATAGTATCAAAAAATCACTTTTTTGTGACAATTAATCAAACATGACCATGTAGTCATGTAAGTCTTATTTGTTTACAACTAAATAATCCTTTTATTTTCAGGATTGATGTTCCATTTCTTTATATATTAATATCATTTATTTTTATTTTTTATTTTTTTATAATTTTGTTCACAATTCAAATTTAATCACATACATTAAGGCCAACATTTAAAATAAGGTATAATAATAAAGATATACCATAGAATTTTGGTAACACATAAATCACCAAGAAAAAACTAAAATAAGCTTTCACAGAAGTCTTTGTTTTGGTAACTTTTTTTTTTATTTAGCCATTGTCATGTCTCTATGGATTTGAGGCTACTTTGGTGTTGTTTGTAGTTTTTTTGGGATTCTGAGCTTTGGCCTTGTTAAGGTCTTGTGTTTTGTATTTTGTTGTTCGAAGCTTCTAGTGTTTTTTCCCTTCCTAGATTTTGCTTGGATTTTTTTGGATTTTATTGTATGTTTTGGGCTCCTCTATTTGAAAAAGTTGGTTCATCAACAATAAAAATTAGACCTAGAGACACACAGTTATCACGAGTCATTTGATCAAATTAGGTTATTCTTGTCCAATCAAAAAGGAAAAAAAAACAATTAAAGATGAGGACAAGAGTGGTGGTTGTAGCTTGGGTAGGAGATAGAAGAATCGGCGGTATTCCATTTGTCAAGTATGTTGCCATCAGAGTACTGTGTTCATACGTTGTAGAATGAAGACCTTAGAGTTTCTTGCTTTTTTTTTTCTTTGACTGGGGAAGGTGCAAGGAAACCTGTAGGTGGATACTGATGTTCTTCTAAACCATTTTCCCACTAAAAGCACATTCAGTTTTTCTCCCCTCCCTCAGTCTATTTCAAGATCGAGAAAGGAACAACAATTTCTCCACAACCTCACAAGATGGTGTGTCACAAGGTTTCTCCTACCATTTGCATGCTTCTTTCAGTTTTACTTAAGAAATTTAACCTATAAAATTCATCTCATTTGGACATTGATGGCTTAGTATGAAAATTCGAAAGATATGGGTAAGAAAACATAGTGGTTCAACTAAAACAGTTTTGACCCACTAGGTTTCTTCAAGTTTTGGGCTATTTTAGCTAATTATTGTAATCCTTAATTATTATTTAGAAGTTATTAGAATAAAAAAAGGAAATTGTAAAGTCTAATTTCATGCAATTCTGAATTCATTTTCATAGGAAAATAATTATAGAAACTGTAATGGATTTTTAGCAAGGTATGTTGAGATAGTTTTCATGTTTGAAAGTTTTGGTATTATTAGATTTTGTTTTAGGTTTATAAATTATTTCTAAAGTCTTCTAGACTAATGATATATTATATCTAAAAAGTTTCATAACTTTTGGAACTTGTTTGAGTGGTGAGAAAAATCAAGAAAATGAGTAGCACTGCAACATACTCAGTTTTAGGCAATGTTGGAATTAATATAGGTTGAGGTTTAATTGATTATCTTTTGATGACTATTTGACTCAAAAGTTAATTTCTAAGGTTTCTAGACCCATCAACAAACTTTTTAGCTCAAGTTTCACTTAAATTGGACTTCATTTGTCTAATCTTTCATTTTTAGGAAAATTATATATTTCATTTTAAGAAACACTTCTAATTTAAAAATAAATAAAAAATAGACATTTAACAAAATTTAAAAAATACTTTTAAAAAGAAGAAAAATGACTTATATTATTTATTTTTATTTTTTTGGGAAATAGTTGATTGGTGATTTTTTCAAAAACATATTTCTAGAAAAAATGTTTCCACTAAAAACACTTAAAAGAGAAACATTGTAAAACACACTCTCGATTATAAGAGTCATTTTACCCAATTAGGCCATTGTTATCCAATCTATAATCCAATTGGCGCAAAAAAATAAAATAGCAATTAAAGATAAGGACATGAGTGGTGGCTGTAGGTTTGGGTAGGTGAAATAAAGATAGGAGGTAATCCATTTATCAATCTGTTCTTGGGTAGGTGAAAGACTAGGACTTTCTTGCTCTCTTTTTTTCTATTTTTCTTTTTTGACCATGGAAGGTGCAAGGATGCTTGTAGGGGGGGATCCTAGTTGGTTCTCCATCAACTAGTGTTCTTCAAAGGTACCATTTTCCAGTCAAAGCACACTCATTTTTCTCCTCCCCCTCAATATATTTAAAGGTCGAGGAAGAAACAACAGTTTCTCCACAACATCAAAACATGGTTTTTCACAAGGTTTCTCCTACCATTTGCATTCTTCTTTCAGTTTTACTTCTCTTTCTCTCTCAGGAAACCCTATCGCGGGAATTGATTCAAGTTGCTCCATATGGTAAGTACTTTTCCTCAATCATGGTCTTGGGGTTTCTGGTTATTGCGTCTACTTTGTGCAGACCTGCAAAATTTATTTGTGGTTCGTGTTCTTGCAGAAGATAAAACTGTGCACCTCGATGGAGATGTATCTGGAAGCAACCCCCGTACGTCCGGTAGTAAAGATTACACACCTCCTCCCAGTACTGCCGGTTCCCCTCCCACAAAGTAACGTGGGTGATACTGATACCCTCATGTTTCGCCCATCAGTTACTGGGAGATTTAAATGGGAAGAACAAGGAAGGATTTCCTCTGCTGTTGTTATGGCTTTGAAGATAAGAGTAAACAATATTTTCATGTAATGAATAAAATATGTGCTGCTTTCAGCATTGGTAGATTGGTTGGACTAAAAGCCAACCGTATGAATGAAAGGCCCCAAATGTTTCTAAAATGAGAGTGATAGATATGAATGAGAAACAATACGTGAAATCAAGAGAAATTGGAAGCATCTCCAAGGGCGTATTAGTGATAATACAGACTTTGAAATAATGTTGATTCCTAATCTACTTGATCTGCGTTTTTTCAGGTATTAAGAGAACAGTAAACTAGTTTTAAATGCAATGAAAAATTAAAAATAAGATTGTTTTCAATCATCATTCAGTCTTGCTTGTGAACTGCAAAGCTGCTCAAGCAACAAGGCTCAAGAAACGCCAGCTTGAATCATGAAAGGCTCCAAAATAATCATCTGAAACTATCTTGATTGCAAATTCACACGTGAACTTTCGAACAGCCAAGATATGATTCCATGAAGCAAAAAATGATTACCCATAAAAAAGAAAAAGCAACAAAAAGGGGGGTTGTTAAGGCACGCATTGCCTTCCCTTTTGTTTCAGAGATTAATCAGGCTTATACCTAAATTAACATTTCCCAAAATTGTCGGCCAGTGTTTTTTCTTATAGGCAAAAGTGAAAGCCAAAACATCCAAACAATGGCAAAATCACACCTGTAGAAAAATGAAATAACAGCCAATTTGGAAGTGATTTGGGTCAGTGCTTTTAGCCCATAACGCTTATGTTAGCATAAGAGGTTTTATGAAGAAGCATCCACCAGTTAGATATAATTTGAAAACACTGTGTTGATAGTATTTTTGGTTATATGTTATCTCAGACTAAATACACTATTAGTGTGGATGAACTGCCAAAAAGGACATTTGGATTTATTGCATATATATTAGGCATCAATTTTAGAAATAAAAAGAGAATCCCAAATGAGGTGGTGGTTTGGTGGTGGTATGAACGAGAGACACAATGTTGAGCGATCCTTCCGCCGTCTTTTTATTTATTTGTTGACTTAGGAAGGTGCAAGGATGCTTGTAGGTGGAATCCTAGATGGTTCTCCAGCATCTGGTGTTCTTCTAAACCATTTTCCCACTCAAAGCACACTCATTTTTTTCTCCTCTCCCTCAGTCTATTTAAAGGTCGAGGAAGGCACAACAATTTCTCTACAACCTCACAAGATGGTGTTTCACAAGGTTTCTCCTACCATTTGCATTCTTCTTACAGTTTTACTTCTCTTCCTCTCTCAGGAAACCCTATCGCGGGAATTGATCCAAGTTGCACCATACGGTAAGTACTTTTCCTCAGTCATGCTCTTGGGGTTGCCGGTTATCGTGTCTACTTTATGCAGACCAGCAAAATTTATTTATGGTTTGGGTTCTTGCAGAAGATAAAACTGTGCACTTGGATAGTGAGATACATGGAAGCTGCTCCGATCGGGCCAAAAGTTTTAAGAACTGCCCACCTTCTCCCGGTATCCTTGGTTCCCCTCCCACCTAGTAATCTGGGTGATGCCTTAATGTTTCGTCCATCAGTTACTGGGAGATTTAAATGGGAAAAACAAGGAATGATTTCCTCTGCTGTTTTTATGGCTTCGAAGAGAAGACTAACTATATTTACATGTAATGAATAAAATGCTTGCTGCTTTCAGCATAGGTAGATTGGTTGGACTAAAAGCCAACCTCTCAAAACCATCCCTATTTCAATGATAGATAGGAATGAGAAACAATATGTGAAACAAGAGAAATTGGAGGCATCTCCAAGAGCATAGCAGTGACAATACAGACTTTGAAATAATGTCGATTCCTAATCTACTTGATCTAGGTTGTTTCAGGTCAGGCATTAAGAGAACAGTAAGCTCGTTTTAAATGCAATGAAAAATTAAAAATAAAATCGTTTTCAATCATCATTCAGTCTTGCATGTGAACTGCAAAGCTTCTCAAGCAACAAGGCTCAAGAAATGCCAGCTTGAATCATGAAAGGCTCCAAAATAATCATCTGAAACTACCTTGATTGCAAATTCACACGTGAACTTTCGAACAGCCAAGATATGCCTCGAGGAATCAACAAGAGTTGAGCTCCTAAACTCTGATACATGCTGTTCATATGTCCCAAAGCTGTTCCCAAACAACACAATATTATTCAAACGCTCTGTTCTCCAATTTGCCTGTACAAGATTATTGTATAACTCTGCCTCACAGTGTGGCACGAAGAACAGTATAGGCTTTGAAGCTTGTCGCCGACCTTGCTCATTGACTGATAGAACAGAACAATCCAGGGCTTCCAACACTCTAGATTCTGTCGCAGAAAGAATTGGATCAAATACCTCGATATCCCCAATCCAACAGAACTTTCTTTTCAGCAAGATTGCCAGGCTAAGCTGCAACCGAGGGGGTTCATATGATTCAATGCTACATATACCATATAATACCATCTGCATCTTTAATTCAGATCCCAGAACCCTGAAAAACGCCTCCAACATGTGAGGAGTCTGAACTTGATCCAAAAGAACATGATAAAATGTAGAGTTTTCAAGTATCTCTATGCAGATCTGGATCTTCTGCGTCAGTTTTGTTTCTCTATAATGATCCATTTCAAGATCAGCTGGTGCTCATGGTTGTCAATGTTCTTCAGGATGCTTGCTCATGAGGTTCATCTCCGCTTACCACGACGAGGTAAAACAACAGTCCAATCACTAATGATATTGGCACCGTCAAGGGTGATAGTTTTTGCAGAAGCAGCCATAGTCTATGCAGAGATTTTTTTATTGTTAAATGCAGCTCATGATTTTTAGAATCCATAATCTGCAACTAATTTCCACTATACTATCACCCAAGACATTGTTGATTCAATTTATCAAATTGTGTCCAAATACCTCCCAGTACTTGTAATTTGTAAGATAAGTCAATAGCAAAACAATACATGATAGAAAACTCCCAACAGCCCCAAACAAGGAGGAGAAGCCAAGTAAGATAAATACTTGATGAAAGCACGTCTCACATACACTAAATCAAGGAGTTCAAAGCATAAACATGCATACAAGCAAATAATTCACACATACACACCTGAATGACCATGGTGCTTATTGGATCATGATCATGTCATTATGCAGGTGTGCCTAACTCATGTTTGATAACATGCTCAGAATTTGTTATTTAACTAGAATGGCAAACAATTAACTGGGCTATCAACATATAAAACATCTGCTTTGGCGATCATTGATCAAACAAAACTATTGATAACTAGTTTTCTCATAGGAGGGGGAAAAATCAATGGGACACCCTCAGTTAAGTAATCGAAAATCAAATTAAATCATTTACACAATAAACACAATTTTCTGAATGTTCTGCCCATAATAAGTAAATATAGAGATATCTTGCTTGCTGAAAGATTTAACTTCAATTTCACAGGCATCAAAAACAGATCCATCTTATTCATCACCATCAAGGACACCAACATAATCAGATTGATATCATACAGATCCAGAAAAAACAAATTTCAAATCCAAATACATTTACCAAGAACCAGCATAAATGAAAACACTACAGGTCTTAACTAATCAGGATTGAATTTCAATAATAATAGTTAAGAATAGATGGACCAAGTTTGATCCAACTATGGACTCAAGCAACTCCATCCAACACAAAATCAATGACATCAAACACAAGTCAAAGAAAAATATCCTAATAACAAAGCATTACAAGATAGTTTTATTACTGTATTTAGTGGGTCCTAATTCATTTATACCTAGAAAATGTTCAAAGACAGTTGCAGCCAACACCAATTTAAATCATCTCATTGTTTCCATGTGGGAAAGCCCTAGCTGTAGATTCAACCAAAAGGAAAGAGGGGAAGAAACCCACATCTCAAAAGAATCATCCATAGAAAAAAGTATTAAGAAATCTAAGAAACCAAAATCTTTAATTAATGCTTTGGAAGAGAAATCCAATCATCCTTCACAATGAGATATTAAAATTATAAAAATAATAAAAACAAAAGAAAATTCTGTTGATGGGACACAAGTCACAGTGTCATGTTCCAACACATCACTCCAATATTTGGTGTATTTATTACTACAAAAGATGGTCTCTCTAAGTGGAATGAGCAATTGATAATCCAACAGGTAATGATAATATTCCAAATACAAACATGGAGAAGTTGGAATTGGACCTAGGATAGTGGCATACAAAGTGGGTTATCTTTGTTCCATGCACCTAGGGCTGCCATCAGGTGCTCCTCAGGGAACTAAGCATTAGCCCCTAAGGGCTGGCTGGGGATGTAAAGGGTTGGGGAGATTTAAGGTTTGATTCCATGAACCAAAAAATGGTTACCTGTCAAAATGAAAAAGAATTGAGTGGGGTGGTAAGGCACTCACTGCCTTCCCTTTTGTTTCAGAGATCAGGCTTAAACCTAAATTAACATTTCCACAAAAAATGCCAGCCAATGTTTTTTCTTATAGGCAAAATTGAAAGCCAAAACATCCAAAGCATAGCAAAATCACAACTGTAGAAAAATGAAAGAAAAGCCAATTCAGAAGTGATTCGGGTGAGTGCTTTTAGTCAGTAGCACTTTTGTTGGTAATACTAATAGTAGAAGAGGTTTTATGAAGAAGCAGTTAATGTTTAGACATCATACGAAAGCACTGTTATCATAGTATTTGTAATTATGTGTTATCCAACAATAAATAAACTTTTGGTATTGATGAATTGCCAAAAAGGACATTTAGAGTTTATTTTTTATATATTAGGCATCAATTTTAAAATTAAAAAGAGAACCCCAAATGAGGTGGTGGTGGTAGTACGAACAAGAGACACAATGTTGAGTGGTCCTTCCATCATCTTATTTAATATTCATAGAGAATTCTACATCCCTCATAAGTGAAATAAAAAAAACTCGGAACACATACTATTTGAATCCGTACTTTCCTAAGCTCATTATATTATAGGACGGCACCCATTAAATATTAAGGTGATCCCATGTTATGATACTATAAAAATGGATAAAAGTGTGTCGTCTCATCACAAAACTCATAAACCGCTGGAACTCCAAAATTTTATCCAAACCCAAAAGCCCAAACAGTAGACACAAAGTGATTATCCACTTAAAAGAGTAAACCAAGACAATATAAAGGTGATATGAAAAACTCTATAAAATCAGCTGCTAAAAATATTGTAATTTTTGTCTAAGGCAATTGATATGCATTTAAATATTGGGTAATTACACACATTTTGCAAATTCGGTTTTTCTTTTTTTTCTTTTTCTTTTTTTTCCTTCCTTCTCCTAGACACAAAACACCCAAGGTAACCCACACTTCATCTTTTCTTTCAAGGTAAATTAAGAACAATCCCAAAGCAGTAAAGGCATATGCGCTATTTGATGGAATAGAAATACAGAAGATTGTTACAGAGAGTTTTCATAAAGCAAGTAGGTTTTTTATCCCTTAAAGACATTTAAGGGCTTGTCCTTGAAAAGAGTTGATCATGAAAGAAGAAATGAGGTATTTTTCAGTAGAAGATTAAAAGAATGGAATCAAGGTTATGTAAGACATATGCATGATCCCAGAAACCACTCATGCAAGAGTCTACATTGAAGGATTCATGACTCATTAGGGTCACTACCCTAATAAAAAAGAAGTGGTATCAAAAGCTGTCAAAAGCACCATATAATGTTTATATTAACATTGCAAAGAGTGATCTGGAAAGCAATCAACTATGAAAATTTTGGGGGATGATCCTATTTAAGGGGTAACCCTTCTTATTAATTAGAGGTCTCCCCAGTGATGCAACAGTATCACTAGAAAAAGAAAAACAAAAAAGAAGGAAAACACAATTGTTACATTATTCTTCCATCATTATGGTTACGGTTGATAGTGATATATTACAAGCAATGATAAAAATATCGGTAATCACGGATATATCAGAGATATATTGGCGGATATTTTGGAAAAAAAATATCGGTAGACTTAAAATTGTTAAAAATTCATGAAAATGTAAGGAAAACCTCATAATAATATAATTAAAAGTATAATAGATATTTTAAAGTTATTTTATTGAAAAATTTGATATATGTATAACAAGATTTATCATATTTGTTAATAATATCGTATGCATCGATAAAAATATGAATTTTATAAGTGTATATTTATTATTAAATTACATCTACTATTATGATATTTGATTATAATATGTCTAATTTTAAAATATATATTAATATTAAAATTATGATCCATTTAATTTAATTGTATTAAACAATATAAAATAAATTATGATATATATATATATAATTTTTTAATATTTAATTAATTATTAATGATATTAAAAACATTATGAAGAAAATTATATAATTTTATATTTTTGGTAATCAATTAAAAGAAAATTTTGCATTTAATTATAAAATAATTATAATTAATTTGCTCTTTAAAATATTCTTTTAATATTTTCTTTATATAATGAGTTTAAGTATACATAAGTTTAGTGCACAATATATAGCAAGAGGCAAGTTAGCCCAAATGGCAAGTGTAGTGTTCCCCAAACCTTTTGGTTTGGGGTTCAAATCCCCTCGGAAGCAAAATGGGACATTTTCCTCCTCGATCACAAGGTCTTTCCATGTAACCCACTTTCAATTGAAAAGCATAACACAAAATTCAAAAGCACAAAAATATCTCAATCACACCCATATCAAAATCAACAAGTAACAGAGGATGAAGACTCTTCATAGCATGGAAGAACACCAAAGTGAAAACATATGGCAACCCAACTGCAAATCCATGAACAAGAAAACCCTATAAGAAACTCAGCAAAAGAATATGAAGGGGGACTTCACCAGTTCTGTTTCCCAAAACTGTTTTTCATTTTTCGAAAATGACATGGAAAAACGCATGTTTGATTGTCCAGTGGAAGCAGTGTCTTGGGAAGAGTCCAGTGGCTGCTTCTCAAGACCCAAACATGAGGATTCAAGCTTAAGAGCTCAAGCTTTTTACTGTTCCACTGGTGGTCTGGCTGCATAATTTTAGAGAGTTTAATTTAAAAAATTTCTCTAGAATGGCCCATTATCCAGAAACATTATAAAGAGGTTTGTGTTCTTCTCAAAGAAACATTTCTGAAAATGAAACTGAACAATTGCTAACAATAATGCATACAATGCATCAAATCTTAAGACAGGTAGGGCATTGATTCTAAAACCAAACGAATCTAGGGGATAAACCATTAATGTAACAAAATAATACCCATAAAAATGAGAGATGAACCTAATAAAACCCTAAAAAATTCACCAGCAGTCCCATAAAAATTAAACATAATTTAGTTTTCCTCCATTTTCACGGAAACCAAAGGGAGCAACAGCAGCAAATCCAGTCCAGTCCAATCCAATCCAAACAAAAATCTTAGACATAAACAATAAATGATCAATAATTTAATATAATGGAATAAAAAAGGTACCGATTCATTCAACTAGGCGCCTGACAAAGCGATGTTAGCTACAACTGGAGCTGAATCTGACCAGACCAGAATGGAAAGAAAATAAGGACGCGTGTGGATTAATTAAGCAAAATGCTTTAAAAAAATTTTAAGAATTAAATTGAGATTTAAAAGGAGAGTACTGGTCAATAATCAAAATTCTTACTTTCCGTGTCTTTCTCAGCAACCGAACAGATCAACAATTAAAATTTTATCCTAAAGCTTGAGATAAATAGTTGCAGTCAACTGATAATTGAAAAACCGGCGGAGGAGCGGTGAACCGGCGGGGGTAGATGAACCGGAGATGGCAGGAGCCAAGCCGACAGCCGCTTTTGTGAACTGTGAGCTCTCAAAAACTAAAACTACTATCTTACCCTTCATTTTAGTGTTTTCCACCCGCCATCACAATTTGCCACCTAATATTATTTTTGTCACGTGACCTTTCCCTTTCATTAAAATCAAGTAATTTACTTTAATTTATTTTTATTTTTCTTCAAATATTAGTGTTGTTTATCCATTTTGAGACCAAAAAAAAAAAAGGAAAAAAAAAAGAAAAAAATTAAAATAAAATAATTTTAAACCAAACATCCTCATAGCATGTTTATATATATCTGATCATCTTCTAACCAATCATCCATAACCGATGTTTATATATGTTAGAAAGCTTTTGATCAAGGCTTCTAAATCCATGGATTGCAGAAAAGAACAGTTTTCTTTTTCACCAGGGGGAGCGTTTGTAAATAAAATTCACATCAACCGTTATAACTAGTTGTGTACAAGGGAAATCAATTGGGCAAATACAGAACAAACAAGAATAAACAGAATCCTGTTACATGCCATGGAAAATGGGTGAGAGTGAAAAAAGAGAGAGAGAGCAACTCTTGGTTTCCCTTCTGTCCCAGCTGACTGCCGCATTGCCCACATGAATGGTCCTATTGTGTTGGTTGGCCATGCGGCGGCGGACCCGGTGGTGGTGGCGGCGGAGCCATACCAGATGGATGACCCATATTTGATGGCAGTGTTCCCATGCCGCTTCCGCTTGGATTCGGATTCCCGGACTGCAATAAGAAAAATGTAGCAATTAGATTCAGCAGCATTATAAATGATATCTGTTCAGAAAACCCAGCCACATAAGAATGTAAATCTCATGTATGCAAAATCAGAATCCAAGAAATTTGCAGTGGAAAATCCAGACCCAAAACTTTCCACACGGCTTTGTTTGCCACAAGGAATTCATGTTATATATATATATGGATCACTGCAAAGTGCATTCAGAAAATAATTTTTTTATTTGCCTATCAGAAAGAAAATTAACTGTAGAGATCTCCATTCCCGATGTTTGACGTGCAAGTCCATGAGTTAAAACTACCCACGCATATAAACAGGGATTGAATTATAAACTATTTCAGTTAATTTCCACTGATACATTAAGACTTATAGGTTCCTATTTTTGGCTTTAGCTTTAAAAGTCGCAATTTTTAAAGGGCAATAACAAAAATTCGTTTATTTACATCAAGCTTTCGAGGAGCCCATTCAAGACTTACTCGAACTATTACTCAACAGAAAATCAGAGCTTTGGTTTCGACTCATCGGGATATTGGTATCCTAAAAATTTTATAAAACATGCAAGAACTTGTAAGCCAAAACTGAGCTTCTACAAGAAGTGACGTTTTCCTGGTTTCCATATTAAGCTCTTTTTTAAGTCGTAATCTCTTTGGATAAAACTAACCAAATAGGCTTAGAAGCTTTTATTGAGCTTAAAAAAGAGCTTTACCTTTGAAAGTGTCTAGTCTTAGTTGAGAGTAAGGCCTAAGTAAAGTGTCTAAGCTTCATGTACGAAGCTTTTGAGTTGGAAATTTAATAAGAGCTTCTACCCTTCAATCTACTCTCAAGAAAAGTACCAGGAAGGGAAAAAGAATTGGGAAATGGCATAAATAAAAAAAAAGGAACAGGAGCACAAACATTCAGCAGATAACCAGTACAAGTGTCTTCTGTTGTGAGAAACGAACACTTCTAGACATCATCTTGTCCCCAATCCTTTATCTAACTGAAGAAACAAACTAATTAAACATGCAAAAAAGATATCAATGTAAAAAAGGGGGAAAGGATTCATGGCATTTACGAGATGGAATTCCCTTGAATAGCCAAATTTCTTAAGCAACTAAGGAGAAACTCAACTTGAATTTCCTTTTTTTTTTTTTTTTAATATGCAAATGAAAATTCGAAACTCTAACTTGAACTTATACTCCATTTGGTTGCAAAGAAGACATGAAATAGAAAAGTTCAAATCTTACAACCAGTAGGAGTCGAAAACACAGTTTGCGAATTCCAAATACCATTTCCTTTTCCTCCATCTTCTCAGATAAATATAGGGACATAAACCAAAAGGGAGATAAATGCATGACAAGAAGAGGATTGCATGAAAAGAATCAGTCAGTAGCACATGGATTGTCTTAACAGATCTCATTTCACATGGTTTTATGTGTGTGAACTGCATGGTTTTCCAAGTTTTCCACATTTAAATTTACCACTACCAGTAGATGTCATTCAAACAGTTTAAAGGATGAAGAATGACTTGTCCTTGCTACCAAAAATTTTTCCTTTTTGGTAAAAATACTACATTCAAAGAGTCTAAGGATAAGAAACAAATACGATAAAACTCACACTAGCTACCCAAAAAAAAAAAATTCAGCCAGCTGAAAATAGCTATCTCTACTTGCCAAGAATGAAAGGTAAAACAGTTTCTAACACCAATAAATGAAAGTCCATCTCACCTGGTAGGGATTCAGCCCGGGCATCATTGGCATTTGTCCAGCTGGAGCTCGGTTGAATGAACCACCTGGTGCATACATTTGAGCCCCACCCTGGAAACTTCCAATGGGAGGAGGTACACCACCAGTGGGTAAGGATCCTGCATGCATTGGATTCATGCCCATAAAATGGCCTTGTGGCATTGGGGGACCCATCTGATTCATTGCACCTTGCATCCCCTGAACTCAGAAATATACTTAGGTTAGCAAACACTAAAAATCTTTTATAGAATGGAAAGAGCAAGGTTTCTGATCCACCATTTTACAAGATGGATGGTTTTCAATCACTGAACCACCCAAGGCAAAGCTTGAATTTGGTTCACTTGCTAATTTTGCTATTTTGTAGAAGCAGGAAATAAGTTGTTTTGAGTTTTTGCTTCCAGTTCATAAAATAGGAAACACATTTGGCAATCATGTTGGTTATATGTTGTAAAAAATATAAAAAATAAAAAACATGCATACTGATAAAAAAAAATTGAAACACAAACAAACAAAAGAGCTACTAAATTGCTACTAAATCATAAAATAATTTTAGATTGACACACAGATGAGATTACAAAGGAGCAAGCATGCACAGGTTATGCAAATACGATACTAATATTTCTGCAAGCTATTTGGATATGGAAGTAACTTGACCAGAAACTCGAGGTATTAGACTTTATAAACATTCAAAAATTATAACAGACATCAAGTGGCCATATGAACCATTATTGATTTTAAAATCTGCATTGATTTTGTTGTTAAGAGCATGGGACCATTCAGATCATTCAAGAATAAAACAAGTGGAAAATAAAGAAATTATGGCAATCCCTGCACAACACACACCACACATGTGCGCGCGCACACACACAGACCATTCAAGAATAAAATAAACATCAAACAAGGAACTATGACAGGCCATATACAAATGAAACCCCAGAGAGAGAGAGAGAGGAGCAAATTTTTTTTACACTATAAGAAACACAATATCATATGCACTGCCACATTTTATTTTATTTTTGATAAATAAAAAGGAGTATATTAAAAAGAGGCACTCTAGAAAAGTTCCCCAAAGTACATAGAAAGTATACAACGGGCACCAAAAAGCACCACCAACAAAAGGGAATAACAAAAAACAGCACTCAAGCAAAGCCCAACAAATCCACAAAATCAATGGTGGAAGAAGGACATGAAACTGAACACACCTTAGCTCATGTGCAAAGATTACAAAGGGAAGAAAGTTTAAGCCCTTAGACCAATCGCCCCTCATTCTCGAATGCCCTACTGTTTCTTTCCTTCCAAATTGTCCACAAAAGACATAAGAGACCTATCCGCCACACCTTTTTCTGCTTTTTTTCCCACAAAAGACCCATGCCAACTAAACAAAGTCTCTCTAACTAAGGCGGGGAGGACCCATTACACCTCAAATAGAGATAAATGCCATAAATCCCTTGCCCTATCATAGTGCAAGAGGATGTGATCAACAGATAGGAAGCATCTATTAGCCAATGGTCACCCTCTCCTCCGAATATGATGCAAGGTTAAGACCTTATCCCACATAGCCTCCTAAGCAAAGAAACCCACCCTCGATGGCACCCATAAGTTCCAAATTATACCTATTGGGAAGCGCCTTGTCTCTTCAGCTCTAAAGCCTTGTAGAGGGATTTGACAATAAATTTCTCATCCTTTGACTTTGTCTCAGTCACCTGATCACCCACATACCCTCCTCCTTTGCAATCTCTGAAAGAAAAGCTCCACAAAAACCACCTCCCAATCATTGAGCCGCCTAGAAAAGAGGGGGGCCCATACACCCCCTTCAACTGAATGGTTCCAAACATCCTCCATCCAAGCCTCCTTGGACGAAGCAATAGCAAATAAGGAGGGAAAAGAAGTGCACAATAGTTTATCACCACACCACTTATCCTTCCAAAATCCCACCCTCCTCTCTTTATGCACAGAAAAGGTCATACTACACCTCAAAATATCCCAATCTTTCATGATGACTTTCCACAACCCTACCTCATACCTCTCTTTCACTTCGCAAGAGTGTCACCCTCTCCTTTGCAAAACACTAACTCCATTTGCACAAAAAGGTCTTGTTTAGGAACAACAAATTCCTAACCCCTAGGCCACCCCAGACCACCCTTTCCTTTTTTTTTTAGCAGACAATAGATCATCTTACTAAATGAGGTTTCCACTCAAGGGTCCCTCCTCCCCAAAGAAGATCCTTTTGAATTTATTCCACCCTCAGTCCGACTTTCCTAGGAATACAAAATAAGAACATAAAATAAATTGGCATGCTAGAGAGACTACTACGGATTAGGGTAAGCCTAGCCCCTTTGGAAATATATTGTCTTTTCCATAATGATAATCCTTTTTAAAACCTCTCCTCCACACATTCCCAAACTGCCACAAAGTTAAACTGAGCACCCAAGGGAAGGCCCAAGTAAGAAGACTGGAGCTCACCAATCTTGCAACCAAACTCTGGAGCCAACTCTTCTAAATTCTCCACTCTCCCTATACAAATCAGCTCACTTTTTTACCCTAAACATTGACATTGCCTCAAACCACATAAGTAACCAACTCTAGTAAGTCAATTGATCTAGAGAAGGCTCACAGAAGCCTAAAGTATCATCAGTGAACAACAACTCAAGTAAGTCACATGCATTGCCACTTGGATTACATGTTTTTTTTTTATTTCTTTTTTTGCCCCTAGAAACATTTAAGTTTTTGTTCCATAAACTTTCAATTTCAATACTCATCTCTTAAAAGAAGAAAACAATAGAACCTCACCAAACATATTTTCTGCCATTGACCTTTTTGTTATTTAAAAAATAAATAATTAAATAAATTTAAATTTAAAAAGGCAATCAGTAACTATGCCCAAATTGGGGCCCTAAACTAGCACATTTCACTAGAAAATTACACATTCTTTCATGAAAGGCTGAGCATGTCCCTCTGCATCAAGGGCGCTTAACTGAAAAAATGGTGTAGGAGAGGTGACTCAACAACATAATGTTTGATTTACCTCCACTTCTTCACTATACAGTTTTCAACAGCAGCTGGCAAGAGCACAATATGGAGGAGCATGTCCTCCATTTCACTGAAAAGCTATGTCACATGCACACTTCAAATGTAAATGAAATACGTGTCAAATATGGCATGATAATGTTTGGGTACAAGATATGTGCTCAACATGCCAATTGATCAAGACAGCCAACAGGTGGCCACAACAAAGAAAAAGAACAAATCCCCGATACATCATAGGAACCTTGGAGTCACATTGACCATAAAAGCATAAAAACTGAGCAATCAAAGTTAACCCTGCCCAAGAGAAAAATAGCATACAAAATTAGATAAAAATAAATAAAAATTAGAGTTTTGGTACAAGATATGGCATACAAATATGGTATGACAATGTTTGGGTACGAGATATGTGCTCAACATGCCAATTGATCAAGATATGTAGCCAACGGGTGGCCACAACAAGGAAAAAGAACAAATTCCTGATGCATCATAGGAACTGAACCTTAGAGTCACATTGACCATAAAAGCAGAAAAACTAAGCGGTCAAAGGTAACCCAGTCCAAGAGAAAATATCATACAAAATTAAATAAAAATAAATAAAAATTAGAGTTGCACACAGCTTAGTACCATTGGAGCAGGCATCTGCAGTGGAAGTGATGTGGGCATTGAAGGCATGGGCAAGGATCCTGGCATAGAAGACGGAATATTTGAAGGCATACCCATTGGGGGCAACTGGGGAGGAGGGCGAGGTAAGTGAGGATGTGGTAGCAGGGGTAAATGGGAAGGAGGCTGTAGCTGTGACATATTTGGTGGCTGCAGAGGCAAAGGAGGCATTTGCTGTGGGAGTGCCTGGTGGTGTTGTGGCATTTGAGGAGGATTTTGTTGATATGCCTGCTGCTGGTTGGCCGCAAGAAGGGATGGGTGAGGACCAGGCGGAAGAGGAGGTGCCCCTAAAGGAATTGAAACAGGAAGAGGCTGCTTCTGCTCTCCTTGAGCTGATGTATCAAGAGATGGGATAGTTAATGGCATTGCAACTCCAACACCTGGAATGGTTCCCTCGTTTCGGGTCAATCCAGCTGCAAATGGACCCGGAGTTGTTGGGGTTTCAGGTACCTGGAAATTACCAGGCATGCGACCACCAAGTGCAGGGTTTTGCTCACCATAACCTAGCACAGATTAATGAACTTAAAAATAATAAAATTCCAGTTCTGAATAACGATTTTAACAATTTCAAATACTTTACAGTTCAATGCATAGAAGTTTGTAGGAAATACACAAACCAAAGCAGAAGATATATGGGATATTCAAGTGGATTTCCAGAGTAAAAAATACCCCTGAGCATAATCCATTTGGTTATAGAATCCAACAAGTTGAACTGTAGAGAATTTGAACTTGGCTTAAAAGAAATACCATGAAGTGATCAGGAGAATATAATAACCACCTTGGTTGTGCCCCATGTTGAATTTATCACGAACGGTATCTCCTGGCCTATTTCTACACCAAAATTTCGTTGTATGATCATTGCTTCCACTGCATGAGAAACTAGAAGTTTAGTAACTTGAGGAGTGGCCTAAGCACAATAGAGATTAACACAGAAGAACTTAAAACTTCCATGCATTGTCTACCACAATAATGCTACATAGACTGAATTAAAGCAACCATTAGATACTATACAGGAAAGTAAAGCCAGAACAGCACAGCAATTGATAGAACTTGAAAATTAAACATTTCAAATTAACAGGCCTTAAAATGGAAGAAACCACAAATCACAAGAACTGTGAATAGGAAGGAATGTTGTATCACACTTAGTCCAAAAAAGAAGATTGTGACAGAGATATTTGAACTGCAAACTATGTATAGGGCTGATCATCAATCATAGAGACAAGATCAAGAACTTATCTCTCCGCAGGCCACATGAACCATGGTTCACAACACAGGAAACTACATTCTCCTGTTCCAATGGAAAGCCACCATCTCCAGTTAGTAGAAACAGAAAAATGAGTAAGAAGCCTATTCTTTAGGGACCTCTTTCCTCACCACCAACCTAGTAAGCACTTCTGACTTTCCCAACCTAAAATCATGAGTAACTATTGACTTCATTGTCTAGTAGCATGACATTTCCCATACAAGTAAATCGAAAAGCATTTCAACCTAACTAAGATCTCAACCTCACAAGTAATGTATTTAAAGCAAATGACTTATCCAAAAAGCTGTCTACTCTGAGTTGAATCTGCAATGCCACTTCCCAAACAAGAACTTTCCTAAAAGGAATGATTAGCCAGATCCCCAAAATCCAATTGTTTACACAGGAAGAGAATTATCCCAGTTCATCAATATTTAACCAATCATCTGAACCTGTCAGAAATCCCTGAGACAACTCCTCAGTCTCTTAACCACAAAAGCAGAAACATGGAACAGAGACTCAAGAAAGTAGGAAGATTGGCCAAAGTGCAGTATTTCTAAGGAACTGAGTTGTTCCTCCACCCTTGCACCAAGGGAATACCAAATCTTTGAAATTAAAACCAGTTCCCTATCTGAGACCCTATTAAGTGACCAAAAAGCTTTTCATCTTATAGTCCAAGTCCCTAGCAAAGCCCATCACATCCAATAAAAGATCCTCCAACCAATCACTATAACTGTCTTGACAATTACCAATCATTGATCCTCCTTTTACCAATAACAAATTTGAAATTGCATTTGAAAAAATAAAATTCAAAACTAAACAAAACAAGGAGGTACAGGCCACTATGAACATAATTCATAATTCAAACTCTAGTCATACTTTGAGCTAGATCTAGAGTCTTCATGTTTTTTATCAGATGATTTTGTGATTCTATCTTACAGTGGGAACCAAAAAAATTTGATCCCTTAACCACAGGATGATGGTAGCAGAATAAACATCTTGGAAAATAGAAAAAAATCAAATATACAACATTCAGAAAAATAGACCAAGATTCTAAACCAGATTTTTTGGACACTGCAGGAAGTCAAGGTCTCCTTGTCTTAAACTCTACCAAAAGGTTACCTAGCATGCAGTACTAATGATGTCAAACAAACTTACTAAATTTACATGCTCTTTTCTTTGTATACGTGGAGTTCTTATCAATAACCTCTCACAGAATGATGTTCTCATGACTAATTAAAGCAGTCCAAATTGGACCCAACTAGTGAGATAGCCCCAGCAAGTTTCTGATCCTTGATTAATTTTTTTGATAGTCAGTTACCATCTTCATGAATGGAATTTTATTGAAAGCCAATGGAAAAGGTCAACTGAATTTTGAGTCAGAATCCTCCAAATAAAATTACATTAACAGAAACAAAGCGCCCTATGCTAGATGTGAACGTTTACCCACCAGCAGTTAAGCAACAGCAGGTTATAAACAAATTGATTTTCTAAATAAATACATTTCTTTCGAAAAGAAAGAAAAAACAACAATTCATAAAATTGGAATATCAACTGAATGATTTATGGCCAAATCTCAAATGTGTTGGCAAAAAAGGGCCACCGTAAAAGAGAGGTTAAAAGTTCAACACTTACGACTAGAAAACAAATCTTCCAAAAGCAGCATCTCTAAATATCACACTGAAAATGCAGTAAAAATGACACAAGATAACCACAAATGACAAGAATAATCAGTTCAGAGCTTACCTGCAAAGAATATACCCTATAGGATGCCAGGCAAGGTCCCAAACACTATTATCGTGGGCACCAGGAATTTCAACCTGGGGGGTTTCATGCCTGTAAATCACAAGAATGTATTTGGAAATGAGATACAAGACCTGAAAGCAGTTATAAACATGCAGAAAGGAATGATATCAATAACATCCACCATGAAAATAGAATCCATAAGCCCATTTTAACTTGAGGATAAGACATAATACAGTCAAGGACTAGGTGCAACTTTTAGATGCAAAAAATAGCAAATCAGAGGTCTTAGAGGAGGGGTTGGGGCTAGTTCCTTTAGGTTTTATCTTAGAACTTCATAATTCTTTTCATTTCAAGGGTTTGTCTTATGCCTTTTAATCCACTATGACTATGGTCATCTTATTAGAATGTCAATTGGTTTTGTTCCATTCATTATGATATGTTCCTAGAAATCAGATAATATAATTGACAGAGCAATGCATATTCAATAAAGAACTCAAAGCCAAAACCACCTTATATTCTAATACAATATATTCTGATAAAGAAACCAAAGCCAATAAGATAAATGTAAAATATGTGCTCCATAAAGCATCACTTACTTCTAAATCCAATCCCAATTCTGATCAATCAATCCATATCAGTGTCAATTAGATTAAATAAATACATGGCAACAGTCGGCGGCCTTTATTTACATTTATTTCTGCTATAGATTGTTCCATGTTTTGCCCAGGAAACAACCAAAGAATATGAGTGGTACCACATGAAAAAGGGTTTGATGCATAAAAGAAACGGAGGCATGGAAGAGGCAAACAAACAAGAGAAAATGAACTGATACATTAATGAGTACAAATCATCTTTTTAATATTACCCATGACTAAAAAGAATATCCTTGATCAGGAAGAGAAATTACCCGACTAGCCAATGGAAAATGGATCCATCAAAACTTCCACTTACAAAATAGTCTTCATGAAATGGATGCCAAGCCAATGCTGCAAACATTGGAAACAAGAGTTACATTGAATTACCATCAGGAAATTGTGCAGCTACAATTTAGCACTAAAATCATTAGGTAAAACAACTGTCTACGGATAAAGCATAATGAAGGAATCTCACATAACATTTATCCACAATCTAACCACACTCTCAAACTTGAAGACACAGTTACTATGATATTGCTATTTATTTGGAGACACCTATTTCTGCAACCCAATATCCCAGAAATAATTTCTTTTGATCATTCAGATGTGGTAGCAAAAAATGTAACCATGAATACTATATTCACAGTCTAGGGAAAATACAGAAAAATATCAAACATTTTAGATCCTATTTTAAGTGTGAAGTAACTCAGACTATGAAACAATTCACGCACACCCATCAGATATCCCTTGTATCACTAGCATCAGCATCCAAAATTTATTTTACTTTGTTTTTTTTCACTTTTGATGATAAGACACCAAGACCTATGCCAATCTCCTAGTCACATAATTTGAAGATCACTCTTAAAGTGACTTATTACAAATACTTGGCAATGTCAACCCAAATCCTCTTCCATATTTCGATTCAATCCATAGTCAACTCTGATTCAAGTATTGCCCTGAAGGTGACTAGTCTACAGGCTTGTCTAGTTGCGCTGTAACTTCCAATAAGGTGTTTCCCTAAAAAAGACATTCATATTTAATCAGGGAAAAAAACTTAGCCTCCAAATGGGAGGCATTTTAAAAAAACAGTCCTTAAAAACAGTTGTTGAAAATTGTTCTCTCATGTTTTGTAGAACAAACATCAGTTTGAGAATTTGAAATATTTTTAACATGTTTTCTATATTTTCAATTATATTTTAAAGGTAACTTTTATATGTAGTACTTTATTTTTAAAATAGCCCTCAGAAAACAAGTGAAAACTACTAAAAAATGTTCTCTAAAAATGCCTTGTTTTCCATTTTCTGGTTGTTAAATGTGTTTTCCTTTTTTTTTTCTTTTTTTCTTTTTATATATCTAAAGAACAAAAAAAAAACTGTTTTGAAAAACAGTTCCCAATCAGGGCCTTAAATTCTGAAACGTCCTCCTATAGCACTTTTGCAAAAGCATATAGCTCCAAGAGTCAGACTTTTTTGCTTTAAAGTGCTTTTGTGTAACATATATGCTAACTGCTTCAGCAGTCAAAAAGAGCTTTCAGGCAATCCAAAAAAGCTGCAGCAAATGGTGCCTGCATAAGAGATAGTTTTGACAAGTGAAGATACATGGCAGGTGACTAAAAGTTGTTATTGTCTTCTTATAAAGCATTGCATCGCCCTTGAGGCCTGGCTCATGTGGTAAAGAGATGGGGAGGGTTTGTGGGACGTTCCAAGTTCAAGCCCCAATGGGGACAAAAATTCACCTATCAAAAAAATAAATAAATAAAGCACTCCATCTTTCTCACGCCAAACATGGTTTGTAGTAAAACAACTTCAAGGGAAAACATGGAGCCTATTTTGGAATGTTTGTGAGAACAATTTATGGAAAAAAATTTTAAATTAGTTTGAAGGACTTAACCATGAAAGGTTTCTCGGTTATTAAAAAAAAAAATTTTAAAATAGTTATCTAATGTTTTTAATGACAAAAGTTTGTTTGGGAACTTGGAATATTCTCAACCTATTTTCTGTGTTTCCATATATTTCTTAAAAATGACATTTATTTGTAATGCTTTATATTCAATCATTCTCCATATTTATGCAATTATTTTTTAAATAACCCTCAAAACATAAGTAAAAACAATTAGAATGTACTCTCAAAAACATTCCTATTTTTATAACAAGTTCTCAAGAAACCGTTATCTGTTCAAAAATTACCAAATATGTTTCAAGTTTGGAAAACAATTTTCTATTTTTAAGAACAAAAAACTGTTTACAATTCCCAAGCAGTTTCATAGTAACCTTAAAGGACATGAGATATTTTTTTTCTTAAATTAAAAATAAACAATTCATTGATATGAATTTTCAAGTACAAGTAAAGGATGAGAAATCCTTTCAAAAATAATAAATGACAGTAAATATAAACAAATTTTTTTTTTTTTCTTGATAGGTAAAGACACAGAAAATTAATATATTAATAAAAAAGGGTGCCCAAAGGCCAACCCAAAGCGTAAACAAATATTGAGTCTTGCCTTAAAATATATGTTTACTACTTCGACAAGGATTTTTCCCTGGAATCAGGTTTTCAAAGTTACTTTTGGACCAGGTTTTAATTTCAAGTCACAGGCATATCATAAGTAATTCTTTTTCCTATGAATATTCGTAGGAGATGCCCTTCCTTGCTGTCTTTACTCCTGGAACTGGTCACCAACATAAAAATATTTGAGTCCTAAGCACCATAGCTCATGGACTTATAACATAAAAAACATTTTGTATTTACACATACATCTCATTTGTGACTAATCAGAACTTCTATTAACAGTGGCTGAATATCATTTCCTTTCCTAGTCTCTGCTTTGACTAGGATTTTCCCAATTGTGAGTTTTCTGGGACAGATTAGTCTAGAATTCCAGTCTCAAATTACTTTTACATAAGGTCTGAATGTCATCATAACATGCTGCTTTTTCCCTTTTTTTCTTTTTAGCGAATTTCATAGGAGACCTCTCTTTATCATCTTTATTCCTGGATATTGTCAGTGACATGTACAACCTAGATTAACTTGTTCAATCTTATTTTTATTTTCCAGCTTTCGTTACTGATCCAAGGATTACATTTTTTTAATTTCCCTGGATCCAATATTTTTTTTATGAGCTACAAAGTCAATCTCATTATAGATTGGTTAGAAAATGCAAAATATGTAAGTCAGCAATCAGCTCTAGAAAATCAGCAATCAGCTAGTTAGGAATTATCATGATGATGACAGTAACTGCAAAACTGCTTTCAAATAGTAATAAAAATAACAATAAAAACAGCAATAACAACAACAACAACAACAACAACAATAATAATAATTTCTTTTATCATATTGTGACTGCAAACAGATTATTATGAAGTGTTTAATACAACGATGCAGATAGTTCAATCCTCCAACAGACAATATATTCATCTGAGTTTTTCTTCAGATATCATTTTATTTTCACATGCATCAGTAGAAACAAATAAAAAGTGCATAACAACCATCAACATTATACATCACATATAAGGCATAAAAGTTTTTGAGGAGAAGTGTTGTCACTAACCAGTCACATCCTTCCGATGCCCACGGAAGGATTCAAGCTCCTTCATAGCCCTTATGTCATAAAGCTGTAAAAGCAGAGTGAAATAATGCATAAGCATCCTAAAAAAGAGAGAGAGAGAAGCGTCCAAATTCAAATCCTTTCAATTTGGAAAGATAGCCTCAGAAAAAGCTAAGTTACTTACCTTGATGATTTGATCTTTTGAAGCAGTTAGCACCCAGTTACCATTTTGATTCCATTTGACACAGAGCACAGTGTTTTTATGGCCATGACTGCAAAAGAGATTTACAATTTCTCAAAATAATTTGACTTACAAACTAAAATAGTTTTGCTCCAAAAAGAATAGAAAAGAAAAGAAAGGAAAAGCACTCACAATGAACAAAGCTCTCTTCCTGTTTTGGCATCCCAAAGTTTCACGAGGTTGTCTTTCCCACCTACATAGAGGACAATTCAATTGAATATGAGTATGGATCTGCATCTTGCAGTAAGATTTCAACAAAGAAGTTTAAAGAAAGGTGTACAAGTACACACCTGAAACTAGCAAGGACTTTGTAGGGTGCCAATCAACACTCTTCACATCCCAACCATGGCCTGCCTGAGTTTAAAACATGTACACAGAACTCTTAGGTTACTTCATGCACTGTTTAATCACTTATGCCACCAATAATATAGACATCAAATCCCATGTACTGTGAAGGACTTAGCAAAGAAGCAATTCTCCAAGCAGTAATGAGTAATTTTCTCATATCATCCAAATGAAAAAAAAAAAGGGGACAAAAAGATATAGTGGAAGACATTAAATGAACTCTCGAACCCTGTGGCATACATTTCAGGACAAGAGGCTCCATATAACTCACAAGAAATACCAACTACCCAAAATCAATGGAATGCAACCCCCCTAAATTCCCCTCCACAGAACATGCAGTATATATTATGAGACAAGAAGAATCCATCCAATTCACAAGAAAGAAACTGTTCAAAAAAAAACAATGTAACATGTTCCTCTCAATTCCTTTCTGATCTCTGGTGGTGAAGAAGATAGTTAGCTTACCCTTTTCTATATTATTGGACTTACTCAACCCAATGCTAGGATGATAAGCCTCAAATTCAGTAAAGGATCCTTCAATACAATTAATCTCATTGACAGTAAGCTTTTCAGGAAGGATAGGATCCCAAAATTCAAGCTTGGACTCAAACAAAAACTCAAGGTGGATAAGTTTCCTTCCACCTACATGGGCATGCCATTGGTCCGTCCTAAGGTAAAATTCAAAGTTAGACAATGTGATCAGCAGTTTCGGTTGGAGGTAGGGATCCTTAAAGAAAAATTATCCTCCAAAAGAAGGGACAAAAATCTATCTGCAAGTTTGCTCACCTCTTTGTGTCTTTATTTCTCAACCCAAGACACGTAACCATCCCCCTTTTTGGCAGGGGCTTGCAGGTATGTGGGAGTGTTGTGAGGAGGCAGCAGCAAGGAAGATAAACAAAAGAGAGTAATTACAAGAAGGATGAGGTATCCTTCAAGATAAAAGGAAAGAATACAATGAAGAAAAATGAGGATTACACTTAGGTAGGAATTTGGATAGGTCCAACCAAAGATTAGAATGAAATGCAGCTCAGGGAGACATAAAGTCCCCAACAAATATCTCTAAACACAAGGATCCAGGATTCAATAACTAGTCTGCTACTTTCAAGTGCTTTTAATTTAATTCTTATTTTACCTATCAAAAAAAAAAAAATCTGGTCTGCTACTTGGCTTGCCAATACATAGAAACCTATGAAAAAAACATCCCAAAACCTTGACATGTCTATAATTTTGTAAATAAACATATTCAGCCTCCAGGGCCCTCTTTTTACCTGAGAAATGAATGGGAATGCAATAGCTGAATGCCCTTCCACTAGCAAATCATTAACACCCAAAGTAGTCTTTTTTTTTTATATAGATAAACACAAATATATTAAAGGGCAAAGGCCACCAAGCATACAGGGAGTATACAAATCAGCCTAAAACAAGAGCACAAAAAACAAGCACCCTTACCCACCCTTAAGTGGCCGTTAGCCACTCCAAAAAACCTAAGAGTGAAGAGGACTCCTCTCCAATATACACCCTAGCCCAACTCCACAAGGTACAAACAAAAGAATTTTTGAGTTTCTGTATATCTAACACCCCTCCCTTAAAACCCTAAACCCTAAACGCCCAAAGTAGTCTTTCAACCCTTCTAACAGGGCTGAGACCTAACTGCATATATAACTGTTTTTTTTTATTTATAAGTAAAGGATAAAATTGAATTAAAAAAACCACCAAAGCAGCAGCTTAAAGATTACAAAGAAGGAAACCCCCCCCCCCCCCCCCCCCCTTCCCTAGCTGGATGCCAAGGACGGAGGTGCAGCCCAAACCCCACCCTCAACGGGTTCCCACTCAATCAATAAAATCAACTAAAGTCGAAGGATCATCTTTCATAAACAGTTTCGTCTCCGACCAAAGGAAATATACAAAACAATTCTTAAGTCTTTGGATTGACAGCTCTTCTTCCTCAGCTGCATATATAACTGTTATTGTCAAATGAAGTTGTTTAGGTACCATTTTGTGTATTATGATCAACTTTGAAAGAATATCAAGGAGGACTAGAATCACTAGGGCCCAAATCCTAATGACTTAAGCTTTTAGAAAAATTGATAACTCAACATGATATTAGGGCTCCGGTGAGCCTAAGATCTTGAGTTCAGGTCCTTCCCCCACCTATTTCTTTCTATATTTGTGATCACAAATTTTTTATTTCTCCATCTATCTATCTCTCCACGTGTGGGTATGGAGTTACATGTGCGTATGGAGTCACATGTGAAGGAGGTTGTTAGAGCATGATATACATTATGGGCCCAAATCCTAATAGCTTTACCTTTTAGGAAAGTTGATAACTCAATAAGAACTTTGCCTCTTATTGTCAACACTACTTTGCTATGAAAATTACCATGGAGGTTCACAAGAAACTCTATTAAGGCTCATAATAGCGAAAAGTAACATATTAGGCATATAAGGTTCATAGCAAGGACATTGTTGCTTCAATTGTTTAGTATGCAGTAGTGTCTCAAGGTCTAGCATAAATTAATTAGGGTAAAGAATTGGTGTAAGGAGCCTAAGGACTAGGGACAAGTTAGATTTAGGGAGGACATCCAGTGTGGAAGTAAGCCACTTTTCTTTCTGTTTCACTGGTTTACAACAGTTTCAACTGAAATGAGATTATCCGCTGTTTTGGACTACATTGGACAAAATAAATATAGAAGATCCTATCCCAAAGGGTAAAAAGTACTCAAGTTTTGTTAATGGCTTGCCTATTATAATCTGTCTTCTTTTTAATCTGTTTTTAAGAATTTCTCCCTAATTGCTATAAGGGAAGGATTTTTACCAGCCCCTTTTGTAGATAATATCATGTTTTCATATACTCCTAGATCAATGCTGTCTAATGAAAATAAAATGATTTACATCAGAGGAGAAAATTTCTCAACCAGATCCCTCTTTATTGAACTCTAACGAGTCTCTATGATATTCTACACAACATAACAAGAAGAACACAGCCACATCACCAAAGTCTAAATGCCAAAAGTTGAGCATAGACACATCCCCAAATAGATCTGATTGGTTTAGCCATCCAATGGTAAATTGATCATAAGCTTATCTAATATCCTAACCACAAATTCTGGAGTTTGGAATACTAAGACCGAATGGCTAAATTGACCAATATGCACAGGATTAAGGCAACCCCTTTTGAAAGGTAATTTCTCGTACACAACAAGCCAGCTAACAAGCATTCAAGCCTAATAACCAAACCAATTCTCCGCTAGCAAATCCCAAATAAGTCAACCAAGTTTGAAAACCACATGTCCAAGCATCAACATGAAGAACTAAAAACTTGACCAAAATATCAGGTCCATTTCCACTAATTTCTTGCTGACAACGTCAAACAAGAAGCATAACCATAGTTCTGAAAGGCGCGCCTAGGCTCGGGCCGGCACGACGCCACCCTCCGGCGCCTCGCCTGAAGGGAGGCGACACCCCATCACGAAGGCGCCGCTTAAGCGCGCAAGGCGCTCGCCTCCGGCAAGGCGCGAGGCGGTCACCCGAGTCGCCTCCGAGGGTCCGACGACTCCGACCAGGTACGCACTCTTCCTTTCCCTTCTCCTTCTTCTCCTCCCTCCAGCCGTCGAGTCGTAGAGAGGAGGCGGGGCCGTGGGAGCCCTAATTTTTTTTATATGCAGGGCCCAAAACGACGCCGTTTTGGACCCTGTTCATTTAAAAGAACAGGGACCAAAACGACGTCGTTTTGGCCTGTTCCTCCCATCCAGCCCCCCTTTTCTGGCTTTCTCAACCCGAGACCACTGCCATTCGTTGCCCTAGCCTCTTCCATGCTGGAGAAGTGAAGAAGAAAAAGAAAAAGAAGAAGAAAAATAGGGGGAAAATAGGAGAAAAATAAAGGGGAAATAGTCACGTACCTTTCGGACCTCGGTATTTTTTTTTTTCTTCACTTTTCTGCATTTTTTTCCATTCTTATCTCATAACTCTCATTGGTAATTTTTTTTTTTAAATATAAATATTATATTTTGAGTTTTTGACATGAAAATTTTACAAAATAAAAATAAATCAATAAAAAGCACTCATATGCATATTTGTTGTTAATGTGATATTTGATAATGTGATATGCATTTTTTTTTCAATTTTTTTTCTTAATTTGATTATAATTATTTTCTTGTAGAGTATAGATAATTTGTTTGCAAGATGGATAATGAGAGTGAAACTCAAGTGGACTCTAGTGCAAGTGGAAGAAGAGATCCGGGGTGGAAATATGGTCGTTTGGTTAATGAAAAAGATTTGAACACCATCATATGCATTTTTTGTGATAAAGTAACCAAAGGAGGCATATATAGACACAAACAACATCTTGTTGGTGGATATAGAAATGCTAAAAAGTGTAGAAAATGTCCAGAACATGTTAGAGAAGAAATGGAAGAGTATATGAGTTCCAAGAAAAATCAAAAAGAGCAAATGAATATGGGGAGCGAATATGTTAATGAAGATTTGTTTGGTTTGGAAGATGAAGATATTGGTGAGGAGATTAATAGTAGAACGAATGTCACCAACATTTCTAGTGGAGGTAGTAACCGAGGAGGAAGTGGTGGTGGGACATTTTCTTCAAAAAAACCAAGACAAAAAGGTCCTATGGATCATTTTTTCACTCCTAATGCAGAGATGGTTGTTCAAAATCGAAGGAGTGGAAAGATGAATCAAACTACCATCAATGATGCCTACAAAAAGGAAGCAAGAGAAAGAGCTTGTATGCTTATCACAAGATGGATGTATGAGGTTGCTATTCCATTTAATGCAGTCACATATCCGAGTTTCCAACCAATGATTGAGGCTATTGGCCAATATGGTGTGGGTATGAAGGGACCAACTTTTCATGAGGTAAGAGTTACTAACCTTAAGAAAGAATTGGCTCTCACAAAAGATTTGATGAAAGATCATATGATGGAATGGGGGAAAAATGGATGTTCAATTATGTCGGATGGATGAACCGATAGGAAAGAGAGAACTTTGGTGAACTTTTTGGTTAATTGTTCAAAGGGAACCATGTTCATGCAATCCATTGATGCTTCTTCAATGATTAAGACGGGAGAAAAGATGTTTGAGTTACTTGACAAATGGGTAGAGCAAGTTGGTGAGGAGAATGTTATTCAAGTTATAACAGATAATCACTCAAGTTATGTGATGGCAGGTAATAAATACTATTTCTTGAATTTTTATTTACTTTTAAAATTTGAATTATTTATCTTGAGAACTTATGTAAATTTATTATCTACAATTTCATATAGGGAGGTTGTTAGAATCATAGTTCTGAAAGGCGCGCCTAGGCTCGGGGCGGCGCGACGCCACCCTCCGGCGCCTCGCCTGAAGGGAGGCGACGCCCCTTCACGAAGGCGCCGCTTAAGCGCGCAAGGCGCTCGCCTCCAGCAAGGCGCGAGGCGGTCGCCCGAGTCGCCTCCGACGGCCAGACCAGGTACGCGATCCTCCTTCTCCTTCTCCTCCTCCTTCTTCTTCTTCTTCTTCTTCTTCTTCTTCTTCTTCTTCCTCCTCCAGTCGAGTTGCAGAGACGGGGGGAGCCCTAATTTTTTTTTTTAATTTTCTGGGCCCAAAACGACGCCGTTTTGGACCCTGTTCACTTAAGTGCACAGGGACCAAAACGACGTCGTTTTGGAGCCTGGTCACTTAAGTGCACAGTGACCAAAACGACGTCGTTTTGGAGCCTGGTCACTTAAGTGCACAGGGACCAAAACGACGTCGTTTTGGACCCTGTTCTTTAGAAAAAAAAAAACAGGCCAAAACGACGCCGTTTTGGCCTGTTCCTTCCATCCAGCCCCCTTTTCTGGTCTCTCTCAACCCGAGACCACTCCATTCATTGCCCTAGCCTCTTCCGTGCTGGAGAAGTGAAGAAGAAGAAGAAAAAGAAGAAGAAAAATAGGGGGAAAATAGGAGAAAAATAAAGGGGAAATAGTCACATACCTTCCGGACCTCGGTATTTTTCTTTTTTCTTCACTTTTCTGCATTTTTTTTCCATTCTTATCTCATAACTCTCATTGGTAATTTTTTTTTTTAAATATAAATATTATATTTTGAGTTTTTGACATGAAAATTTTACAAAATAAAAATAAATAAATAAAAAGCACTCTCATGCATATTTGTTGTTAATGTGATATGCATTTTTTTTTCAATTTTTTTTCTTAATTTAATTATAATTATTTTATTGTGGAGTATAGATAATTTGTTTGCAAGATGGATAATGAGAGTGAAACTCAAGTGGACTCTAGTGCAAGTGGAAGAAGAGATCCGGGGTGGAAATATGGTCGTTTGGTTAATGAAAAAGATTTGAACACCATCATATGCATTTTTTGTGATAAAGTAACCAAAGGAGGCATATATAGACACAAACAACATCTTGTTGGTGGATATAGAAATGCTAAAAAGTGTAGAAAATGTCCGGAACATGTTAGAGAAGAAATGGAAGAGTATATGAGTTCCAAGAAAAATCAAAAAGAGCAAATGAATATGGGGAGCGAATATGTTAATGAAGATTTGTTTGGTTTGGAAGATGAAGATATTGGTGAGGAGATTAATAGTAGAACGAATGTCACCAACATTTCTAGTGGAGGTAGTAACCAAGGAGGAAGTGGTGGTGGGACGTTTTCTTCAAAAAAACCAAGACAAAAAGGTCCTATGGATCATTTTTTCACTCCTAATGCAGAGATGGTTGTTCAAAATCGAAAGAGTGGAAAGATGAATCAAACTACCATCAATGATGCCTACAAAAAGGAAGCAAGAGAAAGAGCTTGCATGCTTATCACAAGATGGATGTATGAGGCTGCTATTCCATTTAATGCAGTCACATATCTGAGTTTCCAACCAATGATTGAGGCTATTGGCCAATATGGTGTGGGTATGAAGGGACCAACTTTTCATGAGGTAAGAGTTACTAACCTTAAGAAAGAATTGGCTCTCACAAAAGATTTGATGAAAGATCATATGGTGGAATGGGGGAAAAATGGATGTTCAATTATGTCGGATGGATGGACCGATAGGAAAGAGAGAACTTTGGTGAACTTTTTGGTTAATTGTTCAAAGGGAACCATGTTCATGCAATCCATTGATGCTTCTTCAATGATTAAGACGGGAGAAAAGATGTTTGAGTTACTTGACAAATGGGTAGAGCAAGTTGGTGAGGAGAATGTTATTCAAGTTATAACAGATAATCACTCAAGTTATGTGATGGCAGGTAATAAATACTATTTCTTGAATTTTTATTTACTTTTAAAATTTGAATTATTTATCTTGAGAACTTATGTAAATTTATTATCTACAATTTCATATAGGGAGGTTGTTAGAATTAAAGCGCCCACATTTGTATTGGACACCATGTGCTGCACATTGCCTTGACTTGATGTTGGAAGATATTGGAAAGCTACCAAACATCAAGAGGACATTGGAGAGGGCTATATCACTAAATGGGTATATTTATAATCGCTCAGGGCTACTCAACATGATGAGGCGGTTTACTGGACAAAGGGAATTGCTTAGGCCTGCTAAGACTCGGTTTGCAACTGCTTTTATCACATTAGCGCGATTGCATGAACAAAAAAACAATTTGAGGAAGATGTTTACAAGCTCAGATTGGTCAGATAGTAAATGGGCAAAAGAGCAGAAGGGGAAAACTATAGCCAACATAGTTCTAATGCCTTCATTTTGGAACACTATTGTGTTTTGCTTAAAGGTTTCGGGTCCCCTAGTTCGTGTGCTTCGTTTGGTTGATGGTGAAAAAAAAGCTCCTATGGGATACATCTATGAGGCCATGAATAGAGCTAAGGATGCAATTGTGAGAAGTTTTAATGGAAATGAAGAGAAGTACAAAGAAATCTTCAACATCATTGATAAGAGGTGGGAGATTCAGCTTCATCGGCCTTTGCATGCAGCAGGGTACTTTTTGAACCCGGAATTCTTCTATGATAAGCCAGAAATAGAGCATGATGCCGAGATTATGAGTGATTTGTATAAATGCATCTTAAGGCTAACAAGAGACCCTGCTAAGCAAGAAAAAGTTGTGGCCGAAGTGAGTTTGTTCACAAATGCCCAAGGACTATTCGGGAATGAGTTAGCTGTTAGGACAAGAAAGACTAGAGCACCAGGTTAGTTATTTAGTTTTGTTTATTTAAATGATTAGATTGTATTTTTGCTAAAATAGGTGAATTGTTTCACTAAATTGTTAATATCTATACTACAGCTGAATGGTGGGCTGCATATGGAGCTTCAGCTCCAAATTTGCAAAAGTTTGCAATGAAAGTCCTCAACTTAACATGCAGTGCATCAGGTTGTGAACGGAATTGGAGCATCTTTGAAAATGTGAGTGACCAAATCCAAAATAATTACAAGTAATAGTCTAATAGAGTCTTGAATGTAACTTAAAAGTTAAAACTTTAAAATATATTTATGAGCTTATGAATTTTTGCAGATTCATAGCAAGAGGAGAAATAGGTTAGATCATCAACGCTTGAATGATTTGGTGTACATCAAGTATAATCGAGCCTTGAAGAGAAGATACAATGAACGTAGCACCATTGACCCAATTTCCTTGAAAGATATAGATGATAGCAATGAATGGTTGATAGGGAGAATGGAAGATGAGGATTCTCATGGAGGTGCACAAGATGATTTTGTATTTGATGATGACAATTTGACATGGGGTGATGTTGCTAGAGCTGCTGGAGCTGAGGAGGCTAGGTTTGATACTAGAGCTAGAGCTAGAGCAAGCTCAAGCATAATACCACCAACAAGGGGGATAGCTTCAAGTTCTAGAACTTTGCCTTCTTATTCACTAATAGATGAAGATGAAGATGGAGACATGGTTGATTCAGCAGATGAAGATGGGGAAGGCTACAAATGTGGTGATGGAAATGATGATGATGATGATTTTGTTGATTTAGAGGAGGAGTGATGATTGCTTGTTGTGGACAAATTTGTGATTTAAGTGTTTGTTAATGATGTTTTTGAATTGTGGACAAATTTCATGTTTTGGACCTTTAGGTTTGGAAACTTTGGATTTGGATATGTATTAGGCAATTAGCAATATGGATTTGGATTTGTTTTTATGCTTGGAGTTCTTTATTTTTATGTTTTTTGTTTATTAAATTGAAGTTTTGGATGATATTTGATGATTTATGTGTTTAGGACAAATAAATGATTGTTAAATTTGATTATATTATATAAAAATATATATGTAAATTAGGGTGCGCCTCACTTCACTAAAGCCCGCGCCTTAGATGCGCCTTGCGCCTCAGGCTCCAGGACTACTTTGCGCCTTGGTGCGCCTTGAGCCTTTTAAAACTATGGTTAGAATTAAAGCGCCCACATTTGTATTGGACACCATGTGCTGCACATTGCCTTGACTTGATGTTGGAAAATATTGGAAAGCTACCAAACATCAAGAGGACATTGGAGAGGGCTATATCACTAAATGGGTATATTTATAATCGCTCAGGGCTACTCAACATGATGAGGCGGTTTACTGGACAAAGGGAATTGCTTAGGCCTGCTAAGACTCGGTTTGCAACTGCTTTCATCACATTATCGCGATTGCATGAACAAAAAAACAATTTGAGGAAGATGTTTACAAGCTCAGATTGGTCAGATAGTAAATGGGCAAAAGAGCAAAAGGGGAAAACTATAGCCAACATAGTTCTAATGCCTTCATTTTGGAACACTATTGTGTTTTGCTTAAAGGTTTCGGGTCCCCTAGTTCGTGTGCTTCGTTTGGTTGATGGTGAAAAAAAAGCTCCTATGGGATACATCTATGAGGCCATGAATAGAGCTAAGGATGCAATTGTGAGAAGTTTTAATGGAAATGAAGAGAAGTACAAAGAAATCTTCAACATCATTGATAAGAGGTGGGAGATTCAGCTTCATCGGCCTTTGCATGCAGCAGGGTACTTTTTGAACCCGGAATTCTTCTATGATAAGCCAGAAATAGAGCATGATGCCGAGATTATGAGTGATTTGTATAAATGCATCTTAAGGCTAACAAGAGACCCTGCTAAGCAAGAAAAAGTTGTGGCCGAAGTGAGTTTGTTCACAAATGCCCAAGGACTATTCGGGAATGAGTTAGCTGTTAGGACAAGAAAGACTAGAGCACCAGGTTAGTTATTTAGTTTTGTTTATTTAAATGATTAGATTGTATTTTTGCTAAAATAGGTGAATTGTTTCACTAAATTGTTAATATCTATACTACAGCTGAATGGTGGGCTGCATATGGAGCTTCAGCTCCAAATTTGCAAAAGTTTGCAATGAAAGTCCTCAACTTAACATGCAGTGCATCAGGTTGTGAACGGAATTGGAGCATCTTTGAAAATGTGAGTGACCAAATCCAAAATAATTGAGTCTTGAATGTAACTTAAAAGTTAAAACTTTAAAATATATTTATGAGCTTATGAATTTTTACAGATTCATAGCAAGAGGAGAAATAGGTTAGATCATCAACGCTTGAATGATTTGGTGTACATCAAATATAATCGAGCCTTGAAGAGAAGATACAATGAACGTAACACCATTGACCCAATTTCCTTGAAAGATATAAATGATGGCAATGAATGGTTGATAGGGAGAATGGAAGATGAGGATTCTCATGGAGGTGCACAAGATGATTTTGTATTTGATGATGACAATTTGACATGGGGTGATGTTGCTAGAGATGCTGGAGCTGAGGAGGCCAGGTTTGATACTAGAGCTAAAGCTAGAGCAAGCTCAAGCATAATACCACCAACAAGGGGGATAGCTTCAAGTTCTAGAACTTTGTCTTCTCATTCACTAATAGATGAAAATGAAGATGGAGACATGGTTGATTCAGCAGATGAAGAAGATGGGGAAGGCTACAAATGTGGTGATGGAAATGATGATGATGATGATTTTGTTGATTTAAAGGAGGAGTGATGATTGCTTGTTGTGGACAAATTTGTGATTTAAGTGTTTTTTAATGATGTTTTTGAATTGTGGACAAATTTCATGTTTTGGACCTTTAAGTTTGGAAACTTTGGATTTGGATATGTATTAGGCAATTAGCAATATGGATTTGGATTTGTTTTTATGCTTGGAGTTCTTTATTTTTATGTTTTTTGTTTATTAAATTGAAGTTTTGGATGATATTTGATGATTTATGTGTTTAGGACAAATAAATGATTGTTAAATTTGATTATATTATATAAAAATATATATGTAAATTAGGGTGCGCCTCACTTCACTAAAGCCCACGCCTTAGATGCGCCTTGCGCCTCAGGCTCCAGGACTACTTTGCGCCTTGGTGCGCCTTGAGCCTTTTAAAACTATGAGCATAACTGACCATGCTTTGGAATTTAATTCAAACAAACAAAGAGGCACACTATCATATCATTTCCATAGTACATGATATCAGACAATATGTCAATAACACAACCAACTGATTGAAAAAAAAAATGTTATTGATGTCAAACAAAGATTGGGAACAGCAAGCTCATCCTCAGATATCAAGCTTTCAAGGCACATTACCAGATAGTGAACGGTCCTCCTGGCACCGAGCAAAGTCCCAAACTTTAACAGTAGTATCATCAGAGCAGGAACAGAACTTTAAATCTGTCCGACAGAAGCTGGTCAAAAAGGTAAAACTTAATTATGAAAAGCTTCATGAAGAATATTCAGCTAGAAACATGCATAAATATATACCTTAAGTCACGAACTGATTCTTTATGAGCAGATTTATTCGCCTTTACATTATTCATGTTGTTTTGCCAATACCTAATAAGCATCCCCCGTAAGCATGAGCACATCAAACAAAAAAAAATTTCACTCAATAGAATTTTGAAAAAGAATATTGAACCAAAGTGGCTGCATAAGATAGATGCTTACTTTATTGAGCCCCCATCATCACCAGTGACCATCCAGTTCTCATTATGACTCCATACCATAGACCTGATTGCTTGATCATGAGCCTACATTTAAGAAACATTGCAAACTATATTAATTTCGCTTCTTTTTTTTTTTCTTTTTTTTCTTTTGATAGGTAAAAAGCAAGAATATATTAAAAGCCCTAGGAAAGGATGCAACAGCGTACACACATAGTATACAAAATGTGCCAAGGCAGAAACACAAAGAGAACAAGGAAAACCAACCCTACCTAACATCAAACACCCCAGAAGGAAAATTAATTTCTTTGCTAACTAGAAATGGAAAGTTTACTTATACAACGGCATACCTGAAGAATCATTTCAAAATTAAATGACTGTCCGTTCCAAAGAGTAAATTCCCCACTTTGTGAGCCTGTGATAAGACGTCTCCCAGTAGGAGTCCACTGTGACAGAAAGCAAGGGTCAGAATGCATTGAAAGGATAACACTTCAGTACATAATAATTCAGTGACATAACAATAAAAAATTTAAAAACAAAATATCAGTTTGCTTAAATTATTCCACTAACTAAAAACCATTTGACAAAAGAGAATGAAAACCAAACATTTACTTAATAGAAACCCAAAAAAGAAAAAGAAAAGAAAAAAAAAAAAGAATTCCATTATAAATCTAATCCATCTGAGTATCTAACTAAAACAGAGAATCTAGGCCCAATTTAATATATTATACAACCAATTTCTAAAGGTCATCTGCATGATGATATTATCAAATCAACACACTAACAAGCATTAAGCCAAAAAAACCGTTGTCTTTGGTTCCACCCCATCAAATCCCCATCTAACTGGTCAATTTCAAAGATAATCCCTTTCCTTTGTCTCCTCTCCTCACACTGCTACCTAACCACTCAATTTCAAATTAAAACTGTGACTCATCAAAATCTCACAAGGGAAAAGACGATTCCAATAACTGCCAAAGGCACACAGTGCAAGCATACATGCATCAAGACCCAGTATTAGATAAATCTTTTTTGGTCAGTGCCAAAAATAAGTTTGATTGCATGAATTTTAACAGTCTGATTGCTTATAGACCCATTTTTTTATTAGATGTCTTATAGACCTTTGTCATTGGCCCACCATGTAATTGATCCGAGTCCAGAAAGCATGTGTCAAAAGTTAACTTGTTTGGATGAATTCTAACATCTAACTCACACTCTTCCAGATTTTTTGTTTCAACCATATAAACATGGGCTATGGATTGAATCCTAGCATTGACGGGCAATTAGAATTAAAAAATCCTGCAAATTAAGTGGCATCAGAATTAAAAATATATATTTCTTGCTTAGAAGGAGCAAAATATTTTAACTTGAACCTGCAAACAGGAACATAAATAATTACAAAATGCCACAACAAAATACCTCAAATGAACTAAACAGGATATGGATAACATCTCAAATAAGAGAAGAAAAATTAAGCGACATACATATTCAAGAACATCAAATTCCAATGAACTCACCAGAACTCGATTAATTGAACAACGATTTTTGTTTAAAGATGTATGAACAAACTTTGCAGCAAAACTTGTGGATGGATTATCTGAATAAGCAACTGCTGGCAACAACTGCACCAACAAAAACACAAAAGAAACATTTAAGGCAACACTAAAAAGAAAATCATACTGATGACAAACATTGCAGTGCGAAACAAGTAATTAGCATATTGAGGTAAGATAATACGGTGATGTTTGGTAAAACTTAACACTTAATGTTTAGTAACTTAAAATGATTTTAAGTTAAATTATACTTAAGTTGTCAACCTAAAATTCACCATTTACCTCTTTTTTTTTTTTGGAAGCGTTAAAGTTGGTTGGAAAAAAACACTTAAAGGTTTTTCTAAACTATTAAATTGACATGACTATCCTCACTGATATTAAGTTATGAGTTTATGAGAGAAACATGGAAGAAAGAAACATGAACTAGTAAGACAAATGACAATTAGGATTTAGAAAAAATTATCTATTTTAACTTATTACTTTTAAGTCATTTTTAACCTTAAGTTGCAATATTAAGTTATTTTATCAAATATATTGATTTGGTTAATGACATAAATTAATTTATTAAGCAATTAATTCGGTTTACCAAACACCCTTTTTCTGATAAACTGAAAGTTTGGTACTAGATTCTTTAGCTATAACTTTGTGAGAGTGACGACTTCAAGCTGTTGAAAGGGTCAGTTTGTCATTTGGCTCATAAACTTAGGCAAAGACAACTTAGATTTTATAATTCAGAATCATAGAAAGGAAGAGAGTTCAATTTTCAGAAACAAGTTGGCAGTCTCAAATTGAATTTTTCAACCCTTTCAGTGAAAATGTAATTACCCTGATTATTATGGAAAATTTCTGTGTTCAGAATTGGATTGTCATATCAAGCAGCCCCAAATCTTGAATTTCAATACATGAAAGTTCTGTTTTTTTTAGGCAGAAGATGCAAAAGATCCAGGAAATGAATCAATGCAGCTCAGATCATAAACGAAACACACAAGAAAACAATACATCATAAAAATTAAACTACTTCCGTCTTCGAATCAATGCAGCTCAGATCATAAATGGAACACATGAGAAAACAATACATCATAAAAATGAAACTACTTCCATCTTCCACCATGTCAACATCAGAAGCAAAGATGGAATATGCGTAAAATGTATGAACTAACATCAATTGCTGCAGCTGGGGTAGGTTGCAATACTGTCCTGTCCCTTGAATCTCGTTGCCACATGCGAACCTGCAGAAAATATTAAACAAACACTACAAGTTATTCAAACTCCAATAGAAATTTTAAAAGAAAACAGGACACGTGAAGACAAGCTTCAAACGAAACATGGATGCACCTGAAAATAAAAAGAGACCAAAGTAAGGACCAATGCATGATTTTCTTTCGATGGCAAAGAAATTAAATTGTAGGGGTCAAAAATATAGTAAGAAACTATACTAGTCAAATACTAGAGCTATGAGTTGTTTTTTGTATATTCCCTTGTGGTACTTTACTTTTTTTCTTATAAGTTCCCTTGTGGTACATTATCGTTGTATAGGTTTACTTAGTACTTTGGATGCTTCAGCATACTTTTTTATTAGTTTGTTGTATTTTGGGAGAATTCCTCAACCTTCTTTTGTATTTCTCTATCCTTAATTGAATACATTCGTTTGTTTCTAAATATATATATATATATATGTATGTATATTGTAAGAAACTCAATAAGACAGGGAAAGAGTATCCATAAAACCTTGACTGATGAAAATACTACCACCAAAATCCATAAAAATTAATGACTGATGAAACATGATCACCAAATACGATAGACTTAATCAGACTGAATGAAAATCAATTTATTAATATATAGAATGTCAATGGTGATCATGGATTGTAGGATTGAGTTATTTAAAGATGTACCAATAGTTACCACTGCACCCCTGTTTATGAATCTCTTTGAGATAAATTTGCTCCAAAATCTGCATCTAAGCCATTGTGGAAGTGTCAATGCTCAATGGTCTCCTTCCAAGTGGCTCTTTAGTTATAGTCATAAAAAAGCAAAAACAATAATAATTATACATATATATATATATATATATGCTTGTCTTAAACCTGAATCAGAATTATTACCCGTAACTTTTAATTTTTTTTCTTCTTTTATTCTTTTTATCAGAAACAAGAGATGAATTAATTACATATAAAAGAGTTCATGAGAAGGATGAGGAATCCTTCCCACAAAAATACAAGCCTGATCTAAACACTAAAAACCTCCGCTATACAACGAGATTTTTTTTTCTTTTTTCTTTTAGGATAGTAACTTTCTGAGATTCATAAGGTTTGCAAGAGAGGGGAAGAGCTTTTGGAAAGAGGTTGTAATAGGCAAGTTCAAGGTGGAGGTGGGCAATTAGTGCTCCAAGGAGGTGAGAGACCAGTCCAACTGGGAATTTGGTTAGGGGTTCTCCTTAAACGGTCATTTCCAAGCTTTTTTAGCAAATCATCTGACTTCAATGCCTTTGTGGAGATCACATGGGATTTGGCTAGGTCTAAGCTAAAGGATCTCTTCCCTTTGCTGTTTAGAATTGCAACACATAATTCTGCAGTAGTGGCTGATCTATGGGGGAGACAAGAAGGTGGTGGCGGGGGTTGGGAGGTGCACTTTAGAAGATCCTTTCAAGATTGGGAGTTGGAGGAGGTGAATCGCTTTTTGGGTTACATTTCTACAGTAAAGGTGCAAGAAGGGGAGGATTTTCTGGTTTGGAAAATTGAGAGGAAAGGAATATTTAAGGTAAAATCTTATTATAGGTCTTTGAAGGAAGACAACAGCCCTTTATTTCCAACAAAGGAGGTTTGGGGTAAAATTTCTACTGTAGATATGCTAATGAGGAGGGGTTGGTCTATGGTCAATAGATGCATTCTTTGCAAAGAAAATGAGGAAACGGCGAACCACATCCTAATTCATTGTGGTAAGACAAGGGATCTTTGGACTTTGTTGTTTTCTTCTTTTGGGGTAGTGTGGGTGCTCCCGGAATCAGTGAGAAATCTGCTTCTTGAATGGAAAATTAAAGCCTGGGGAAGAAAAAGAGTGTAGTTTGGAAAATGGCGCCTATTTGTCTGTTTTGGTGTATTTGGAGAGAGCAAAATCGAAGAATCTTCCAAGAGGAAGAGATGCCAGATATGAGCTTGAGGAAACTCTTTCTTCGGTCTCTTCTTGAGTGGTCTCAACAATTTCTGGACTTGGACTTGGACTATCTCTCTTTTTGGAATTTGTTGGGTGATCGAGTTGTTGTTTAACTATTCCTTCTTAGGCTTTCTCTTTCTTTTGTTGCCTTGATTTGGGCCTTCTTTGTATACAACCTGTGTACGTGAGCGCCCCCTGTTTTTTGGCGTGTTTTAATCTAATTTTCTTCTTGGTCTATCAAAAAAAAAATGACTGATATTTATAGGTTCCATGCTTTTATTTCAATCTCACAAGAGTGATAATTAGAGGCATTGGTGAAGCTTACGGGTATACTCTATTTTTTTTTTTGATTGGCAAACACACAAAGAAGCATATATTAGCAAGGAGCCCCAAAAACAGGCCCAAAAGCATACAGGGAGTATACAAGAGGCGCCTAAGGGCACAAAAAGAAGCAGAAATACAATACCAGCCCTCACCTAGCACCTAGCCAATCAAAAAAACCGAGTAAAGAGAGAGGACCTTCATTTACAACTGGTTTAGACCACACCCAAAGATTACAAACAAAAGAATTTTTCAACCTATTCAACGATAGCTCCTCATTGTCAAAGGCAATCCTATTTCTTTCCTTCCACACCGCCCAAAAGATACACAAAGGGGCAGCCTTCCACACCTTTCTGCGCTTCTTGCCCATATTAAATCCACTCCACCCACTAAGAGTATCTCTAACCGAATAAGGCAGGACCCAAGAAACACCAAAAAGAGCAAATAATAATTCCCATAACACTCTAGCCTTGGAGCACTGAATAAGAATATGATCAATAGATTCTTCTTCCTCACAGCAAAGAAAGCATCTGTTGGCTAAACACCGACCCCTCTTCTTGAGTTGATCCAAAGTTAATACCTTACCCCAAAAGCTTCCCAAGCAAAGAAACCCACTTTAGTAGGCACACAAGGATTCCATATAATATTGATAGGGAATTGAACACCTCTTCTTGAATCTAAAATGCTATAAAGAGATTTAACTGAGAAAATCCCATCCTTTGTCTCTTTCCACAACAAACAATCTTCCACAAGAGGATTAAGCCTCCTCCCCGAATTATCACAAGTAATCTCTCCACCTCCTCCACCTCCCAGTCATTAAAGGGCCTAGAGAATCTGGGACTCCAAACCCCTTCACCTCCAGAATGGTCCCACATCTCCTCTATCCAAGCCTCTTTATAAGCTGCAAAGGCATACAAAGAGGGGAATGAATTACAGAGAGTGGAGTTCCCACACCAATTATCTTTCCAAAATTTCACCCTTCTACCATTTCCCACAGAGAAGCCCACCCTGTTTTGCAAAAGAGCACCTTCCTTCCTTATATCCTTCCAAAAACCAACTCCAAAGCCCTCCCTGACCTCTTTAGAGTACCACCCCCCTTCTTCCTCCCCGAACTTCCTACTAATGACACGCCTCCATAGTTTATCCCTTTCATTTGCAAAGCGCCAATTCCATTTACAAAGAAGAGCCTTATTGAGAATAGACAAACGTCTAACTCCCAAACCACCCTTACTCTTATCCATACACACGATATCCCATTTTACTAGATGAGGCTTTTTCTCCAAAGCTCCTCCTCCCCATAAAAAATCCCTTTGAATTTTTTCCAATCTTAAACTAACCGCTCTAGGAATTCGAAGTAACGACATCAAATATATAGGCATACTTGACAAGGTACTCCGAATAAGGGTCATTCTCCCGCCTTTAGAGATGAATTGCCTTTTCCACTTGGCAAGCCTTTTTCGGAACCTTTCTTCCACTCCATCCCAAACGGCCACGGACTTATGATTCGCCCCCAAAGGGATCCCCAAGTAAGTAGTTGGCAGCCTACCCACTTTACAACCAACCTCAAGAGCCAACAACTCCAAATTCTCTACTCTCCCAACCGGCAAGATTTCGCTCTTATCCAAATTGATTCTCAATCCTGATAAGGCTTCAAACCACATCAACAACCAGCTCAAATAAGTCATCTGATCTAGGGATGAATCACAAAAAACTAGAGTATCGTCAGCGAACAGCAAATGAGAAACCAACGCCCCGTCGCCTCTTCTACCTTTTATCCTGCATCCTGAAAGGAAACCCCCTCTCACAGCCCTATGAATAAGCCTACTAAAAGCCTCCATCCCAATCACAAAAAGATAAGGAGAAAGAGGATCTCCCTGACGCAAACCCCTTGAACTATTGAAGAAGCCCTCTGGGGTACCATTGATTAATACCGAAAAAGTTGCTGTGGAAATACACCAAGATATCCAACCAGTCCACCTCTCCCCAAATCCCATTCTTTGCAAAACCGACAACAAGAAATTCCAGTTTAGATGGTCGTAAGCCTTTTCTATATCCAGCTTACACAACACACCGTTCTCCTTACTTTTCAGCATTGAGTCTATTGCCTCATTGGCAATTAGGGCTGCATCTAGAATTTGTCTACCTTCAACGAATGCATTCTGAGCTGAAGACACCACCTTTCCCATGACCTTTTTGAGTCTGTTAGCTAACACTTTCGCCAACAGTTTATACAACCCCCCTACCAAACTTATCGGTCTAAAATCCCTAAGATCCTCCGCACCCGCCTTTTTAGGGATAAGGACCAGAAAAGTTGAATTAAGGCTCCTTACGAATCTGCCACGCTCATGAAATTCCTTAAAGAAGCCCATAACCTCTACTTTCACAAACTCCCAACTAAATTGCCAAAATCTGAGAGAAAAGCCGTCTGGTCCAGGAGCCTTGTCTCCATTCATATCTGATAAAGCGGAAAAGACCTCCTCCTCTGTAAACACCTCCTCCAACCTGGCTGCCTCCTCACCATCAATCCTATTAAAAGCCAAACCATCCATAGATGGATGCCATTCACCAGGATCAGTCAAAAGATTCTTAAAAGCTCCAACCACCCCTCCCTTAATTTCCTGCTCCTCTGTTAACCAAGTTCCATTCACCTTAATCTTAGACAAGCAATTTTTCCTTCTATGAGAGTTGGCCATCTTATGAAAAAAGCCAGTATTTTTGTCTCCCTCCTTCAACCACACCTCTCTTGATTTTTGCCTCCAAGAAATTTCCTCCATGAGAACCCATTTTTCAAAGTTCTCTTTTGCCTCCTTTCTAGCCTCCAGCTCCTCCATGGATAAAACACGTCCCTTCTCCTGATTATCCCAGAAATCCACTTTATCCAAAGCCAATTTCTTATTCACTCCCACCTTTCCAAAAACCTCTTTGTTCCAAGATTTTAAGATGACTTTCAGAGCCTTCAATTTCTCAGCAAGGATGAAACTGAAGGAACCACTGAATCTTAAACCTCGCCACCACCCACCAAGCAAATCCTTAAATCCCTCCTCCTGAAGCCACATATTTTCAAACCTAAAGGGGACAGGCCCCCTCCTCACCCCTCCCCCGTCCAAGAGGATGGGAAAATGATCCGACACTGGCCTGGACAGTGTACTCTGCACCACCCTGTTAAAGTAGCCCTCCCAGTCCTCCGTCACCAGAAAGCGATCAATTCTAGACATAGTTTGGCTGTTCAAACCTCCACTCCAGGTAAACGCCCCCCCCTGAAGGGGAAGGTCCCTCAACTCCAGCTCATCAATCACCTCCGAGAATCTTCTCATTGAAGTAGACATTCTGCCTCCTCTTCTTCTCTCATTCGGGAACCTGATCATATTAAAGTCACCTCCAATACACCATGGATCAGTCCATAGCCCACGGATGGCCCCTAATTCTTCCCAAAAATCTTCTCTGTCTCTTTTCAGTGTAGGGCCATACACACCTGAGAAAGTCCATCTGAATCCATCTTCCACATTCTTAAAACGACAGGAAATGGAAAAGAGTCCCACTTCCAATCCCATTAGCTCTAGCACCCTGTTATCCCAGAATACTACCACCCCTCCAGCTGCTCCCCTAGCATCCAAGGCTCCCCACTCCAGAAATCTCCCCACCCCTAGGCTCCGAACCACCCCTAATGACATCTCAGTCATTTTAGTCTCCTGAAGGCAGACTAAATCCACATTTTGGGATCTAATTAAGGCTTTAATTAGTTTTCTCTTATTTCTGTCATTCACCCCACGAACATTCCATGATAGAATTTTTAATTTCATTTAATACACAAAGCTCTGTCCCCTCCTCTTCTGACCGACCCTTTCTTTCTGCTTTCACCATCATAATTAATTGAACATTCTAGCTTTTTTACTTCCCGATCAAACCTAGTCAATCCAAGAGTTCCCTTTTTCTTGCCTTGGTCTCTTCTGGATTTCAGTTTTAGCAGTAACTGTAAGATTTCCCCCTCAACACCTTCAGTCGAGAACCCCAATGCCTTACTGAATTTCACCAAACTACATTCATCCCACTTATTCCCGAGATCCATCATTTCTTGCATCACCTCAACAACATCTGACATATTATTGCCCTTAGACTTTTCTTTCCCCGATTCCATCCTCCACGAGCTGCCATCTTTCATCACTGCACACAACGGAGTTTGATACCCAACACCAACAACATTCTCGTCTAATCCCGAAGAGCCCCTCACCACCAAAGCCCTCTCGCACCCAGAAGAAGAAGAAGAAGAAGAGATGAAATCCCGAACCCCCCCAACCTCCTCAAGATTTGACTCGTACCTGGATGCCTCGGCTGCTAGAGCGTCGTCGGTTAACCGTGCCCTAGACACCATTGAAGAATCCTCAGAAGCCCTCTGATCCCCTCCGTGACAGCAGGCGACCCCCTCGTCGTCTCTAACACCAGCCCGCGAATCCTCCTCAGTAGCCCTAGCTCCCATTTCCACTTCGTCAGCAAGAGAGAAAGCCCTAATACCTTTTAACCCCTCTTTCGCGGGCCCACAGCCCATCTTAGCCAAACCTGCCCAGCCCACTAAGGAACCCTTGATATAAAAAGGCTTCTCCTCACAGCCCATCTGCCAACCTTTTAATATAATGGGCTTTGCTTCCTCCAGCCCAATCGCCTTGTCTTCCTCACGGTCTGGACTGCTCTTCATTACCCCAAGCCTGCTTCTAAACTGGGCCTCCCCAAAATCAGGCCCAACCTTAATGGCGGCAGGCCCCAACCCAACACCACCCCTTGTGACCCCTTTACCTGCTCCCTGACCCCTATTCTCTAGCCTATCCTCTCCATACGTCTCCTCCACACCAGGCCCCTTTGCAGCTAGCTCCATAGAGAAAACTGTAGCTCCTTTCGAGGAGCTTCCACAGGGCGGCTCACTCTGAAATCCCATCTGCTCCAACAGCTGCGCCTCCTTCTCCAACACGTTTCCTCTGCACACGTCACCTAACCCACTCCCTTCCTCAACTTCAGTCTCTGTATCACCTTTCCGTCCCCCGCTTCCCGCCGGCATCACCTGAGAATACCAGGGCTGGACTTCCCACCACAGCTGGATTGAATAACATCCTGATCCTTCCACCAGCTGGACTGAGGAAGGGAAATCCCTTCCTTCCACCCTCACCAACAATCTAGCCCATTGAAGATTGGCCATAGAAAGTGTTTTTTCATCCACATTAAACAGACCACCACAGCCATCCCCAATCAATTTAAACACCTCTCGGCTCCACAGATGAAGGGGAAGGCCCACCACTCTCACCCAAGCCTCTTTAACCATGACTTTATTACCCAAGCAACCCACCTCCGGATGCCATTTTTCCAGAATTAATTCATTGTCTTTCACCCTTCTCTTCCCTCTTGACAAGACACGTTCAGCCTCACTTGAACATTCAAACTCAAAGAGCAGAAACCCTCCTCCCAAAACATGTATGTTCAAATTACCTTTTAGGAGCCAAGCTTGACCCGCCCAATGCTTCAGGAAATCCAGCTCTAGTGATAGATTCACACCATTTTCCCACCTGCCCACTAAACATCGATCCAATAGCTCAACTCTTTCTGGCTTCACCCTCCTTCCCACCTCCAACCAGACCTTATCTCCTATTTTACCCGCTCTTGATTTTGTTACATCCGCATAGGACCTTGTTTCTAGTTCCAATTCCTTCTTCTGCACCTCTCTAAACAGAGGAATCTTTAAGCTTCCAATGGGGACTACTCCCACCTCTCTCAGCTTCTCTGCTAAAATATTCCACCCACCTGACAGCCCCTTCCCTTCTGGGAATATTAAGCAAAAGCGTTTTGCCTCAACGTCACGGACCGAGCAAAAGATGAATCTTCCCGCCTCATTTAAGCGTTTCTCCAGCCTGTAACTCCTGCCCTCCTCCTCCCAAGCTTGGAACCAACCTTTATCCTCTCCGCCTCTGCAACAAAACTCAACTCCGGCCAGCAACCTACCTAGACTAACGTCCCCAAATCTAATCCAAGATGTTATACCTTTGCTTTTCTCCCAAATGCACCCTCTCAGTTTAGCACCTGACTCCTCAATCAAAATCTCAAAGGATTTTGACTCCACAACAAACCGAACTCTTCCACCCCTAGGAACTACCTTCATCACTCCGATCTACGGGTATACTCTATGACAAGCAATACTCAGAAACAGAGAAGATACAAGCAGATGAAGACTTGGTAGGGATGAAAGATTCACTTTTAAGTCACTGTTTCTGGAATTAAGCAGAAGGGGCAGCAGAAAGTCCCCAGCTTACGAGGTATGGGTGCCAGTGGTTCCCTCCAGAGTGGAATTTTATGCATGGAGGTAGCTCAGGGAAGTCCTCACCATTAACCACTTGATGCAGCAAGGTTTCACATGATTTATTGGTGGTGCTTGCACAAAAAAAGTCAGCAGTCAACAAACCACGATATTATCAACTGTTGGGAAGCTGGAGAACTTTGAACCTTACTGTCTTCACTTTTTCTGTTCAGTGGGTGCCTCCATTTTTTAAGGAAGACAATGCTAATGTTTGTTTCCATAGCGTTGGAAGAAACTAGCAGAGGGATCTGTCAGAAGGAAGAAAATCCAATCTTGTAGCTGAAGGATAACTTTCATTTGGACCTTTTCTTTTTCTGTAGACCAGAGGCTTCCCATGTAGATTTTATTTATTTATTTATTTATTTATTTATTTTTGTTTTGTGGGCAAAAGAATTTTGATTTTCTTTTCTCACTTAATCCATTATGTAGGGCTCTTCATCTTTGCTGTTTTCTTTGGCATGTGACCGTCCAGATATTTCTCCTAGCTATCTATGAAAAAAGTTGATTTAAAGATTCCAGTATTTGATGCTTGCCTTCACTAGGAAACCAGAACAATGTCTTTACTTATTAATGGTGATCTGACTACAAATATTCAGGAATTCACAGGTCATATATTTCAAATTTTCAGAATCAGTCACTTTTCCTTCTCTTTGCGACACATAAGAAATGATAAAGTAATAAAGAAAAAGAAGGGCCAAACCCCAAGCACAAACAACATAAATTAAATTTATACAGAGGTAAAACAGTGCCATGCTTATAAGACAAAAACAAAAGAGCCACCACATGCAAAAAGAAAGAATTCAACAGAGCTGAGACTCATAATTATAAGGATGATACTACCACCCCTATACTCCCTGTGTACGTGGGGTAGGCTGCAAAAACTTAGCCCTAGAGAAATAGAAAAAATGAAAATCATCCCAATCATGATTTTCTTCCTCACCATCTTCCAATTGCTTTACAAATTCTCAATGCATTTTATTGTCTCATCCTTCAATGTAGCTACATTGTCACTCCTGCCAAGTATTTCCTTGTTATTGGATCCTTTGTATTCTTGGAAGGATTTCTCATCCTTTGCTTGTTTTCAAAATCCATATCAATGAATAGCTTCTTTCTAATTTTTTATTTTATTTAAAAAAAAATGTTCTCAATGCATGCAAGTGCCTACAATCACCTTCCCACATGCTTGCCAACACTGTAATAAATGAAACAACAGAGAGCATAAAGCTAAAATATGATGAAGTACCATCAATAGTAGCCTACAATATAATACAATACTAGCTATACTAGCCTATTAGATGAGCCTAGGACCACTCATGTGCCAGTTAAGTTGCCTATGGTGTTTTAAAAGGATTTTATGCCTTGAGGAAGCATTAAGAAATAATGGTGAGACTTAAGTCTGTAGTTGAGGATTAAGCCTCACCCTACCAAGGCACACAACCTTGAGGCTTAAGCCTCAGATATGATGGCACGTTTATGAGTATTTGTTCTTCTTGGGCCTCCATATCCAATGGATTTTTAATGTTTTTAGGCTTTTTTTATTCTATTTTGTAAGTTTTGAGTCATGGGCTTAGATCTTGGGTAAATTTCTGGGTCTTAGATCAATTTCTTAGGTTGATTTAAAAAAATAAATAAATAAGAGGGGAAAAGGAAAGATATTTAGAAGGAGAAGAGAAGACTTCTTGGCTGTTGGCTGGGTCCTGGGTGCTGGGTTCTTACTTCCAGAGGAGGACTACTTTGCTGCAAGAGTCATCAGAATCACAGCTAGAATCGCAATGATGCCTCCTTATAGCCACCGCTTTGCTTAAAGCTTAAACCTATGATGCTGCAATTGGTGGTTGAAAAGAAACATGGGTGGAAATTGATATTGATAGAGAGGATGATAAAGCAATTAGATATAATAAAGATTCCTTACATGATCCCACTAGTGTTAATGATGGTGATGCTTAGGAGTGATGAGTAATTTCATCAAACCATGACTCATGAGACAGAGTTGCATTTTGGAAGAGGGAAAGATGAACTAAATTGGAAACTTTTATGAAAAACAATGAATTTTCTTGAATTCAATCGTTTTCTTATTACTCTATTTTTATGTGAATTTTATTTTTTAAAGGTTTTTTCCTTTAATTGAGGCTTACACCCCATTCCGCCTCAAGACTTACACCTTGCCTCTATCAACTATAATAGCACTAACACTCCATTGCCTCAATAAGAAAAATATTATACAGAGTAATCCTGGACACAAGCTAATAACATCATCCCTAGCAACCATGGTCAATTGAGATATTATGGTAGTTTCATGTTTGATGATCGCTGTTTCAAAACCTTTTCTAATCAGAAACAAACAATCCAACAACATGGGAGAATGACCCATCCTTCCGAAACATGGACCGTATCAAAACATAATGATGACAAAGGAATTCTTTTGTTTTTTTAATAGGCAAAATAAGGATTAAAAAAGGCACCTAAAAAGGGAGGCCAAACCATCTGCAGTGTGGCTAGCTACACAGGGTATCCAAGAGAAGGAACAACTCAAAGCTCTAGTCATGCCAATGGATTTGCACATCAAAGAGTAGCATGGTAGGTAATAGGAAAGCAGAATTAGCAAGATGGCAGGAGCATGTTTCACTCATGGACCAACAACAACACCCATGGGAAGTGCTTGGTGCAAACTAAAGATTCTGAAAAGGCAGAATGATGTAAAAGGAATAATCCACAGAAAGCCACATCAGTGGAGTTCAAAATGCATCTAGATAAAGTAGAATTGCAAGGTTCAATTTATGTGCTACAGACAAACAAAGAATGAAAAAGAAAGAAAAATTCTGGTCCATTTTCTGTTTCATTTTCTTCCAACAACAATGAAGCCAATATCAGGTAAAGGGGCACTCCATGAACCTTACAGATGAAAGACATATCCAATATGAAATTGTAGGAATTTCAAGAAATATCTTGTTTCTTACCACAATATCAGAAAAAAAAAATGATTGAATATATATTTGAAGAAAGACTAGTGACATAAGTCCAAAAGGATAGAAACAGTTACCTGCATGTATCGTACAACAGTGCTAGTATAATCAACTGCTCTTCTTTGGGCCAGCTTTCTCATTCTTTTTGCAGCAAAACTATCGGCATGAGCTGTACCAACCATTTATAAATGAAAGAAACATTAGCAAAACTTGACCAATCCAAAACAAGAAGGAAAAGTAATGGCAACTTAACCATTCTAAAACTTGCATGCTTGAGTGCCGTAAAATTTAGTAGTTTGTAAGAAGCAAGAACAAAGACCACACTTGCTCAACTCCACAAGGATATGCACTTTGAAGCACAGTAAGTAATTCAGGATTCACAATAATTCAGCAGAGGACTGATTTCTGGAAATTATTATGAAAAATAAGACAAACACTTAGATGAAAATTATGGAAAATCTATGGAGAAAAACAGACAAATTCTGAAGTGAGTTTGGAAGTAGAAAAAGTGATGTAGTTTAAGTTCATAAAACATGTCTTTTCATTCAATCGTTCAGAGTAATTTGGCCTATTACAAATTACTGAAGCCGACAATATATATTCCATCTTTTCTGGTTCGCCTTAAAAAAATCAAGAGGGAATAATTTGAAAATTTTTGTTTCCCCACGAAGAATATCAAAATGCCTAAGAAAACAAAAGCTACTTTGACTCATTGTCTAATACAACCACTAGGATAGCTCAGTCACAAATTTAGATTCGGAACTCACCTGCTGCAGAACAAATCTTGATTCAGGAGTCATTCAAGAAAATAACACCAGGAAATTAAAAGTAATAAAAGAAATAGATATCCAGAGAAAGAGGGGGAAAATTAAGAAAGCAGTGTTCTCAGTCCATAATTATCCAAAATAATTCGGAATATCAGACACATATGTCATTCATATTTTGTCAAAAATTCGAGTACAATTCAAAATTTTCTTTACACCGCGGAAAGTAGAGATAAAAATGGAACACCCAAAGTGCAATTTTTCTACCAATTTCCTCGACATTCTCAGCAAACCGAACAAAGAAAACAGCAGAAACATGAACAATGTGAAAAACCATACCGTCATAAGGAGGAGCGGATGGATGGTGATACTCGGGGGCGAGATTGGTGGATGAAGCCGAGGGCTGGCGCATCATCGGCGGAGGAGGTGGCAGTTGCGATTGCGGTGGTTGTGGTTGAGACGGTGGTGGGGGCAGTGGGCCCCTGTGAAAGTCTCCGCCTTGCTGCTGCTGCTGCATCTGCTGTTGCTGGTGCATCTGCTGTTGCTGATGCATCTGCTGTTGCTGATGCATCTGCTGCTGCTGCTGCTGCTGCTGCATCTGCTGTTGAGGATCACCGTACATCATTGTTTCCAAAAGAGGTCAAAGCAGCGAAGATGTAGATATGCAGAAGATCGAGGATGAGAAATCCAAAACCCTAACCCTAACCCTAACCCCTAAGGAAAAAAAGTGGGAAAGAAGGCATCAGAGCATAAACCCTAATAGTGTGCAGTGTTTTTGCTGTCATAATCGATTACAATGAAAGTGATAATAATTAAGAAATTGGACAACATAAAGATAAACGGTGCTTATTTTTTTATTTTCATAAAATTAAAAATAAAAACAAAATATTTTTAATTTTTCTAATACTTAAAATTTTTAATTTTTTAAATATTAAAAAAATTAAAAATATTTCCTAAAATCACTACCTAACAAAATTTTTAAACTATTATTTTAATATATTTTTATTTATTTATAATTATATAAATTTTTAATTTTGTCATCCTCATCATTCTAGAAATCAAATTCTTAAAATATTAATAATTTAAAATTTTAAAAATGATTTTTTTTCTCATTTGAATAATAAATTTTTTTACTATTAAAAATTTATTTTTCACAATCATCTAAAATTTTAATTTTCTACTTATAATCATTTCAAATAAATTGTTTTACTCAAAATTTACCATGGAAAGTCTAACAAATCCCTAAAACATCAATAATTTAATATTTGAAAAAAAAAATTGCTTCTAAATAATAAATTTGTTATTATTAGTGACACACTTCAGTTCCTGATTGTGCTGAAACTTAAGTGTTAAAAAATTTTAATGTTAAAATTACAAATTTGAAAATTATTTTCTTGTTATTTTTGGGAAATTGTTTTTATTAATAATTTAATTTTATTTGTCTCAAAATTTTCAACAATATCAATTAAGAAAGTTTTATTCACCATTTTTTTTTCTTTTATTTTTTCTAATTTATTTTCTTCAAATTTTTCAATAATAAATATAGTATTTTCTTTTTAGTATTATCTAATAACAAAATCAAGGAAAATAAATTAGAGTAAAAGATTGCAATAGAAAAATAAATAAAATATTATATAACATATATAGTTAAATAATGTATTACCTAACTTTAATAAAAAAGAATATTATTTTTTATAAATAAATAATTAGAATTTTTTTTTTTTAAGTTAGATTAAGTGACTCAAGTCTAAGGTGGACTTAAGTCACTTAAGTTCATAGAAAGCCTCTAAATTCCTTTCTTACAAATTAGGGCTTTAGTTTTACTTCATGTTTACTTAGAGAGGGAGAACCCTAGCCTTTGTGAGATCTCCACCATCTCAGTGTTTGGATTTAAGAAGTCAATGAGTGAAAAACCTTGTGTTCATGATATCTTCTACGAATTGACACTTTCTTCATTGACTAGAATTGATTTGGGAATATTCAGGTATGATATCTAATATTTAGATTTAGGGTTATTGATGGTTTCTATTGTCATGTTTTCCACTATGCTTAAATCCAAAGAGCACTAGAGATAGTTCTGCATGTACCCCCACTATTCAAGGCTGGGAATGAAGAGATCTAGGGATTCCCAACAAAACCCTATTTTGTATCATTGTTATAATTATTCTAAGTTGTGCTAACTCTATTTTGTAGGGTTATTTCATTCATCCTATCGGTTCTAAGGGATGAATGCATGATGTTTTCTTTATTTCATGAATATGAATGGATTTGATGTCTAATATTTTGATTCTCTATCTTAGGTTGTAAGCTTTATGGTTTGAAACATAGGATTCTTATATTTCAATAGTCAAAATCAGTTGTTGTTCATAGATGGATTGTAATCTCTATTTTGGAGGAGCCTAGGGTTTTCCATTCTTTATAAAAATCATATATTTATCCATTTATGGTGACCCAAGAGAAGAGATTGAAAGTTTGAAGCATTCATGAATGTTCATGGTGAGAAACCAACCTTCAAAGGTAAGTCTTTTGGTAGAAAAAATTAAGGTTGGAAAAGCCGGAGGAAGGTTCTCATATTTGAAGATGTAATGACTACACTTGAGCAACCTTTCAATGCCCTCCCACTGCTCTTTCCAACATTCAAAGGCTAGAGCACTCTTCCAATGCCCCCTTTAGGCTTTAAGTAGCTTCCAATGTCCTTCCAACACTCTCGAAGGCTTGAGCGCTTTAAGTCACTTCAAGTGCTCCTTCTATTCTAGCCATTCAAATTTTGTTTACCAAAATCTTAATTTTCTTCCTAATTAATTTTGATTCTTAAGGATTACAAATATTTTCTTTAAAAATATTTTTGAGAATCCTTGAAGAATTAAATCTTTCTTAATGGGATAAAATGCTCACAAGTTTTTCATAAATTAGAAATTTCCTTATTACGCTAACGTTTTCAATTTGGAAAATAATTATTTTTAAAATTTTCATTAGAGATAATTTACCATTAAGAGACATTACCAAAAGGTTTGAAGAAAACTTAGTAATTTGATGGGATTTTTTTTTTTTTTTTTTTTAACATTTCTAGGATCAAATATTTATGAAAATTTGAATTGTGTAATGAAGGAGAAATTATGAAAACAAACTTCAAGATTTAAGAGTAGAAATTTTATAATAATAAATTCATATTTAACTTTATACCAAATTAAATTTTAAAATAATAACAGCTAAATTTTATTAAAATTTTAAAACATTTTGGTTGTTTGCAACATTAATGCTTCTATAATTATTGGAAAACATGCAACAATTTTACTATATTGCTCATATATTTTGACTAAGCAGCTTGTCTCCTTTTCCTCATGAGTATCAACCCATTTGACTGAATGAATCCCTTTTATAATTTTATTAAGAGTTTGTAATTGGGAATAAAATATTGGTTTTTAACTAGTTCGGGAAGAAAGTATCGGGTTTTGAATATAAGAGGATAAAGTGTAAAAGATGTTAAAGATTGAGGGGGTAAAGTGTATTTAGCTCCTTTAAGTTTAATAAAATATTATTGGTTTAATGACTTAATTTAAATTACTAGGTAAATTAAAGCCTTGTTTGTGTTGATTTTTAAGAAGTTAAGACCTTTGAAAGAATTTTTATGTTAATTTAAGAAGTTAAGAACTTTTTAAGAAGTTAAGCCTTGTTAATTTAAGTCAATAAATTTTTTTATGTTTGTATGACTAATTTTGTTTAAAGAGTTTAAGGCTTAAAAGGAATTTAATAGAAAAATGTTATTTTTTATAGAAGTTTTATTTTGGCGTTTACTTAAGTACTTTTTATATTTAATAAAACTTTTATAATATCAATATTATCCTTTAAAAATTTTGATATTGATTCTATTTTACCTTCTTGCAAAAGCTAAAAATACAAAATTGTTTCAAATGTGTTAAGTATTGTTGATAGAATAACTTAATATTACACCCTAAGATTGAAAGTAAATTTGATGAATTAATTTACTGAGTCAAGTATAATTTAACTTAAAATTATCTTAAATTATTAAATATTAAATATTACTAATCACAATCCTTTCCTTATTATGTTAAAAGAGTTGACTTTAAAATAGGTCATTATAGAAGTGCAAAAAAAAATATTATTCTAGATATTGTACGTTTTAGGTTACAACTTTAAAATATTTCTACAAAGTTAAAGAAGAGTTCATACTTATATAGTCTTTAAATTTTTCTCCCCGAGAAGATTCTTGAAACTATATAAATATAAACTTCTCTTAACTTTATATATATGTTTCAAAGTCGTTAGAGCTTATTTAGGTACTTAGGTTTAAAGCGGATAATATTTATACAATTGAGAGAGAATATTTTTGAATTGTTTTTAATTATTTTCACTTATTTTTAAAAATAATTATACAAATATGAAAAATAATAAAAATAAAACACTATAATAAAAGTTATTTTTAAAACATATTTAAAAATATAGAAAACAAGTTAAAAATATTTCAAGTTCTCAATTCTACAAAACATTTAAAACGGTTTTGCAAAATTGTTTTTAAAAACATTTTCTAAATATAACCTTAAAATTCCAAGAAAGTAAAAAAGAGTGTAAAGATCTTTGAAGTTAAAACTTACTAGTAAGAGGATTAAGGAAGCGTTGCAATCCATTGGATTAGCTCTTGTTCTTAGATGTCATATGTAAATGAAGAGATTGATTGCCAGGTCTCTGGCTTTGTCCATGAATAATGGAGGCGTCTTGTCTTTGGAGTCGAGAAGAACGTGGCTCGATTCTTGGTACCAAGCCCACAGTGCTTGGTGATGGGCATATATGGCTTTCATGACAGGACGGAGATGTTTTGGATCATTTGATTAGATGCCTTGCAAGAATGCATTATTGATACCTTGGGACGAACTATTTTATAGACTATAAGAGGAATAATTAATTGGGTATTCTTGGGTTTCATCATTAGATTGATTGATTGTGGCTTGAAAATCCAGCCTAATTGATGATGGAAGCCTTTGGCAATAAGGCACTCTTTATACCTTTCAATGCTACTATCAATGACATGTTAAGTGGCTACAGGCGAAATGGCAGCACTTCTGCTAGAAGTATTTTTTATTGGAAGTGTTATATTTTATAACACTTCTGTCAGAAGTACTTTTATGATAATATGAAAAAGTAATTTTAATAGTGTTTTTAACAATATGTTGCATAAGTTCAAAAACGTTTTTAATATTAATAAATTATTAAAAAGATGCTCATTACAAATATATATATATATATTATAATAAATAAAAAACTTTTATTACAAAAAATATATAAATATTCGTATTGTTAGAAAAAAAAACTTAAAAAATTATTTTTATGATTATGAAAATAGAAACAATGTAGAGTACACAAGAAATTAAAAATTGATGTCATTGAGCTTATCGCATGATAAGCTTGTAGTGATTTCTAACGAGATTCTACAAAATCTCAAAATTATTTTCTAGATATTCGTTCTCCAATTATTGGTGAAAATTTTTCAAAAAATTTTGAAGAGAGTGAAAAGGAAAGAAGGGTAGCTGAAAAGGAAAGAAGGGTAGCGGAAACACTCTTAGTATTTTAGAAATATTTGAAAATTTTTTAAGTGTTTTTTTTTTAAAAACACCTCCCAAGTGTTTCCCTAAAAAACACTTCAAGTATTTTTTTAAATTTTTAAAAATATTTTTTAAAATATTATCAAATACCTATTTTTTAGGTTAAAAACATTTTTAAGTGTTTTTAAGGATAGAAACACTTTTAAAAAGCATTAACAAATGAGCTCTAAGTTCCCAAGTCCCATTTTTTAAGTAAGACATCAAATTTTGTATTCATTTTCAAGGCTTGAAAGAGGTTCAAATATTCTTAAGGGTAGTTGTCATGATTACACCACTTTTAAATTAGGGTCGATTTCAATTATCTCTTATATTTGACTAAATACATCTAGTCTTTACGGATTTAAAATTTTATCAATTTTTTTATTTAATTTTGAACAAGAGAGAAAATGAGTGAAAATAACATCCGAAAAGAATATGAAAGATATTTGATAAAATTTCTAATCAATAGTGACTAGGTTTATTTTAGCCAAAATATCAGGAGAAGTAATGAAATTAGCCTTTTTAAACTATCGCTCTCTTAGAGTTTGTTTCATCGTGCTTTTGGAGAAAACACTTTTAATATAAAAAGTATTTTTGAAGAAAAATAAAAAGTTTGACAAAATTTAGAAAGCACTTTTAAAAAATTTTAAAAATATATATGGTGTTTTGTGGAAAAGCATTTGATAAGTGATCTTTTTAAAAATATTTTTAAAGAAAATAGTACCATTAAAAGCATTTAAAATAAAAATATTGTCAAATAATTCTTAGAGTTTATTTGATGGTGGTCTTAAGAACACTTCTAGTATAAAATATGGTCTTAAGAACACTTCTAGTATAAAATATCGCTTGGAAGAAAAATTAAGTGTTTGAAAAAATTTAAAAAATATTTAAAAAAATCACCAATAATGGTTTTTGATAAAAAAAACACTTGATGATTGATTCTCCCAAAAATACTTTTAGAGGAGACTTCCATTAAAAACATTTAAAATAAAAATATACTATCAAATACGTTATTAGTCTCTAAAAGCCTATTTGAAAATTGTTTTTTAAAACAATTTTTTGTTTTTCAGAACAAAAATACAGAAAATATTGTTTGACAATAAAATTTTTTTTTTTTTTATTTCTCTTCTTAAAAAGAAAAAATCAGGATGTTTTCAGATAACATTTTTAATTATTTTTTATTATTTTAAAAAATAATTATTCAAATATATAGAATGATTAAAAATTAAACATTAGATATAAAAAATATTTTGAAAACATATTTTAAAATATTAAAAATAGGTAAAAAAAACATTTTAAGTTTCCAAACAAACTTTTATTATACAAAAATAAGATAATAGTCTTAAAAAATTGTTATCAAACACTATTTTTCAAAATTGTTTTTGAAAACAATTAGCAAACATCCCCTGCCATTTTTATTTGTTCTGCTTCTAGTGGACTTTTTTAAAGAAAATCATTTCACGTTTGAATATGAGCTTAAAAAGGTGTTTCAACTGTGTTTCTGCGAATATCAACGAAAAGGGTGTGAAAAGAGGCTAACTGCCACACATTTGGTTCCTCTCATGATACGGGAGAGATGATCTTTGAGCTGCAAGACTCTGATTCTGAATCTATCATCATTGGGTTTGGCAAGTTTGTTCCCAACTTCTTAAGAGGGGGTAGTTGTAGAGATTAAAGTCTTGATTAATTGTGCCAAATAGTGAGTTGGAGGGGCAACTGGAGGAGATGAGATTAGTAGCGGTGGGAGAGGTGGTTGAAATAACAGTTCTGCTTGGAGGGCTGTCAGACACCTCTTCCCACATGATCAATAAAGATAGAAGAAAGAGAAATGAGAAAGAAGGCTAGTGCTCTGATACCATATGAAGCTGATAATTGTAGCTAGCAAAAACACCTCAATTAATTACTCTATATATGCTACAAGGCAATTTATACTTCACTTACAGAGGATTTGTACAAGGCAAAATCTGAGATTGGGAGTCAAGAGTGTTTACTCGTTGTCCTTCGACAGTTATTCAAACAAATCCACTCCTATCAAAAACCCAATCTCCCAAAACATTCATACAAGTAGTAGAAACAAACCTCAAATTTGAATGGGCGGTGCCATGATCAATAGTAAGGCATGTAGAAGGGTTGGGTTCTGAGAGAACTGGCCACCTCAGTGGCTACAATCATGCATGAAGAAACCCAGAATGTGAGAGCCATCCAGACCACACTGGACACCCAGAAACTCATTCTAAATGGCATCACCATCATTCAGAAGCCCGCTTGATGAGAAGAAGCCTCTGTGGGTGGAGAAGACGGCTAGGACAAGAGACAAAGCCAAATCCGAGGAGCCTGTTGAGGATCAGTCAGCTAATCAACCTTCTGGTGAACAAATCCAGACACTGAAAGGAGTAGAACCCAGTGGCAGAGACCCATTTCTAGGAAAACCCATTTGAAGATCTGCATATAGGTGAAGAAAATGATGGGTTCGAAGACTATAACTGGTATTTGTTTCCAGCTTTTGATAAAATCCCAAGTCTTCCCAACTGCTCATCAACTACTTTTAGTGAAAAGATGGGCAAATAGAGAAAGGATTTAAATAATGGAGACATGCCCTCCAATACACAAAATGATAACAAGAGAAGAGTGTAAGGTTGGCAATCCACCTGATCGGAAGAGACACGAAGGCCTCTATTATTGGACGAAACGTCACTAAAAACACTTCACATTCAATATTCTTTTGTGTGTGTATTTTTGTAAACTTGGCCCCAGGAATCAAGTGGGAGAGCTGTGACCGGCCATGTGGTCCTTATCACTAATCCCATAACCTTTAAAATAAGTCCAAGAGCAGCCTGATCAGCAGCACTGAAAAGTAGAAAAAATTCCTTGTAGGGGCTCCACTTGATTAATCTACTAAATCGAATGCCCAACTTTAAATCCTTATCTACTGTACCATAAAATTTGGTTTGTTAAAGATATTGACAAATATATATATATATAAAGCCTTAGTTATAAAAAAAGTAAGATAAAAGTAAAAATAAATAGAAACAAGATATAGACTCAAATATAAAATAATGAAATCCCACATAGTATGATTGATGGGACCTTTTGGTATATCATTAAAATACATTTGAGACGGGAAAAGGAAAATAAAACGGGAAAAGGAAAATAAAATATTTTTTGAGTTAGCATTTTTAATATATAATAGGAATATAGACTTAAGTATAAAGTAAATGAAATTTGAACTTAAAGTAATGAAACTTAAATTATATATATATATATATATATATATATATATGATATAATTTGATTGATAGGATCTTTTGGTGTATCATGAAGATACATTTGAGATGGAAAAAAAAAGAAAATATTTTTTAAGTTGATTTTTTTAATATATATTAGGAATATTTATATTATGTGTCTTTCTTTTAAAGAAAAATAAATTGATAAGAAGGCTCCTTCTTGGCATCATTCACATGGGACTCACATGGAATGACATGAAAAATTTTGTATAAGGGTGTGTGTTGTCCTTGTTACTATTTTTTTTTTAATAATTCAATAAGATCGACACAATGGGATAAAAGATGTGCAAGGAAAAAGAATAAATTTTTTCCAAAAAAAAAAAAAAAAGAAATATAAAAAAGCATTAGACTCAAGGAAGATGACAAAATTTATGAATATGTTTTGGACAACCCCACTTGAAAATATCCCTTAAAAACAATAATTTTTGGAACATTCTCCAAGGATGTTTGATATTAAATTTGTGTACCCAAACCCAAAATCTAAAATACCATCTAATTAATCTAATACATTCAATAAGTAAATTAATTTTTGAATTTACCACAAAATATCATAATGTAAAAAAAAAAAATGGTAATAGAAGATATTATTATAAGAAAATGACCAATGGAAAAGAGAGAAAAATAAAGAAATAATGAAGTGGACATTTATAATGGTAGATACTAGTTATAATGTAATAGAGTGGATATTGTAATTAAGAATTTGAAATTGACTTTTTACCTAACCTTTTGGATTCCTTCAAAGTCATTTATCTTATGGATAACCTTAGTTGAATTGGTCAATATCCAATGAATGTTGTCGGTGTGGTTTTTTTTTTTTTTTTTTTCAATTTTTATTATTTATTTATTTATTTAATGATTAATTAAATATTTGAGTTTTTAGGAGAAGTTGTTGCTCCACATTTATGATCATTATTATAAATAGTACAATGAAAGCTTAAAGAGAGAAATATTATTTATCATAATTTAAGGAAAATTTTCATGAATATATTATGATTTGTTTTCCTTTAATCATGAGATAATTAAGGGTGCATGTCACAGTATTTCTATGCACAATATTTTTAATAGAAACATTTGTATAGGAAGTGTTTTTAAGAGAATCAATCATAAAGTGTTTATCAAAAAAACTCTATAAATAATTTTTTAATATTATAAGTATTTTTTTAAAATTTCAAAAATATTTTTCTAAATTTTGTAAAATATTTATGTTTTTAGAAAACATTTTTTAAGTTAAAAGTGCTTTATATACCAAATGAACTCTAGAAGTGAAATTATAACTATGAACCTAAAATTGAAATTTTGGTAAAATAAAAAAAAGATTTAATAAATAGAGAAAATGCTAATGAAATTGTGGTAAAATTTACTAAAAGTTAAAATTTAGAAAGAAAAAAAAAGTCTAATTTAAAAAATAATACAACTTTTCTTAGGAATTGTAGTTACTCAAATTTGTTAATAGTTATTATTATTTTTATTATTATTAATATTAAGGAATAGAAAATGACACACCTCATTTTTTCACTTTTTGTGGTCCTTGTAGAAAACAAAAGCTAGAAGCTAACATACAAAACCAAGTTGTATTCAACTCTTCATAATAAATGCCCAATTTCTCACTTCTTATAATACTCTTGTCAAATATTTTTTCACATGTACTTCTTTTCTCCTTCTTGGGATTGTGTGGGCCATTCTTGATCCTCACTTTAGATAGCCATATATTTATCTTCATAATAAATTTATATTTTTAGATATTTTATCTAAACCTTTTTCCTCTTTCCATTAAGATAGAGACCTTATTGAGCTACCAACGACTAACAAGTAAATATCTTCCCCTAGAAGAAAGCTAAATATCTTCTTCTAGAAGAAAGCTGTGGGACCATGGTAGAGTGGGGTCAGTATTTGAAAAAAACCCTCTCATTACTATCTCTGGCTTAAATAGTTAAATGATTGACAATTCCCTACCTTCAATAGTTTAATAATTGACAAAAAAAAAAAACTAAACTAATAGATAACTTATGTTTATTTGCATCTAATGTTATTATATTAGTAGAATCAAGACTTTGATCAGCTGATATCTATTTATCTATTTGAATATAAAAACTATTATATTTATTAAATTAGATTTTTGTCATTTTATTTGAAAACTAATTGATGTCTTAAAAGGAAATTTGAAGTCTCTTAACTACCGTCATTTAGGTGACTTACCCCAAACTTAAGAGCAACATTATTGTATCCCAACAACCCCTCTTCTAACATAATTCTGTTGTAGTTCAAACTCATGACTCTTAGGTTTATACCAATTATGAAATATTGGACTAATAATACTATTTTTTAGAGTTAATTCAGAATTAAATTAATTAAGTTTTGTTTTTAACCATAAAATAATTCTTTCTTTAAGGGTTAATTTGACTCGTCTCTCTCGAAAGTTTAACTAAATACAACTAGTATCCATTGGTTTAAAAATTTGATAAATACCTCTTTTATTTTGAGTTAGAGAAAAGGTGAGTTAAAATATCAAATAAGAAAGATAAGGGAGATATTTGATGAAATTTTAAATCAACGAGAGTTATATGTATTTAGCCAAAACCCGAGGGGAGGTCAATGAAATTAACCGTTTCTTTAATTATTAATCATTGTTGATAATTTTGCTTCATTTAATTACTTGAAAGTCTGTCTTAATATTCCCTAACAATAAAATGTCAGCATCCAACCAGCTATTGGTACACCTATACAAGGAGTTGGGAATCAAATATCAATAGAAAATAATACACCCCACTACCTAGATGGCTGGTTATGATAAAAAGCCATAGATTGCTTGGCCTGTTTGAATAATATAAGAGATGGACAGCCAACCAACCAACACCACAGGGCCCATATAATACCAATCATGGATCTGAACATTATCAATTGGGTCGTGACATGACAACTTTAGAACCTTTCCGTAAAATTATATAATTTTTTTTTAAAAAAGTAAATTATAAAAATTACACTAAGATTTTTCCGTAAAAATTATCTTTGTATTTTTACGTGGTCTTTGGACTTTTTAAGTAATGTCAAACTTTCAATAATTATACTAAGATTTTTCAAAAAAAAAAAAAAGGGATATATAACTCATGTCACAAGTACCTAAATATATTGGTTATTAAAAAAAAAAAAAAATAAATTTGTAAAACAATATTTTTAAATATATTTTAAAATAATTTTAATGTCTAGTATTTTATTTTTAATCATTTTACATGTTTATATATATATATATATATTAAAATAAGTGAAAACAATTAAAAGATGTTTTTTGAAAAAACTTTATATTTTTATTATTAAACGTGTTTTCCTATATTATTTTTTTTATCAATAGAAAATTATTCTAGAAAACTATTGCTAAATATGTCTTAAGGGTTTGTTTCACTTTTTAAAAATAGTTATTAAAAAACGATTTTTAAAAATAGATATCAATTGGTTTTAAAAACAAAAATTTATTTAAAAATTTAAATATGAAAAATAGTTTTATTGGCTTACTCTTCCAAAAATTAGAATACAAGAGTTTTTACAACATCACCATATGTTCAATTCTTTCTCAAAATATTGTAAAAAAAAAAAAAAAAACATATCTCAAATTTATTTTTAAAATAAGTTTTTCTCAAAAGAATTTTTTTTTTTTTTAAAAAAACTATTTGCCCTAATGTCAAACATATTTCTTAGGTTAGAAAAATACATTTTTTTAAAAAATAGAAAACCATTTTTTAACAATGCTTTTCAAAGATATCCTAATGATTTGTGCTTTGTTTTCTAAAATTTCTGATTCCCCCCTTCATATTATAGCTCCAATAATAGAGTCAAGCCCATAAATTCAAAGCATTGAATATTTAAAGTCATTGTCCATTGGAGCAACAAAAAAAAAAAGCCCACTGGACAATAACTTGTGAAATTGATTTTGAATGAAGAGAACAAGAGATATGGTTGGACAAAAACAAAATAAAATAAAAATAGAAACATGAAAAAAAATAAAAAATAAAAAACAATAATACTCCTTTTTGAGGGTTTTAGTCTTAGGTCCCATTTTGAAAAGCTTCTTGCTTTTACTTGTAGAAAATTGAAGTAGAAGTACAAATAAAAATTATAATTTTAAAAATAATATTAATATTATAAAATTTTCATTGTTAGGGTCCATGTTCAAATCCATTGGTTAAATATCTTGAATTACTCAATACTAGTTGTTGTAGATGCGAACAACACCTTGGGGTTTGAGTCCTCATTAAAAGTTATAAGAGCTTGGTACTTAATTATAAAATTTTTTAAAAAATCATTAAATAAAATAAAACTTTTATATAAGAAATAATTTTTAAAATTTTATGTTAAATTTAAGATATAAATATTTTAAATAAAATTAATCAAATAGGTACATAAACTTTTATTTAACTTAACAACTTTTACTTCTCAAAACTTAATCGAAACAAAGACTAAATCATAAAATCATAAAATCATTAAAATTTATCTTTGAATATTCAATGTTTCATACATGTAAGCAAAGATTGAATATAAATTTGTTGGACCCCTTGCAACATGGTAATATCTAATGCTTCTAGTGCTAAGAATAAGTCAAAATAATCATAAAAAATTGAATTGAAAAATGAATAAAAAAAAAAAAAGTTGGAATTGTATATTCCCCTTAACCGTAGTTCATGGCCCAAGTCGACATTTTTCAATTTTATTTTTTTAAAAATACAATCTTAAAAAAAAAAAATTGATCTTAGAAGGGAAATGAGAAAGCATATAATTCTGCCAAAGATAAATTATGTGACAATTTTTTGACTTACATGAAAAATATTACAGAATTGATGTGACAATTTTTTGTGTTTTATTCTCAATAAAAAACCAAAAAAAATATATATATAAATATATGCAAAAATTTATATATGGATATCAAATATGAAAATATAGGTAATCACGGATATATCGGTACTTCGATTTTATGGATATATTGGTTATATCGGTGGATATTTTGAAAAAAAATATCGATAAATATAAAATTGATCAAAATTTATGGAAATGTAAGAAAAACTTCATAAAAATATAATTAAAAATATAATAAACATTTGAAAATTATTTTATTGAATAATTTAATATATGCATGATATGATTTATTATATTTAATAATAATATTGTATGTATGGATTAAAAATATATATTTTATAAGTATACGTTTATTATTTAATTATATTAAATATTATTTCATAATAATATTGGGATATTTAATTATAATATGTCTAATTTTAAAATATATTTAATATTAAAATTATGATCCATTTAATTTAATTATATTAAATAATATAAAATAAATGATAACATATGTATAATTTTTTAATATTTAATTAATCTATTAATGATATTTAAAACACTAAGAAAAAAATTATGATGATAATTTTTATATTTTTGATAATCAATTAAATGAAAAATTTTCATTTAATTATAAAATAATTATAATTAATTAATTCTCTAAAATATTCTTTTAATATTTTGTTTATATCCTGACTTTTAATATACATATGTTTGGTACACTGATGTTTACAAATGGCATAGTTGCCCTAGTGATAGACATATGTTGTAGTATGAGGTTCAAGTCTCTTTACTTGCAAACAATTGGAAGGCATTTTTTGAGTTGCAAAAAATTAAAGGCAGCTTGTTTTGACTAGGGGCCCACTTGCTTTGATTGGGAGAGGGAGCTTGGAGCATGGGGTGCAAAAAATTAAAGGTAGGGGTAGGCTTTGATCGAATGAGGGAGACTGGAGCACGTTGGGAAAATCAACAATTTATCACTTCCAACTGATATATTGATGATTTTTTAACGATATTTACCAAATTTTCTCTTCTCCAATATATCACTATGATATATCATGTCAAAGCCTTCCGATACAAGATATATCGACGATATATCCTTGATATTTTTGTCCCTGATGTATATCACAATTTCATATATTAAATTCTTTGGATATCAATTTAACCTTTACAATTTGTAAGAATTTTACTGATGAGAATTTCTTTCTCTGAATTCTTCTCTTTACTTTCTTTGCTTTTATGACACATTATCAACACAATGCTTCGACTGAAAAAAAAAAGAAATTCATGAAACACTTAATCATATTTAGGAAGGTATACAGTCTTACTTTTTTTCAAATATTCTTATTTTAAAAGATATATGAAAAGTGATATCTTATTTTTATTATTATGATTTCTATTTATATCTCATAACTAGAAGTATGAAGACAGTTATCTCATAGTAAAAACCTATGTAGATAATCTCTAATGTTGTATGATAAGAAGTTATGTAAAACAAAATTATTAATAAACAATTTGTAACAAGATACTATATAAACAATTTCTAATTTGTTTATATAGCAATTAGTTATACATAACAAAGTTGTCAACCAATAATTCTATAACTAGAATATGTAGACAATTTTTAATTTTATTATATAACAAGAAGTTATACGGAGCAAAGTTGTCAGTTAATAATTTTATAGCCAGAAGTTATACAAAGAATATTTTATAACTTAAATTATGCAAAATTTTCATTTTATTATTGATAAGGAATGTGTAACTAAGAAATCAATTAACAAGAACATAATGGGCTTGGTCTCACATGATAATTCAAATTTAAGTTGATTAGTTTATTTCCTTATTTTTACTCATTATGTTTTCTCATTCTATTTCCTTGTATCTTATGATCAACATATTTAATAGATGATTAGAAGACTTCTATTAGCCTTCCCTGATCTAAAGGGAGAGCTGATTTTCATTCATATCTTAAATTATTTTATGGTATTAGAGCTATTTTACTCAATCCTCATAAATGGTCGCCACTATAGATTCGGCCTTATCAGAAACAACCATTCCTTTTGATCAAAACTCTCAACCACATTCAACCAACAGTGAGTCTCAATTCCCTCATTCAACCTTCTAATGTTACATTCCCAATAAATTTTCAATCCACTCATCCTATGCAAACATAGTCCAAGTCTAGCATTCTCAAACAGAGTTTTTCTTGCTTTAGCTTCCCTACTCTTAGAACCTACATCCTATTTTTTAGTCATGTCCGTTCCAGAGTAGAAAACAACTATGATACGTGAGTACAATGCACTCATTCAGAATGATACTTAGTCCCTAGTTCCATTCCCTTCTAACCATAACATTATAGTCTCTAAGTGGATTTTCAAGATAAAAAAATGTCGATGGAAGTGTTCAAAGACATAAAGCTCACCTAGTTGCTCAAAGGTATACTCAACGGCCTGGTTTTGATTTTGATGACACATTCAGTCCGGTTGTTAAGGCAACCACTATTTGCTTGATTCTAGCATTGGTCGTTAATTTCAAATGGACTCTACATCAAGTTGACATCAATAATGCTTTTCTTCATGGTGAATTGTCTGAAGAGGTTTACATGCAACAACCCCTTGGTTTTGAGGACTTTGTTTATCCTAATGATTACTACTAAAAAACCACACATTTTAGATACCAATTTTCATGAGTTTCATACCTTTTGAGTAGTAATTATGCCTAATATGCCCAAGTAATACATTGCTATCCTTGCAAGAGATACTAATGGATTTTTGTGAAGTTTTGGAGATATTTTAAGGTGATTTTTGAAGCATTGAGTGACAAAAGAGAAATAGAATGGAGGAGGGTACACAATGTGGATGATGAGGAAGAGGCAATGCACTTAGACCAAGCTTTGGAGTTGAATTGAAGGTGGTGGAAGTGGAGTCAAAAGAAAGAAATGGGAGAAATGACAAAACGAAGTTGAAAAACCATGTTTTTCAATTTCGCATGAATATGCGAAAAATTCGCACAGACGTGCGAAATAGACCATGGGAGGATTTTGGCTGCAACTCAAAGGGGAGAAGTGAGAATTGATTTCGCATGACCATACAAAAATTTCGCACAGTCATGCAAAATGCTCCAAGAAGACGAAAATGGTGCTGATGAACTTTCTATTTCGCACAATCGTGCGAAATTGTATTTTTTCTAGATTTCTTGGTGAAGAAGCCTTTGGAAGACCTCTTAGATGATGCCAGTGTCCACTTAACCTTGGCCTATAAATAGAAACTTGATTTACTCATTTAAGAACTTTTGATACATTTTCTAATTGTAGAACTTTTCAAATTTTCTCTTTATAGAATTTTCTACTTTCCTTCATTTTCTTTCATTTTCTCTCATTTTCTCACTAGCCAAACATGCCTTGTGAGATCAAATCTCCAAGCATGAGTGGCTAAATCTCGTTTTTCTCGGAGGAGGGAGGATCTAAAGGCAAGATCTATGGTGAATTATATAAATGAGCTTGAATTGCAAAAGTAATTTGATTCAATTGATTGATTAATTGAAATTTGGGGATTTTTCTCTTGAAATTGTCTTGGATGATTACTACAATGCAAACTAGGTAGATTCATTAAATTCTTAATGCTAGATTTGATGAGATTGAATAGTTGCATTGTGTGAATTATTGGAAGATAATTTAAGATGAATTGAATATATGATTTGAATTGATCTATTGGATTAGATGACCTAATTTGAAGATAAATTAGATCTAGATCTAAAGGTAAATAAAAAATCGGTTTAGATGAAAATTTAGGTTTTCAATCTAACTTGATGAAAATGAGATGTCAACATCTATTCACCATGGAAATTGCTTTCTAGAAAATCCTAACTCTAAGAATTTCATTTTTTATTAATTTTCTTCTATTTTACATTTCATTTTTTCTCAATTTGGAATCATTATCATTTCAAATTTTTATCATGAATTGTCAAATTATTTTCACTTGATCTCAATCATTTTTTCTCCTCTCATTTAAGCTTTGATTACCAAGAATAATCCTTCCTCGTGGACGATACCTAAAAACCACTATACTACAGTAGTTTGTACTTAAACCACTTTTTGATCGGGTACAAATTGCTATAGAATAGTGAATTATGTTATAAATTTTGTTTTGATCCAATAAATGACAAAAATTCAAGTGATAAAAAATGGCGTTGTTGCTGAGGATTGTGCCAAGGTGATTGAGGCATTTTTTTTTGGTGAGGATTAAACCTTGTGATCCACATCACAAGATTAGTGAAGTTCTCTTTACCGATTCTCCACTTTCATCTTAGTTTTTTTTTTCTCCAAATTTTATTTATTTATTTATTTATTTTTGTTTTGTTCTTTTTGTTGTGTTTTGGTTTGTCTTTGTTTGTTGTGTAGGTGAACCCTTGTATGCTCCATTGGGAACAAAATTCTAAGGGAAGGTTGGAAATAACTAATTCATCTACTCAAGTGCTGAATATTGGAATTGCTACAAATATAATGGAACCTCAAGGTGAAGATCAACTAAGTCAACATGGTCCTAATGAAGAAAATTTCCATTTGTATCGATCTATGAGGGACCATATGCATCCACCAAGAATGAGTGCATCATCATGCATTGTTTCTCTTAGTGAGCAAATGATCATCAGTTCTTATTTGCTGCTACTTTTTCCTCAATTTCGTGGAATGGAGAATGAGAATCCTTACATTCACATAAAGGATTTTGAAGAAGTATGTCATACTTTTCAAGAAAGGACTGCATCAATTGATCTTATGAGACTTAAATTGTTCCCTTTTACTCTCAAGGACAAGGCAAAAGTATGGCTGAATTCTTTGAGACCTTGAAGTATCCGCTCATGGCCAGAATTACAAGCTGAATTTTTGGAGAAATTTTTTCCAGCTCATCGTACTAGTGGATTGAAAAGGCAAATTTCCAATTTTGTGGCCATGGAGGATAAATTTTTTTATGCTTGTTGGGAGAGATATATGGAGGTTGTCAATGCTTATCCTCATCATGGTTTTGACACTTGGATGTTGGTAAGCTACTTTTATGAAGGTATGACACCGGCTATGAAACAATTGCTAGAAACCACATGTGGAAGAGACTTTATGAGCAAAAGTCTTGCTGAAGCTTTGGATTTTTTGAACTATGTGGTTGAAATATCTAGATCATGGGATGAACCTCATGGAAAAGACTCTAGCAAAGTCAAGCTCCAAAACAATTCTAAAGGAGGAATGTACACTTTGAATGAGGATGTAGATGTGCAAGCAAAAATGGCAACTCTATCAAGGAGATTTGAAGAACTTGAAGCAAGAGAAGCTCATGAAATCAAAGTGGTTAATGATGTTCCAATGCAAATTGCTCAATGCTCTATACGTCAATTTGGTGAACATCTAGTGAGCGAATGCCCCACCATACCAGCTGTTAGAGAAATGTTTATGGAGCAAGCTAATGTTGTTGGATTTGTTAAACACTCCAACAGTTCTCCTTTTTCAAATACCTTTAATCCAGGGTGGAGGAATCATCCAAATCTATATTCGAAGAGTGGACAAGGACAATTTTCTTCTAACATGCAAACTTCTCAACCTCAAGCTTCACCGGTAGAACAAGCTATAGTGAATTTGAGTGAAGTGATGGGTGACTTCATTGGAGATCAAAAGAGTATCAATACTCAATTAAATCAAAGGATAGATCATGTGGAGACATCTTTCAATCAAAAATTTGATAGCTTGCAAACTAATCTCACACAAAAATTTGATAATATGCAGCTTGCTATTTCTAAACTCACAAGTATTGATTCGTTCCCAATTGGTGTCTCAGCAGATTCATGTCCAGTTGGTACTCTTTGATTGAGAGAGTAATCAACAAAATTTAAAACCTATATCACCATGCATTAGGATAGCTTTAGCTAAAATAACATAGTGGCTCTAGGATCGTTAACTGGGAAGGGTTTTCAACTCACAACTAATACCAATTCAAAGTAAATTGGTGCTTTTTCATTTCAAGGTTAGCTTTAAAAGAAGACATAAAGATGTTTGAAAAAGGATTGGTTTTAAGCTAACCAAAAATAGTAACTGATTTTACTTATGAAGAAAAACATTCCTTGGAGGTTTGGGTTCATAGGGGAGGTTCCTTATGCAAAAACAGAGCTCTGATCATTTGGTTCATTTTCTCGCATTAGAGAATTAACATATAGTCAATTCTCTAACCGGTGCTATACAGATGTATCCTTTAAATGGATTTCAGCTCTAATTCCCTCACACTGATGCAACTTGCAATGGCTCGTGCCTCTTACCTAGCATTTGCCATTTAAGGTGATCTTTAACTTTGGACTTCCTTTCTCAAGCTCGCAAGAGATAACTAATGGATGTCTCCTTGGAGTCCAAAAGCTTACCAAGTGTTGGCAATTCTAGAAAATCCTACCTCCAAGTCACTTCCCAAAAGCTTGCAAGAGGTAACTAGTGTATCTCCATGAACGGAGATTACTTGTCTTACCAAGTGTTGGCTCAAGTGAATTGAGGGTGTTTTAAGTTAACTAAAAACATAGAAATCATTAAAGGATCACACTTTCTCTTCATTAATGGCTGAAACCACAAAACTATAAATTCTTGCACTTGGAACCTTTCCCGGCAACCTTAGCTCCAAGGAACTAAAAGTCTAACCACTCATTCTCTAAGAAAACTTCCTCAGAGCTTGTTTGGCTAGTAAGAAAAAGAACGAGAAAACAAAAATATAAATGAAAAACAGAGCAAGTGCTCTGCAAAATATATTTCTTGCAAAATGGTACAAAGGATGCGTCTGAGAACAAGCTTTGACTCCTTACATGATATGTTATCTCCTCTGTAAAAGAAATTACAAACTATATATATGAGGTTATTCACCATTTTCTTACTTAAAGACTAAGGAATCCTATGATAGGTGGATTACAAGGAGAGTTTGGGGATTTATACATCAAATATCTAAAGCAAAATATCCCAAACTGTCGGTCGGAAATATTGTGAAGCTTTAGGAGAACACAGTGGCACTGTGCAAAATCCGGGTAATTTGAAATGTTGACCGCGGATCTCTCCGGGTGAGCGCTATCAGAAGATTCGGACATACCTGTCCGGGGAAGTTGAAACGCCTCTTCTCCCATTCGGCGTCAGGGGATCCGGATGTGAAATGTCCGGAGAAAATGGAATCATCGGCCGGACAGAATTCCTACCCGGGTGGAATGAGCTATACTTGCACGCCGCAAAGGGGACCGTCTGCGTGTGTAAGGTGTAGGGACCCATCCGGCTCAACTCCATCCGGATTCCCCAAGAGGACATGTGCTGTCATGCTATCCAGCACTCGTGAACATCACACTCCGGATGATAGCATATCCTATCCGGATACGTTGTCCGAATCATTTGACTACAGTGAGCAAGCCTTGCTATAGCCCACGTTCTGCTGCTTTTCGATGGTGTGTCCGGACGCCCTGTCCGCACATCTTTTGCCATGGATTCCAAAGAACTCTCCTCAATCTCAGATTGCTTTGGTGATAAAAAAGCTATCAAAACACCAAAACTTAACACAATTTGATTAGAATTGATTGCAAGGGTCCTTAATATGTTAATTGGGTTAAAATGTGATAACTACTACTCAAAAGTGTTTAAAAGAGTTAATTACAAGTTATGAAATAACACTTTTTGAGTAGTAATCAAGTATGCATACGGTGCAAGAAAAAGGAAAATTCCCTTCACAACCTCAACAAAATCCAAGGGGAGTTCATGAAATCGGAGAAAAAAAATGAAAATTCTGCTAAGGTAGATGAAGTGAAGGTAATCATTATCTTAAGAGGTGGTAAGCAAGTTGATCAACCTATGCCAATACCAGAAGAGAATAAAGGAGGGGAACAAAAAGAAAATGTGAAAGAACAAGAAAAAGGGAAAGAGGTGAATGAAGATGATAGACCAAAGCAAGATGAGATTGTTAATGAAGAGGTTAAGAAGGAAGACAAACTCTTATTTCCATCTTTTCCAAAAGCTCTTGAATCAAGGAAGGTGGTAAATAATGCAACAGAGATTTTTGAAGTTCTCAAGCAAGTAAAAGTTAATATACTACTCCTAGACATGATCGAGCAAGTTCCTCCCTATGCCAAGTTCCTTAAAGATTTATGTACAAGGAAGAGAAGCTGGACATCAACAAGAAAACTTTCTTAACTGAACAAGTTAGTGCAATCATCCAATGTAAAACTCTAATCAAATATAAAGATACAAGGTGTCCTACCATTTCGGTGAATATTGGAGATACATATGTAGAGAAAGCTCTTCTTGACTTGGGCGCAAGTGTAAATCTTCTTCCCTATTCGGTGTACAAGCAATTGGGGCTAGGGGAACTCAAGCCTACTTCTATTACATTGTCTTTGGTTGATACGTCAATTAAAATTCCAAGAGGAATGATTGAAGACGCATTGGTTCAAATGGATAAGTTTTACTATCCGGTTGATTTTATTGTCCTTGATATGGAGCCAATAGCAAGAGAACCAAATCATGTTCCAATCATTCTTGGTAGACCTTTCTTAACCACAACAAATGCTTTAATAAATTGTCGGAATGAGGGTGATTCACTTTTGGGAATATGACTCTTGAGCTGAATATTTTTTATTTATGCAAGAGACATCCAAATCAGGATGATGATGAACAAGAAGAGGTTTACTTGATTGATAGTCTTATAGAAGAACATGTGGAAGGAATAATGAAGGAAGAGATGAAGAAGGCTTATGAGGAATTTGAAGAAAATGAACTAGAAGAAAAAGTTGAGAAAGCTAATGAAATTGCCTCCATTAATCATTTTATGCAATGGAAGAAAAAAAAGAAGCCTTTACCTCTAACCAATGATGAAGTAAAGAAGAAAGAATCACCCAAGCTTAATCTCAAGCCATTGCCAAATGATTTAAAATATGCATACCTTGAGGAAGATAAGTATCCGGTGGTAATCTCTTCAAAATTATCATACCAACAAGAAACTAGCTTGTTGGAAGTTCTAAGGAAATGCAAAGAAGCTATTGGATAGTCCATTTATAATCTTAAGGGATAAACCCTTTGGTATGCACTCACCACATTTATTTGGAGGAAAATGCTAAGCTAATTCGTCAACCTCAAAGGCGATTGAATCCTCACATGCAAGAAGTTGTCTGAAATGAAGTACTTAAGTTGTTACAAGATGTAATTATCTACTCTATTTCGGATAGCACTTGGGTGAGTCCCACTCAAGTTGTGCCTAAAAAGTTGGGAGTGACCGTGATACAAAATGAAAAGGGAGAATCTATTCCCACAAGATTGACCACATGATGGAGAGTGTGTATTGACTATCGAAAGTTGAACGCTGTCACAAGGAAGGATCATTTTCCTCTTCTATTCATGGACCAAGTAATGGAGAGGGTTTCAGGACATCCTTATTATTGTTTTATTGATGGCTACTTTGGTTATTTTCAGATTGAGATTGCCTTGGAAGATCAAGAGAAGACAACATTTACTTGCCCTTTTAGTACCTATTCATATAGGAGGATGCCATTTGGTTTAGGCAATGCTCTTGCCACTTTTCAAATATGCATGCTAAGTATCTTTAGTGATATGGTAGAGAAAATCATGGAAGTTTTTATGGATGACCTAATCGTCTATGGTGAGGATTTTGGAGATTGTCTCTCAAATTTGGAAACAATACTACAAAGGTGCATTGAGAAAAATTTAGTGCTAAATTGAGAGAAATGCCATTTTATGGTAGAAAAAGGCATTGTCTTAGGTCATGTTAACTCAAGGAAAGATATCGAAGTGGATAAAACAAAGATTGAGCTAATTGTGAATTTACCACCACCAACAAATGTTAAAGAAGTTAGACAATTTCTTGGTCATGTAGGTTTTTATAGACGCTTCATCAAGGATTTCTCTAAACTAGAAAGACCAATGTGTGCCTTACTTGCTAAGGATACCAAATTCAAAAGGGATGAAAATTGCCAACATTGCTTTGAAGAGTTGAAGAGACTATTGACTACTGCACCTATTGTGAGGAGACCAAATTGGGACCTACTTTTTGAAGTTATGTGTGATGCAAGTGATCAAGCAATGTGAGCAATTCTAAGGCAAAGAGATGGGGGAAAACCTTATGTTATCTACTATGTAAGTAAACTCTTAATGAGGCATAAAAGAACTACACCACTACTGAAAAAGAGTTACTTGCGGTTGTCTTTGGATTAGACAAGTTTAGAGCATATCTTGTTGGAGCTCCTATCGTGATCTTCATCGATCATTCAACTTTGAAATATTTAGTCAACAAGAAGGACTTTAAAGTAAGGCTAATTCGCTGAATTTTACTTCTTCAAGAATTCAATCTTGAAACAAGGGATAAGAAAGGTGTAGAGAATGTGGTAGCTGACCATCTATCCCGAATTTTAGTGGAACACATTCCAGAAAGCCCCCCCATCAATGAAGAATTTCCTGATGACTACTAGACACCAATCCATGGTATGCTCATATTGCAAATTATCTAGTCACTAGAGAACTACCCAAGAAATGGACTACTCAAGAGAGAAGATTTTTCTTGTCCAAGGTGCATGCATATTATTGGGATGAACCATTTTTGTACAAGTATTGCTCTGATCAAATCATTAGGAAGTGTGTACTGGAAGAACAACAACAATGAATTCTTATGCAATGTCATGCTTATGGTTGTGGAGACTATTTCTCCACTCAAAAGACAGCTTTAAAGGTTCTCTAATAAGGTTTTTATTGGCCAACTATATTTAAAGATGCACATGAAGTTTGCAAGTCTTGTGATAAGTGTCAAAGGCTTGGGAAATTGACAAAGTGACACATGATGCCACTAAACCCCATATTGGTAGTGGAATTATTTGATGTATGGGGGATTGATTTCATGGGACCGTTTCCACTCTCTTTTGAATACTCTTATATCTTGGTAGGAGTTGACTATGTGTCAAAATGGGTGGAAGCAATAGCTTGTAAGCATAATGATCACAAAGTGGTTGTAAAATTTCTCACGGAAAATATATTCACAAGGTTTGGGGTGCCAAAGGCCATTATTAGTAATGGAAGTACTCATTTTTGCAACAAGATATTCAACAACCTTTTTGCTAGATATGGAGTGAAACACAAGGTAGCCACACCTTACCATCCACAAACAAGTGGACAAGTGGAGTTAGCTAACCATGAAATCAAGAACATCCTGATGAAAGTGGTGAATGCAAACCACAAGGATTGGGCAATAAGACTTCATGATGCACTTTGGGCTTACCGAATTGCCTTCAAAACAATTCTTGGAATGTCACCGTATAGGTTGGTTTTTGGTAAGGCATGTCATCTACAGGTGGAAATGGAGTATAAAGCATGGTGGGCCATAAAGAGATTGAATTTTGATATGCAAAGAGCTGGGTTGAAGAGGTTCCTAGACTTAAATGAGTTAGGGGAAATGAGGAACGAAGTCTACATGAATTCAAAAATTTCTAAGGACAAAATCAAGAGATGACATGATCAAATTGTCCTTAGGAAAGAGTTTCAAGAGGGACAAAAAGTGCTTCTATATGATTCAAAATTGCACATTTTTTCGAGAAAGCTCAAATCTCGGTGGAATGGTCCATACTTGGTGCATAAGGTGTATTCAAATGGAGTTGGTGAAATTGTTAATCCAAAGAGTGAATGTATCTTCAAAGTTAATGGACATCGACTTAAACCATATATGGAACCTATGATTCAAGAGAAGGAGGAACTATACCTCCTTGAACCTTCCATAAGTTGAGCATTCAAGGTTTGGTGGGCTTAGTCTTCTAAAAGACTAACTAGCCCAATGATTTTGCAATTCTTTTCTTTGATTTTTTTTTTTGTTTTGCTTTTATGTTGTTTGATTTTTTTTTGTCTTTATGAATGATCCATTTTTAATCATTTTTGAAGGACTTTCCGGATGGATGGAATGCATGAAGCAAAGGAAAAAGGAGTTTAATGGCCCAACACCAGTTTGCACGTTCATGCCAAAACAGGATGTCATGCCAAAACAGGGTGTCATGCCAAAAACAGGGGAGTTCTCATAGCTTTGGAAATGTGCAAAACTAGTCTCTATCCCAATTCGCATGATCATGTGAAATTTTTGCATGATCATGTGAAATTCTCGCATGATTGTGCGAAACTGATAAGGATAGCTGCAAAAATTTTAACTCTCTGGACCATTTTGCATCGTCATGTGAACATTTCGCATGACTATGCGAAATCTAGCTTAAAAACTGCAGTAAAATGAACCCTCTGGAACACTTCGCACACTCATGTGGAAATTTCGCATGTCTATGCCAAATTTTTCTTAAAAAAAAGAAAAAAAAAAAGACAAATATGTCCCCAATATAAGCCTTGTTTCATTTCGCACCGTTAAGTGAAAATGAGCCCTCATGCGAAAACTCTTCGTCTTCGTCGAACATGAGAAATTGATGAGGTAGAAGACCATCAATCATTCTCCTCTTTCATCCACACTTTCTCATATTTCTTCCTTGCCCTAAACCACAATCAAACATCGGGAATTTGATCATTTTCAGTTTTTATTTTCGGAGATTTACTTGAGCACTCTCAACATTTAAGGCATTTCAGGTATTTGAATTTCACTCATCTCTTTCTGAAATTGCAAGATGAATCTGAGTTGAAAAGTTTAATTTGCTTTGGGAGATTTGCCGCAATTTTTTTGCAAATTTTGGACAAATTTATACCCGTTATTCCAATTCCCAGTTAATTCATTAAACTGTCTGTTGTAATTTTTGTTCTTCTTTGTTACAAATAGGGAATAAAAAACGAAAATCATCATATATTGAGAAAGAGTTCATGGCGATTAATGATGAAAATGGCGAAGACACTGATCCCGAATCACCTCTAGGATTTGCCCTTTCTGAGCCTTCCATTTCTAGACATCCAAACTAGAGGAATGCCGCAAGATCTTCAATGGATAAAGGCAAATCAAAGATGGTTGCTCCTAGAAAATTACCGGTAAAGAGAACACGAAGCATCAGAGCTCAAAATCCTTCATCTTTTATGGCATCCCTTACTACTCCTTCAGAGCAGAATGCTGTAGTTCAGTCAATTATTGCTGAAGCCCCTGCTCCTACTCCGATTACAAAATTTGCACATCCACCGAGCCGACCACTTCAATTCCAATTCACAAAAGCACCGAAGAAGAAACTAGCCACTGGTGAAAGAGAAGATTGCTCAGGTAGAAAATTCCATGAAGAATGTTACTACGATTTCAAGGCATTTGCTGCATCACCTCTTACTAAATTCTCCACGGAGTTGTGTTGTCAATATTTTTTGGAACCATTCATGGTACCTAGACCATTCTTCTATCCTCGCATAATTCGGGAATTTTACCGAACCATGACCAGCAGAGGAGTCTACCATCTTTCAGTGATTTATTTCAAAATTGATGGGAGACAAGGTATGCTGAATTTTGAAATGGTAGCAAGAGCCTTGGATAGTCCTCTCATATCTCCAAATACAACTGAGTTTCAACCTATTACCCAAATTGAAGTTGCCGAGATGGTTCGAATTGTCTCTCAAAATCAATCCATCAATACACATGCAGTGCTAAGGAGAGAAATAGATTCCAAATTTTGGTTCTTGGATCATGTCCTATGCTCCAATGTCTATCCTTGCTAACATGCGATGCAAATGCGAGAACATTTACTAGAGACATTATTTAGAATTGTTAGTGGGCAATGGTGGACACTTGCTGAGTTATTCATGGTTGTCTTATTCTATTTTGAAGACAAGGTACATTTGAAGCAATTTCACAGAGCCAAGAAATATCCATTATTCTTCCCGCGCATGTTGGGCACCATATTGGAGTACTATGGTTTCCCTACTGAACCTAGAAAAGAAAAGAAGCATCGTTGTAGGGAAGTCTACACTGTTTCTAGATGGCAAAGAAGTGTGACCAAAACCGAATCTACACTCACAAGTGCTTCATTGACTATTTATAATGAACATAATTATGTGCCTTCCCCAAATTTGATTCTTCAAGATTTTGGTGATGGAGAAGATACACCCCCAAGACCACCAATTGCCCTCACACCAGAAGTTGCTTCTACTATTCCAAATGGGGATACAACTGCACATATTTTGGCCAATCTTTCCTTTACACCAAATATAGGCCCATCATCTTTTGATGGCTATGTTCATATATCAGCTGAGACATTCAATCAACTCTTAGCTCGCTTGGACATGATTCAAGGAAATCAAGCAACCATCCAGCTCACTTAGCAACACTTTGTCTAAAGAGTTGATGAACTTACCATGGCTGTTTAACAATGGAAATCTTCTTCTGAGAAGCCAGCTGGTGTTCATGATGCTATTCCTCTATCCATCCTAACTACACAAGAGACTAATTCTTCAAAGAGGGAGTCCACAGTGCCTACCACCATTTTAACACCTTCAGAGATCATCCCCTTCTTTCCATCTCATGCTTGAGGATAGGGAGTGCCCTCACTTTTCTCCTTGACTTCCTTTGTTTTTTTTTTCTTTCTTATGATGATAGTTTTCACATTTTGTTTCCTCATTTCCTACCATACTTATACTTTTATATTGTTTTGTTTCAGTTATAGGAGCTGGAAAACAATGCTTTGCAGGTACCCTTCCCTTCCTTGCTTTACATTTTTTCGATTAACATTGAGGACAATGTTTAATTTGGTTGGTGGGGGGGGGGGGGGGGGGGGATAGGAAAGGATGAACTGTTGGTTTCTTGTTGATTTAGAATTGGTTGTTAGATTTTTTTTTTCTTTTGTTTGTGTATTAACTAGATTTTTTAAAAACTTAATTGGTAATTTGTTTTTGAGAAGAACATAATACTTATGTTTGATAAATGAGCATACCTAACTTGAAAAAAGTTGATTTGGAATATCAGCTTATTTACTTGACCTAAGAAAACTAGTTATGTTGATTGAATTTGATTTTACTTTGAAGTTTTCATTTTCCAAATGGTCATTTCTATTTGAGTCTTGACACACACTGTGCACTCTAGATCCTTGATATAAAATGAAAGACTAGTCTAACCCTAAGACTTGGACCCAATTGTCTTAGTAACTTGAATCACTTTTAAATTGAGTTGAGACACCTTAAAAAGAGGCCAATGTGCCTAATTGAAAAAAATAAAAAATAAAAAATTTGATGAATAAAAAGGTTGAGTTATGCTTGCCTTGAAACTTGAGCAAGGTCCGAGTATGGCCCAAATTTTTTTTTAAGCCTGGTGCCCTAAGCCATTATGGTTGGGAGCCACCGACCTCAATGCTCTCTACATGGTTGAATAGATGGAGTATGAGCTCAATTGTAGGTGCTAAGGCATTGGATCCTACATTTTGGAGTCTGGGGTGAAGTCTAAGGAGTTAGTGGCTGAATTAGTCCTATAAACTTGGTATCCTATGCGTATAGTTGGGAGTCATTGATGAATCCCTGCTACATGGACCATATACTTGGAGATACCTTTAGCATTACATTCCTACAATTAGACATTTGAATATATATATATATATATATATATATATATATATATATATATATATATATATATATATATAAAGAAATAAAGGTAGGTGCGTTCTTGACCTATGAGAGAGTGGTTTTTGTTGCTTTAGATAAATTGGCATGGTTGGGGGGATGAATAGTTTTGAATAGTATATCAGGGGGCTAGTTTGATTTCACTCAAGACTTGTTTGGAAATATCATTTTGGAGGTTGAAAATCGATATGTCTTTGATACTTTGATTTGCATGATGTCTTTTCTATTAGAGATAGGAAATGAGTTTGAGATTTTGATGACAACTATTGATGGTAAGGTTTGTTTCATTTTTGACCATTTGTGTTATGGGATTTTAAAAAACATTTTCCAAATGAGTTTAAGAATTTTTTTTTGAGTAATTTTCTCTTTCTCTTTGTTATACCATTGCTAAGGGACTAACAATGCGTTGGTTGGGGGGAATGATTACTACTCAAAAACCACACATTTTAGATACTAATTCTCATGAGTTTCATACCTTTTGAGTAGTAATTATGCCTAATATGCTCAAGTAATACATTGCTACCCTTGTAAGAGATACTAATGGATTTTTGTGAAGTTTTGGAGATATTTTAAGGTGATTTTTGAAGCATTGAGTGACAAAAGAGAAATGGAATGGAGGAGGGTGCACAATGTGGACGATGAGGAAGAGGCAATGCACTTGGACCAAGCTTTGGAGCTGAATTGAAGATGGTGGAAATAAAGTCAAAAGAAAGAAATGGGAGAAATGGCAAAAAGAAGTTGAAAAACCATGTTTTACAATTTGGCATGAACATCCAAAAATTCGCACAGGCGTGCGAAATAGACCGAGGGGGATTTTGGCTACAACTCAAAGGGAAGAAGTGAAAACTGATTTCACATGACCATGCGAAAATTTCGTACAGTCATGCGAAATGCTCCAAGAAGACGAAAATGGTGTTGATGAACTTTCCACTTCGCAAAATCGTGCGAAATTGTTGGAGCTCATGCGAAATTGTATTTTTTTTCCAGATTTCTTGGTGAAGAAGCCTCCGAAAGACCTGTTAGATGATGCCAAGTGTCCACTTGACCTTGACTATAAATAGAAACTTAATTTACTTATTTAAGAACTTTTGATACATTTTCTAATTGATGAACTTTCCAGATTTTGTTTCTATAGAATTTTCTACTTTCCTTCATTTTCTCTCATTTTCTCACTAGCCAAACATGCCTTGTGAGATAAAATCTCCAAGTATGAGTGGCTAAATCTCATTTTTCTCGGAGGAGGGAGGATCTAGAGGCAAAATCTATGATGAATTAGAGAAATGAGCTTGAATTGCAAAGGTAATTTGATCCAATTGATTGATTAATTAAAATTTGAGGATTTATCTCTTCAAATTGTCTTGGATGATTACTACAATGCAAACTAGGTAGATTCATCAAATTCTTAATGCTAGATTTGATGAGATTGAATAATTGCATTATGTGAATCATTGGAAGATAATTTAAGATGAATTGAATATGTGATTTGAATTGATTTCTTGGATTATATGACCTAATTTGAAAAGAAATTAGATTTAGACCTAAAGCTAAATCAAAAATCGGTTTAGATGAAAATTTAGGTTTTCAATCTAACTTGATGAAAATTAGATCTCAACATCTATTTACCATGGAAATTGCTTTCTAAAAAAATCCTAACTCCGAGAATTTCATTTTCTATTAATTTTCTTCCATTTTACATTTCATTTTTCTCTCAATTTGGAATAATTATCATTTCAAATTTTTATCATGAATTGTCAAATCATTTTCACTTGATCTCAATCATTTCTTCTACCCTCATTCAAGCCTTGAATACCAAGAATAATCCATCCTTGTGGACGATACCTAAAAACGACTATACTACAGTAGTTTGTAATAAAACCACTTTTGATCGGGTACAAATTGCTATAGAATAATGAATTAGGTTATAAATTTTGTTTTGATCCAATAAACGACAAAAATCCAAGCGATCACCTAGCCATGTTTGCAAACTCAAGAAGGCTATCTATGGCCTTAAACAAGCTCACTGGGCTTGGTTTTAGAAGCTCACTCGTACTCTACTTGAATGAGGATTCAAGCATTCTAAATCAGATTTGTCTCTCTTGATCTACACATCTCTAAGGGTAATTGTTCTTCTACTTATTTATGTTGACAATATTGTTCTTATTGGGAGTGATCTATTTCTTATTGCCAAGTTTATAAAGGATCTTGTCACTTGGTTTGCCTTAAAAGATATGGGACAACTACATTACTTTTTTGGCTTGGAAGTTCAATCCATCCTTGATGGACTTCATCTTACACAAGCCAAATACATTCATGACCTTTTTAACAAGACAAGAATGATTGGTGCTACTCTTATGCCTACACTTTGTGAAGGAGGCCTACATTTATCCAAACATGATGGTCAACCATTGGACAATCGTATTCTATACCAACGCACCGTTGGAGCATTACAATATCTTACTCTCACACGTCTAGAACTCACACCTTGATAAAGGATTAAAAGATACATATATTACCATCAAAGATTTCTTCATTCTTTAGAATAATATGAAGGATTCATATGACCACAAAAAGAATATCCCAAAAGCTCATTATAATTTGATGTAATTAAGACTACAAAATTTCAAATTTGTCAATGAATATAACTCTATACTGTTTAAAATTCACTATAAGTAATTATGTGAAGAAAAGGTTATTGAAGAAGACATATTAGAAAAAAACATTCACTACCTTTCAAGCCTTGAATGTGCTTCTACAATAGTAATATCAAGAATGTTGATTTATTAAATATTTAGAGTTGATTTATTAAATATCTTCTGATGACTAAATAAAATAATAAGCTTTTATTAAAAAATCATTAATCTCATCTGAGTAGTTTTATACCATTCCTTGAAGTGAATGTCACCACATTCAGTGAATGTGAATGTAGATGAAGATAAGGGCACAATCATGGCTAGAAAAAAAAAAAATTCTTGGTATCATGAATGCCATAATCATTCTCAAAATCAGAAAAATCATCCTTATGACTAGAAGTGAAAAAAGACAATAGGTGTATGAGAAAGATAAAGATATATAGACCATAAAGAATTTTTAGAATACATGTTATAGATGTGGGATAAAAGGACATTACCTTTGTACTTGGCATAGGCTAAAACATTTAGTTGGCCTTTACCATGCCTTAATCAAGGCAACAAGAAAAAGAGGTTGAAGGAGGTGAGTATTATTGGTAAGTAAAGGGTTGAAGCCTTCATCATGTTATACCTCTTTCAACTTCTTTTGCTTTTGTCTTGGTTAAGGTTTGGTAAAAGTCAACCAAATGTTTTAACATATGACAAGTACGTGCCCAATGTTCTTTAATCTCACTTGTTGTATGTAGGGGGTGTAAACAAGGTCAATTCAATCAATTTTTGGATAAAAAATGAACTGAATTGATATAATCGGTTTTATATGTGATAAAAAAAAACCAACTAGATTTAGAGTGAAAAAACCGAACCAAATGAAGTCTTTTGAGGTTGGTTTGGTTTGGTTTTTATGAATCAATTTTAACCCAACTTAATAACATTTTTTAGTCATAAACCTAGTTGTAGATTTGTATTTGTTTTGAGCCTAAATCCCATTAATTTGAGTTTATATTAGGTCATAAGTCTAATTTATTTTTAAAATTAATTGAAGCAAACTTGGATTTGATGTTAAAAATATATTAAATATATTTAAAATTAATTTGACCATAATATAAAATCAATGAATTACTTTAATATAATATAATATAAACAAATTTATCAAATATCAAACAATTATATATAAGTTTTAGAATATCAATTTGGTTTGGTTGTTATCAATTAGGAGATAAGAAAATTGAAAATCAAACCGTCAAGGTTGGTTTTTAAAATTCTTAAACTGAATCAACCTTTTTATTTTTTATTTTTGAAAACCTAACCAATATGATCGGTTTAGATTGATTTGTCAGTTTTTTCAGTTTTGCTTACACCCTTAGTTTTATGTGACTAATGCCTTTTCATCCAACATTTGTAACATTCATTCAACATTTGTAACATTCATTCTCAAAAGTCTTTTTGGTTTGTATATCTATGCTATTTTCTAATACACTTGTTGTATTATTTCACTTATGGTGATAAAAATGATTTTTCCAATACAAAAAAGATTATGACCTCAATGGTGTCAAAATTATTTCTTTCTTAGCCATGACCATTCCTTTATCTACATTCATGTCTATGTATACAAAATATGGTATACATTAGTTTTAGGGAATGGCATAGAACCAGTTAAGCAAAATTAGTAATTATTTTATAAAATTTCAATGTTCTATTTAGGATGATATCAATTCTAGATATTTAGTAAATCAATACTTTCAATATTGATGTTATAGGAGTTGCATATTCAAAGAGGAAGTAGCAAACATTTTTTCCAACATGGGTTTTTCAACAAAGCTTTAATTGAGAGCTAATTTTAAATAAGTGGACTTGTGTCATTTGGTAGATTTGAAAATTCATAGCCTTAAATGTATTTGATCATTATGAGCTTTCAAGAGGTTGATGGTCTTTTGGTTGTTATATCGGTCCTTCACATTATTGTAAAGGATGAAAAAATCTTTGATCATAAAATATTCACCTTTTAATCTTTTATCAAGGTGGTGAAGGAGGAATATTACAACTTTAATGTGATCCTATGAGGATACGTCATTCCCTTCTCTAATAGTTTTTCCAAGGTTTATTACATTTATGTGAATTTCATCGTATAGAAGTTAAGACAAGTAGTTATTACCTAAAATATCAAGGACAATAAACTCAAGCTTGATAAAATTTGACGTTATTTGAAAATTACATATTAAACAATTTATGAGAATCATATTTCTAATTATTGAAATAAAATTTAAATAAAACTTTGTGTAATTGAAAATTTGATGTAGTTAAAATGGACAAAACTATTTAACAATATTTTATCAAGTAAATACAATACTAAGTATAGATTAAATGGCTTAATTTTTCATCTTTTATTGCCTCATTATTATTACAAACATTCTCAAAAGAACATAAACAAAATACGGTAAAATCTTGAGAAAATAAATGTTGAATAAATTAATAACTCACTTAAATAATAAATTTTTTTAGTTTCAACTCAGATTAGTGTATTAAATTAAGTTTTGATATCATATCTTTTTCTTTTAAAACTTTTTTCTATCTTCTATAATTGATAATCATTTCTTTTTTAGTGTCTCTTAGAATTTTATTCATAATATTAACTTTTGATGATATCTATTGTTTTTGGATTTAGATGCTATACATCTACATGTACTATAGTAGAAACATGAAACTCTTTCTCTAAATTAATAAATTATTTATTTATCAATAAATCAATAACCCCATTAAGCTTGATTTTCCTTCATCCCAAGAGCGTTATTTTATAGGATTTTACTATGATTATACAACATTAACTAAATAATAAAAATAAAAGAATAAATTTATCATAACTTCTAATAACAAATAACTTTATTATAACAAGATGAAAAGTTTGAACCGTAACATAACTTTTGAATATAAAAATATATAAAATTGTTAATTGACAATTTTTTTTTGTCAAAAATAAAATAAAATATATTAATTAAATTTATTTATTTTTAATATGTAAAAATAAAACTCAACATTCAACGCTTAGATAGAAATAAAAATTCCCACATTTAATTATAAAAAATAAGCAAGTTAGGCACTTAATTGCATTCACCTCTATTCAAAGTTCATGTCCACTAAAATTTCAAACCTAAAATCAGACACCACTTCCAGGATTTAAGAAACTCTTAATCAACCATCAAAACATGACATATCCATACAAGTAATTAATTTCATATCCATGAAATCATCTATATGTTTTGTCTCTTCCTTGTAGCTCAAAGGAAAAAACAAATTTCTGTCCAAACAAACAATACAGAAACTAATAAATCATCATCAATTTCACCTCACTAATCTTCAATGATCGACATGACTCCAGTTCAAATGAGAAAACAAACACCCAAGCTCACCAAAAACAAAGAAGAAACAAACGAGAAAACTTGTTTGTTTCCTATCGTACTAGTTCTTAAAGCATCAATAATCATCTTTACCACAAAGAGGTATAATAACACCATGAACAAGAGACAGAAACAAACCTGCGGATTAATCTTGAATGAAGTAAAACAAAGATCAAGCAATCAGATGTCAAGTGTCAAGAGAAGTAGCAATCTCATGAGCAATAAGAAGGCAGAAAGCAACCCAACAAGTCAGTGCTGCCCAAATCTCCATAGCTATCTTCAACACCGTTCTATATGGCATTGCCATGATAATTCTTTCAGCTATATATATATATAGTCTTCTCTCTTCTTCAGATTCAACAGCTGCTCAAAGAAACACCAAAACCCAATAATCATCCCCCGCTTCTGTGAAACCCCACCCGTAGATAACCATCTGCGTTGCCGACGAAGATTGCCGGAGAAGTGAAGAAGAAGGTTATTGATTGAATTCTGCAGGCGGTTAGTTCTGATGGCCTTTTCTGCCAGGCAAAGTCAACATCAAAGGCCAGAGAGTAAAGGTACAATATTTGATGGGGCTCACTCCAATTTTATATGTGCTAATATATTTTTAATATGAAAAATGCTGGGCGAAACTTATGTAATACGTAATTTCTGTACTAATTATTATTATTATTTTGGGCAGGTACAATGACAACTGTATTGTTCTGTGAATGTGGGGTTGGCCATTTAAGCATTCCTGGCAACACTTGTAGATTCAAAAAAACAGGTGGGCCTGCAATTCTGCCATGCTTTGTCAATTTCAAACTAATTACATCTTACAAGAATAATATTTAAAAAATAAATAAATTTAGATGGGGGTTGTTTTTTTATTTTAAAGTAACTCATTTTTTTAAAATTTTAAATTTTTTATGATTTATTATAAATTTTTATTGAATAAAAAAAGTTATAAATATTTGATTTTTTCTAAATAAAATTTTTTTATAACCTTTTAATACTTAATAAAAATAAAATATTAAAAAAAATTAACCTGTATTCAATACTATTAAATATTATTTAGTTTTAAGTTCTATTTAAAATTAAGAAAAAAAAATCACCTTATTGTTGATTTAAAAATAAATAAGCAAAAAATAGTTTTTATTTTTTTAAACAAACACTATGGTTTTCATTTTTTTTTCAATAAATTATATTGAAAAATATATAATTTAAAATATGAAGAATATTTTGAAAAGTATATATTACTTTTGTTAATGTATTAGTTTATATTGGTATTTTATTTCATTATTGCACTTAATTTCATATATCATAAGTAGAGTCAATTCTAAGCTACTTTGAAGTTGATTTAAATTCAAGTAAGTATATGGATGCATTATAACATAAGAAATGATTAATGTTAATTTAAAGAAGTTGGAATTATTTTATTCATAAAATAATTTAACATTCTAAATAAAACTTTTATTCAATTAATTTTGTTCTCATAATTAAAATTTTAAAAGTTAAGAAAGAATATGTCAAATACCAATTTTTGCTTGAAGGAAGGTAAGTATGAAGAAAATTTTTAAATATTTATATCTATTTCAAAATAATTTGAAAAATAACCATTGCATTTCTAAGTAAAAAATATTTTTTTTATTCGTAACATACAAAATTGTATTATTATTATTATTATTATTTTAATTATTTCAGTTAAATAATATATTTTTATTTTCATGAGGTATATTATAGTTAGATTTTCAATAGATATCACATCATGGTATAAAATTAAATTTGTAAAAGAAATTAGGTATGCACTATTATGCTTTTACTATTTGATTACTTATAATTTAGTAGGGGTGTAACTTGAATGGGTTGGCTAGATACTTAATCCAACCTAACATTTGGATATATTTGAACAATTATTTTTAATATTGAGGTGAGTTGGGTTAAGTTTTTTTTTTTACTTGAACTCAATTTGAATTGGGTTTAGGTCAAGGTTTGTACAACTCAAGTCTAACCCAAACACGATTTAATTTTTATAACATTTATAATGTATATTATCCTATATATTAATATTTATTTTCTTTATATATTTTTAAGAATATATATATATATATATATATATTTCTAAAAATAGTGAGAAAGTACATGATATAATATAATTTGATATTTTTTCTTAAAAATATATAAAGAAAATAAATATTAATATATAGGATAATATACATTATAAATTATATATATATATATATATATATATATATATTTTGTTGATGTGAAATTTTTCTTATTTAGCATGTAAATTTTTACATAAATACATAGAAAAGTTTTTAAAAATAATTATAGATGGATTTTGAATTATCCAATTGAATCAATCCAAGTTTAAAGAAATGAGATTTGATTGGAGTTGAGTTGAGTCGAGTATTTTGGGTTAGAGATTGTATTAGGTTGAGTTCATATTAATCATTTTTTAATTCGGATTGAGCTTGAGTTAGCCATCAACAACATGACTAACTCGCCTAAGTTGCAACCATATAATTTAGTTTTAAAGGTTTTCAATATTAATTTTTGATTTTATCAAATATCCGCTAAGACTTTTTAAGTTAATTGAGTCTCATTCACTCTCCACTTACATGTTTTGAAAAAAGGAAAAAATAATCTCTAAATTAAAAATATATCCTTTATTTATTTTTTGAACATTAAATATGACTTCTTAAAACAAAAATAAAAGCTTGATTACATTAATGAATTTTGTTATGTCAAGGCAAGAAAAGGAGGAAAACACATAGGAGAATAGATAAAATTAAGTAATATATATATATATATATATATTATACTCATCGATTGATAAAATATATTAAATTTTAGAAAGTGTGAAATAAAATATATTTAATTAACTAAATATATTAAATTTTGATACATGTGCAATCCAAATTCGCACCACCTGTTATTTTGTTTGCATTCCTCGCTTTTATATTTTTATTTCCTTCTAATACACGCATGACAATCAATTCTTATATCACTTTTTTAATCTTTTAATAAACATTAGGCTTGTTGCATGTATAAAGCACATGAAGTGTTAGCTAATAGGGTACTTTTTTTTTTTTATATTTAAATATAATATAATTTAAATTATTTCATTAATTTAAAAAAAATTTAAAATTCATCCATTTTATAGTTGTATTTGAATATATTTTATTTTAAAATATTTATATTGATTAAATGATTATATTAATACGTCAAATCTTGTTTGTATTTTTAGATAAGATAAGATTAAATTTTATCTATTATTTTAAAAAAATGATATTTCAAATTGTAATTCAAGATGTACCATCTATATTAAAATTGGAAATAAGTTTTATTATAAATTAATAAAATCTTTATTTATTTTCTATATTTTCTATTGTGTTTTAATAGAAAATTTCAATATTAAATAAAAAGTAATTAATTATTGTTTTTAATTAAATTAATTAATTATAATGAATAAATTATAGTTAATTTAATTTATTTTCATTATTTGATAAACAAACATATTTTATTATTTATTGAATTTTAAAAACTAAAATAATAATCTTATGCAAATAACATTTATAACTCTTATAAAACAAAAAACATATGCTATTTTCTTATGTCTTTCTTTTTTCATAGTTTGATATTGGTATGAAAGTGGGGACATTTATAAATATTGAAAAAAAACAAGTCTTAATATTGTGACACCTATTATAATTATAAAATAAATACGTTTTAAATTAAAAAAACTTAAATTTTAAATTTGGTAAATATTAATTTTACCATTACTATTATTTGTTGTTATGAATATTTTTTCTATTTTAATTAAAAATAAAAATGTAAAAAAAGATGTGATTTGAGATTTTTTTTTCTTTCAAAAATATATTATTTTATTCAATATTTATTTTATATTTCCACTTTTCCAATGTGTTCTCACAAAATTCTAATTTTGAGAAAATTAATTAAAAAATGATTTCCAGGAATGATTATGTAGTAAAGAAATTATTAATGAAAAAAAAGAAGAGAAAAGGGTTGGCTAAAAATTTTGTAGTCTTGTGGTACTCACATAGAAAACCGGATAAGAAAACTATATATATTCTTTCTTCTAAAAAATATCTTAGAAAAGTGTATACACATTTTTTTTCTCTTTTTGAATATAAATTTATTGATATTTTCTAATTGTTTAATTTCATAAATCGAAATTTACGTGTACAAATTCTATTATCTCACATGTATTTTTTTAAATTAAAAATAATAGTTTAGATCAGCAAATATTTATATCTCAATCTTATATGGAAATAGGACTAATAGTTAGAATAAAACTATATTTTTGAGAAAAAAAATTGAATTTTTAAGCTATACTATAATTTTCTCGGGTCCCAAACAACAAAATCCCAAAATTCAAACCCTTAATGCCACCATCTTCTCAACAGTCAAAATATTAAACAAAGAACAACCAGAACCAAACATAAGAGCAAACGAATTTCTAACCTGGGTTTTCCTTGAATGAAAGAAATATTAATCATAATAAAACATAATGTGTATATCTTTGAAATTAAACATATAAAAACTTTGTCGCCTCTGATCTTCCTTTCCGGTGCCTTCCGCAGATTCGACTCTCTTCTCCATCTCTTCTGGCATTAAAGTAGACTTCAGAGTTGCTTTTCAAAATCCCAACTAGGAGCAATGGCTGATCTAGGTGGAACAATTTTTTTGGGGTTTTGGGTTCAATGGTGGTCGGTTCAACAGTGAAGGTTTGTTGGAATAGTGAATTGAGTTTTGGGTGAAATTATGGAAGAAGAAAAACTCTAATAGGAAGAAGAAATCGACAATTCTTGTGGTGTGAATGAATGACAAATGGGTAAAGTTTATTTTGAAAGAAAAAAAATTCTACAAGTGATGTGGGGCAAAAGAGGAGGCGCATTGGGAAATGAATGGCAACCAGGTAAATATTTAATGGAAATATGGGTAAAAGACAGTCACAACAAAACTGCCCGCATTTTGACTTTTATATATAGTATAGATACAAATATGACAACTCATTTTTATATTGTTTTTATTATCTTTTAACGTTGATCCATGCAATATGGCATGCTTACCAAAGTTTGCCCAAATTTATTTTTTCTAATTTTTATAGTTTGTTTTGGGATGATTGTATTTTGTGCCTTTCAAGCATATAGGTTTGAAATATATGAGGTATATGATGAATAAAAATATCCTCAGACTTGATAAAAGATCTAATGTTTTACATGGAAAAAGTATTGGACACTATATGTCAGAATCTTGAACGAAATTATAGAATGAATAAGACGAGTAGGCAAACATCACTGAGGTAGAACATAATTTGGTATTGGCCTACAATGTAGCAATATCAAATTTAGACTGTCAAGATGTTTGGTATCTTAATATAGGATGCAACAATCACATGTGAGATAAGAAAAAATTGTTTTCACAATTAAATAAATAAGTTCAAGGTAAAGTTAATTTTAAAAACAAATCCAAAGTTTCAATCATGAGTCAAGGTAATGTTAAAACACATTCTAAAGATAGTACTAATGTTACTATAATAAATGTATTTTTATTTTTTGTTTCAGCTCTTTTTTTTTGGAATTTGTTGAGCATGGGACAATTAATAAAAAAAATGGCATATTATTAATAATTCTAATGGAATTTGCATCCTTAGTGATAAAAATAAGAAGATGATTGCAAAAGTGCAGATGACAAAGAATAGGATGTTTCTTATGTTTCTTTAAGCAAAAACTTTATTTAGTTTGAAGACAATAGTGGAAGATAGTAATTAGCCTTGACATCTTTGGTTTGGTCATCTCAATTTTCATAGGTTGAAGTTGTTAGTGCATAAGAGCATGGTAGCATGATTACCAATTACTGATGTTCTAGATCATGCCTATGAAAGATGTCTCATTGGGAAACAATATAGGAATTCTTTTCTTGTTGGAAGATCCAAAAGATCTAAACAACCTTTGGAATTAGTGCATATAAATATATGTGATCTTGGTGAGGTAAGATCTCTTAGTCACAACAAATATATTTTGACCTTTATAGACGATTTTACAAGAAAAACTTGGATTTATTTGTTAAAAGAAAAATCTGAAGCTTTTAATAAGTTTAAAGAATTCAAAATTCTTGTTAAAATACAAAGTAGTTGCAATATTAAGATATTGAGATTTGATAGAGGAGGAGAGTTCACCTCTCTCACCTCTAATGAATTTTACTATTATTGCAAAAGTTAAAGTATTCAATGATAATTGACAGGTAGTTATACTGCACCTCAACAAAATGGGTATATATGAAAGGAAGAACAGACCATTGTTGAAATGGTAAGAAGCATGTTGAAGGTCAAATCACTTCCAAAAACCTTTTGAGTAGAAGCTGTTGCATGCGTAGTGTTCTTATTGAATAGGTGTCCTACTAAAGTGGTATTTGGAAGAATACCTTAAGAATCTTAGAGTGGTCATAAGTTGAAAGTTTTTTTTTTTTTTTTTTTTTTTTGTCTCTCTGAATTTTTAGGTGTATTGCATATTCCCATATTCCAAAAGAGCATAGGAAAAAGTTTGATGATAAAAGTGAGAAATGTATTTTCATTAGTTATAGTTATTGGAATTAAGCTTCTAAAAGTAAGACATGATGTAACAAAGTTAGATTTAATTGTTTCCTTGTTATCCCTATGGCGTATTGACATTAATTTGAACATTCAACACATGTCTTTTACATTGTACATGACTTGGGTGCACTAGGAATTGCATAAAAGATACAAGTCCTGAGTTTCTTATAAGTAGATAAGTTGTCCACAGTTGGTTCATGGATTTGGGCAATTTAGTAGAGATTGTAGTGCACTACCTCATAATTCGAAGGTAGCTTATCTTGATTGTCGAATGAGTTTCCCATGACGAGTGAACTAATGTATGTGATGCATACTGAATAAGACCTACAATGAATCATGACTAAAGGTTATTAATTGTCATAATTCACCAAACTACTATACTGTATGGACTCTTAAATTTGAGGAGATATTGAGCTTGTGCCATATGGGTGAGATCCTAAAGTGGTCATATATCCTTATAGATTGAGTCACTATTGATGGAGGCTGATGACAACAAGTATTCTCAATAAAGGTATCATGATATCTCATGGGATTGAGATAATGTGTCATGATATCTCATGGGACTGAGATAGTGTGTCCCTTTGGATGATCCAAAGGAAATGTGATCATAAAATTTGTGGCACTACAATAATTCCTTAAGTGGAATTTGACATATACTCTTTATAGGTTAGAGTATGTCATTTGATCACATTATAAGTGAGATTTGTAAATCAAGGTTGGAGAGGTAATCTTAATAGGTGATAATAATACCTTGTTAGATTATGACCACTAGTTAAAGGGAAGTCTGCATGTAGTGGATAGTAGATCAAGAACCCTAAGCTTCATCTCATTATTATTTACATAGGATATTGGAATGTAATTGATTATCTTTAGTGGAATGTTGAATCAACTTTAGAATTGGATTCTAAGGGAGCTAGTACTCTTATGGGTCCCATTGGTTCCTGCTTTTAGTTCATATACCGTGATGATATGGTTTATGAAGGTTGGATTGACTCTAGGTTCACTCTTGTGCATAAGGGTATTTTGGTAATTATGTAAGGTTGCACAAGGGATAGTGAACAAGGTTTCTAGAGTGGGCTAATTGATTAATTAGATGACCTTGTGTGGTTAATTAATCAATTAGGACCTGTTTTGGGCTAGATTAAGTGATCTAAGCCTTGTTGGGCTTAAGTCAGTTTAACCTAGTAAGAGAATCCTATAAGTACTCCTTAGGGGTTAAGGTTTCTATCACTTTTTGGTGAGAGCATTCTTCCACCTCCAGAAAGAGAGAGAGCCATAGCTTCCTCCCTTCCTAAGCCCACACTTTGGAGTGCCAAGATCATGGTTCAAGTTATCAGGCGAAAGATCTTGGGTGTATGAGACCTTCAAGTATGTTCTTTACTACAAGGAATTGATCTAGGAGCATCCAAATCTAGGTATGAGCACCATATCTCTAGATTTTTATTCCAATATGGTTTTTATAGCCATAAGTTTCTAGTGCGATAAATTTAGAGAAGCCTAGGATAGTTTGCATGCACCCTACAAGATATAGGGACAAGGAATGGGGAAATCTGGATATTCCCAACAATAGTAATGTAACTAAAGGTTACAAACTGTATAATAAAAAATATGGAAGTTGATTATGAGTAGAGATGTTCAATTCCTAGAGAATAAGACTTGCATATGGACTTTAACACAAAATAAGGAAAAAGAAGTTGCCATTGAAGAAGACTTTGTGAAAGACAATGAGAATCAGAAGGATTCTACAAAAAATATTTATATTTCAAACACATTGTGGACCCACATTTTTCACGTGCATCCCCACTCAATGGCGAGACTCGCTTTTATTGGTGAAAAATTAGTTTCGGAAAAAATGGAGTCACCACTTATTTTATTTTATTTTAAAAGGGAATATGAAATAAGAAAGAAAACCCTAAAAAGTGACTCCATAGTTTTTAGAAAAGCGTGTCTTTGAAAAACCTGAGTCTAGGTCTGGGGATCAGGTTACCTATTGGGAAGGTACCTATCCTTTAAGCCCTACAGAGGTCTTTACTGACTAAGTTGAGGGAATATGACAATTAATTTGGTTGATTATTGATACCTAGGTAGGCTAGGTGATTTAAAAAAAATAGCATGCCAAACAAGGAAACCAATCACAATCATAAAGAAGATTTAGGGTGCGTAGTTGGACTGCTCTTAAGCCCTATCACAAGACATCAATTGTTAGTTTGGAAAATAAAAAACACAACATGTATTTTACCTTAGTCTCTTAATCAAACATGACAATCTAAACAAATAACAAAAAAGATGCTGAACATGTTCACATACGAAGCAATACATAACGATCATATATAAAGCAATGCATAATTTATGGAATGAAGATACAAAGGTAAGAAGCGTACCTGAATAGCCTAAGCAACTTGTAATGTGCTTCCTCAAGACATGAGGGGTTAGATAATAAATAATAAAATAAAGAAATCCTAGCATACTTGTTATCTAATTAGCATAGCAAAAATGATCAAAGTATACGAAATCATCAATTATCACATACATCTTGTATACAATTCCTAAAAAATATATAGATATGATTACAACAAGTAGAAAAGGTGGCAACAAAGATGAGTTTTGAAAAAATGATTTTATGTAGGGGTTTCACCAATTCCCCAATTGATATACACAAATCTAGCCTAGAATTATCTCATTTGTTTGGGATCATAAGCTTGGATTCATGTTTTACTCAAAATCGTAGTTTTTATTGAAAACTAAGAGAGATGCGAACCAATCAAAACTGGATTGCACATTATTTAAGAAAACGAGATTTTGATTCCAAGGATTCTAAATGAATTTTTAAAATAGATTTTCAAAGGGATCTTTTGAGAAAAAAATATTTTATTTTAAAATAAAAGGAATTAATTTGAAAACAACAAAACATAAAAAACAGAATACCAAGCAAAACAAAAGAAAACGAAATCACAAAGTGAAAATTTTAACAACTGAGCAAACTAAAGTGGTGAGAATAGAGGCCAATCTTCACTATTTTTTGATGGCCTCTAAAAAGTAAATTTGACAAGAGACTACCAAAACAATAAACTATTAAAACTTAGGTCAAATAAGCTAACGAGATATCCACAAAGAATTAATGACTAAGATTCAAGGAATACATCAATTGAGAATAACAAATCAAGAACTAGCACATGATAAACTAAACACACAAACACATCTAAACTAAAAAAATAAGTTAAAATTGAACTTAATCGGAATTAAAAACATGAACTCTAACATGATTATTTAAACTAATGAATTAAAATTGCTAACACTCTTGAATTAAAAAATGGGTTAAAACTAAACTAATTCAGAATTAAAAGAAAATATAAACTTTATCTTATAGGATCAATTAAACTAATTACCTAAAACTTTGAAAAACAAAAAAATTGAAATTAGACCAAATTAAATCCGGGCAAACTAAAAACATGAATTTTCAAATATAGAATCAATTTTATTAATGAACTAAAATTATAACAGTACCTAAGCTAATTATAATGAACCAAATTCAATGAAAGCAAACTAAAAGAATGAACTTTCAAACATAAAATCAATTTTATCAATGATTTAAAACTACAAAAGCATTTAAACTAAATAGATGAATTAAATTTAATCAAAGTAGACTAAAAACATGATTTATTCACATAAAATTGATTAAACCAAAAAAATTAGAAACTCACAAACACATCTAAACTAAAAGAAAAATCAACACTAAACTAAATCAGAATGAAAAATAAGAACTTTATCATGTAGAATTAATTAAACTAATTATAAAAAACATCTAAACTAATGAAATAAATTAAAATTAAACTAAAATAAAATTAAAAAAAAAAAGAACTTAACTTCAAGAATGCATGTTGTTGTGCCTTGTTGGGGAATGGTGGCACATTGTTGAGTTCTCGTGAGCCTCCGAACTCCAACACGCAATTTCCCATTTTCTCTTCTAAGGATATAAGTGCATCACCAACTGCTAATCTCTTAGTACTAACAAAAGCACTCCATCTAGTTGTGAGCAGATGATGTCTAGGTTGACCTCGAAAAATATGACGAAAATGCCATTCATTTCCATGCAAATCTTTAGCAACCAATTCTTGCCATGGTGGATTTTGGGACATATCCAATGGTGGCAAGCATTCATTTTGATCTTGTTCAGGCAACAATGTAACTTGTGCATAAACTTCATCAGTTTCAGGTTTAACCCGAAGGTGAACGTTAACTACTCTGCATAGGATCTTAGATGGTAAATTGAATGAAGGCATCTTCTGGTCCAGCCCCTGATGCATCGATGCTTCAAGCTATTCCATATGGCCTTGAGGAAAGTAATAAACACGTTCCTATTCACGAGGTACATTAACCAGAGGCCGGCACAGGCATGCCAAAGTTCCTTATATAAAGCAATATTGACGGTTCCTAATTTAGATCCATTGAGCTGATAATTTAAAGCCGCCATAACCATGAAAATCCAAAAGAAATTGTACTAGATAAGCAGAACCCAAATAAAGTCTTCTCTGTTTGTTTCCTAATTTGAGCCGATTTGATTCAACCAGTCAGCCCATTCAATTGCCAAGGCTTGCTATCAACAGACCCAGTTGAAGAAATCTCTATAACCATGACTGTTGTCTCCCTTAGTACGTGGCTGTGTCTCATCTGATAAAGTTCTTGATAAAGGATTTTCTGAGGAGTTTAGACGGGCCACTGAATCAGAATTAGAAGCATCTGGGACTGTTGAATTGTTAGGGATAGAAGAGGATTTTACTATTGGATTTGAAGATTGTTGTAGTGCTGTGCTTCCATTACCACCTTGACGCACATCTTGATACATTGTGAGATGCTAATGCAACATCCAGCAACAAAAGGCAAATATGAAGGGCTGTTGTCTCATCTATGGGTTCAATATTTTGATATAGTGATTCCAAAATTGATAGTGCCTTTCCATATTCTTGAAGATGGAACCAGACAATAGCTAGGTTAAGAGTTGCCACGGGAGTGTCAAATCCATCAGTGTAAACCATACTGCCAGTACTTGCAGCAGAGAATTGAAGTGCCATGGTGTTAGTTCCTTTAGATCCTGAAACAACTTTATTTCCAAGATTGGTAGCAGCCTCCGCATTTTCTCTAGATGCATGAGCAAGTTCTTCGCTTATCTTCTTCACATTATTCAAGACTTCAAGCTTCTTGGGATCTGAACAACCATCCCGAAAGTATTCCGCAATAGCAATATTATGAAGAACCTTGGGATCATCATTTCTTCTCTCTCTAGGTCACAAATATATTCCTGGAAAATCTCCAAGCGATCAATTTTTATTTTTTATTTTTAAGTTGGGGGAATCTTTCATCATCCTCCAGGCTATCTTAATAAAGTCACAAGATTCAAGAAATTGCCTATACTCCATCCTATTCTGCTTCTGCTCCTTGCAAAGGCACAGCTTCTCATTGAGCTCTTTGAGATCTTTCTAGTTCCGTTCGAAAACGGAAGTGAGATCCGCTATCTTTACCTCCAATCTCTTGACCTCTCTACGTAATGCCCTTGGATCTTCCTCAAGATTAAGCGGTTTCTGAGATACGATCGGATTGCTCGTATCGCCGATTGACTGAAAGTAAAGCTGATTAACGCCATTCACAGAACAAATCTGCTTGCACACAAGACAATTGTTCTTCTTCTTACTCGCGCAGTATTCGAACCACTGTTGCTAACAGAGTTCGTGGAAAACATGGCCACAGACGAAGATGGATTGGAGGTCTTCGACAATTGGCTTTCTTGCTGCCGTTCCTCTCCAAAATCCCTTCAAAACCAGTGCACCACCAGTTCTGCTCATTCACATAGAAAAAAAAAAAAACATCTTGAATCTCCCATCATAACCTGTGCCTCTCGTCAGAAAATCTTCCCTAAAACATCAACTTTCTCAACTGATAAATAATCAAAACCAGAAAACACAAAACAATCCACTCTGGAAATCCAAAACCCAGAAAATCATGCAACATATCCCTCTAAACAACCATCATCGGAACCTAACGCAAACCCCAACTTCAGCGAAACCCATTTTGGATACCATCAACACTACACAATTTTGGCGTCAAAATCTGTTTAAAACACAATATAAATCAAAAACCAGCATTTATATGGCCGTATCAATGAAGATTGTGTAGAATCGTTTGTTCAAGTTCGAATTTTGATGATGGAAAATTGATGCTCCTCGGTTTGAAAAACCACAGAAAACGTTTTCACTGTTTTCCACTCATCTCTTCAATAAAAACCAAAAACTAGAAAAAAAAAGATATTTCTCCCAAATTCTAAATGGTGTGGCTGATTCCTGTCTTCCTCCAAAGCGGCGTGATATCCCTCCACAAAACTGTGCGTGTGCGTGTGCGTGTGCGTGTGTTCCCTGAAAATCAAAATTGTGCGTGGACTCCTTCATGCGGCTGTGGAGACTTCTCGAAGTGGTGTGTGGCTCTTAGTGCATGGTGACCTCTTTTTTTACTAATCGTGCCTTCTTTCTTTCTCTCTCTCTCCATCTCTCTCAGAATCAAGCATTTTTCCCCTTGCATGAGTGGCAGCTGTCCCAAGAAATCTGCAGCCTCGGTGATGCGTGATATTCTCCCCATGCATCCCGTCCACATATCCACCAAGATGTCCCATTTACCTCCAATCTTCCTTTCATATGCTCTCGGATGTGCAAATAATTTTCCAAGATCCAGCTGTGAGTCACCCCCTAATCCCTTCAATATGGCACCGTGTCATTTTTATATACAAAGTCCTTTTTCTTTTGTAACGGAAAGTGGTGTTTTATCGGAAAGTGGTATTTTAATTTTCATTGAAAGTGGTTTTCTATTTTATATACATCACAATTCAAAAAAATAAAAATTTAAAAAATAACTTACTAAAAATTTATTTACGCACATATTAGTAAAAACATTTAATAGTAATAATAATAATAATCATATAAAGAGATAAGACAATTGATTGCATGCAATTTTATGAAAACAAATAAATAGATAAAAGTAAATGAATAACTAAACAGATAATAATAATTAAATAACTAAATAAATAAATGGATAAATAAATAAGAAATCAAACACATGCAAGTGTTAAAAATGCAAATCATGCAAACTATGTAAGCCATACAAATCAGGCAAAGAATGCCTACAAGGCTACCCAAGTGTACTTAAGGTGGGCTTAGGCGAGCCAAGTGTGCCTAGATGAACCTAAGTGGGCAAGTGTGCCTAAGTGAACTTAGATGGGCCTAAGGTGGTGCCTACTGGGTCAAGTGTGTTTAAGTGGACCTAAGTGATCTCGGTGGGTCTAAGGTGGTGCTTAATGGGCCAAGTGTGCCTAAGTGAACCTAGATGGGTCTAAAGATGGTGCTTATTGGGCCAAGTGTGCCTAAGTGAACCTAGATGGGCCTAAAGGTGGTGCTTATTGGGTCAAGTGTGCCTAAGTGGACCTAAGTGAACCTAGACAGGTCTAAGGTGTCTAAATGAACCTAAGCAAACCTAGACGGGCTTAAGGTGTCTAAATGGGCCTAAGGTGGTGCCTAATGGGCCGAGTATACTTATACGGGCTTAGGGTGAATTTAGGTGGGTCTAACTAAGTCTAACCTAAAATGCACCTAAGTGAAGCCTAATCTAAACTTGAAGGGCAGCCAAGGTCATAATGTGGAGCCAAATGAACCCCTTAACCAAAGTCTCCAAAGTGGCTTAGAAAAGATAAGCTACATGAGTAGTAATGGGCCACCAGGGAATACTGTGGAACATTGGAAGTGAACTTAAAGACATGTGCTAAAGGGACAAAATGGAGGGTCTACACACACCTTCTTCTATTAGAAGTTCTCCTATGCAAACAAAAACAAGGCAAAAATCTGAATCACAAGGTTGCCCAAAATGTTCTCACATTATGTTTGCACATTTAAGTTTAAGAAGTTATGAAAGATACCGACATCACTTATGAAGGTTTAGTTTACTTTTATCTATTTGTAGATTGTGCTATGATTTCGTATGAAGAAGCAACAAGTGATGAGAAGTGGATTCAAGAAATGAGTGAAGAAGTTAAATCCATAGAGAAGAACAATACATGGGAGCTAACTACTTTGCCAGTTTGAAAGAAGCCTATAGGTGTTAAATGGGTTTATAAAACAAAGTATAAACTTGATGGTAAAGTTGATCGATTTAAAGCAAGATTGGTTGTAAAAGGTTATGAATAGAAGTCAGATATCGATTATTTTGAAGTTTTTGCACTAGTTACTTGACTATGTCCCTTACATGATACTTGCACTTACAACTTATAGAAGGTGGAAAATTCACCAAATGGATGTGAAGTCAACTTTTCTTAATGGTGTACTTAAAGAAGAGGTTTTTGTTGAATAATCACTAGGATCTATTAAGGAGGGGCAAAAGAAATAAGTTTACAAACTCAAAAAGGCATTGTATGAGTTAAAACAGGCACCACGTGCTTGGTACATACAGATTAATACTTATTTATTACGACATGGATTTCAAAAGAGTTTTTTTGAGCACACACTTTATATCAAATCAAATTCTAATGGTGATGTAATTGTTGTATGCCTTTATGTGGATGATTTAATTTTTACAAGAAATTTTCAATATGTGTTTGAAGATTTCAAGGAGCCAATGAAACAACAATTTGAGATGACAAATTTAGGATTAATGCTCTATTTTCTTGGCTTCACAGCATGTTAAGCATTTTGGCTTCGCAGGATGCTTAGTGAATGGAAGTATGAACAAAAGGGTCCTACAAAGATTTTGTGTGATGATAAGTTTGTCATTGCAATGACAAAGAATCCAATGTTTTATGATAGAAGAAAATACATAAACATTGAATTTCATTATATTAGGGAACTCGTGAAAAATGAAGAGATTTAACTTGAGTTTTATAGATAAAAGATCAAGTTGTAGATATTTTAGAAAGCCACTAAAGATGGATGTGTTCAAGAAGTTGAAAATGATGCTTGGTGTGATTGAGTTTATAACTCGACGTAAGGGAGGTTGTTGAAATTATAATATGACTTAAAGTCAAATTAGAAGAATTTTAGGAATGTGAGAAACATTAGGAATTGTTATTTATTTAGGTTTCTTATGTTAATTATGACTTTTGGTGTAATAGGAATTAGAGTCATAGGGCAACTATGATTAATTTATTATAAATAGGTATGTTATTATGTTGAATAATAGAATGCAATAAATTATTATTTTAGCAAAAATATTGTTAATTCTCAATTGTTCCAACAAATAAAACCCTGTCAAAGCATAAGAAAAAAAAACATGCATGGATAATAACTTAAAGATATTGAAATAATTTAAGATTTTAAATCACAACAATACATTACTTCATCAACCACGAATAAGCTTTATAATCCTTTGTTAACAAAATGAAGACTACAACTTTACAAAATCTATCTATCCTCTCCAAGTAAGAATTGCCCAAAACTACACATTATGCAGCAAGTGGTGGAGTGTTGAAATATAGAGAACTAGAAATGCGGATCTCATCCTCATATGGAGAATTAGCAATCTCATTTGCAACACCAAAACATAAAAAAACCCACTTACTTAGACCCCTCCAAACTATCTTAGCTATCATTATGCTCCATTCCATTGCCATACCACTATTACTTTCTTCAGGCTATTTTGAATGACACTTCAAAAAGAAAAAAAAATAAAGAAAAAAGAAAATGCCAACTTTCAAGAAAATTCCTCCATGAAAACACCCACATATTAGAGAGAATAAATGGAGAAGGGACTCGTTTAAAGGGGAAAAAAACCTTCATGGATATGAGCAAATCCTTATGGATATCCATGTGTATTATGGCTCTGAAATAAATGTGGGATTTTGTTATATGCTAATTATGACATAAATCTATTAATGTTAATATTAAGTAGAATTGCTTTTCAAGAAACACGTTTGTGTGGTTCTTTCTTAAAGTTGTTTGGCAGTATCTTTAAAAATGAAAAATTTTAAAAATACATTAGTTACCATTTTTTTTTTCTTTTAGTAGAAATGGGAAAACAATGTTTTTGCAATTAGAATTAAACTATAAAAGATGTTTAATTATTTTTATAAAATTATATTCATATTGTTTACCAAATTTTAACATTTAATTTTAAAATCTTTGTATTTTGTTTTAATTATTGTGTGAGAATTGGATATGTGAGACTAGGGATAGAAATAAGAATGGGATTGAAGGAGAATTACAATATCATGTGAAAAAGAAAAATCAAATTCTAATAGGGGTGTGTTTTTTATTTTGAAAAGAATGAGAATTTTATTATAATTTTATTTTTAAAAAACAACCTAAATATAATAATAAATGAAAAATGAAATAGATTGTATAATGACCCACTTGTAGATATTATTACCACTTTGTCCAATGATTTTTTACATCTTTATATGCCTATCTAGTTAAGAGAAGTTGACGACATGATGTGAGATATTAAAATTATATGAAGTCTCACTTAAAGTTCCACATGGGGTCCCTTCCATATAGATATCATCCTTTGGTCTAATGAGAGCCCTCTCAGTTTTAAAAGTCACACATGGCAACTACCACTAATGCAATGCCCTGGCCTACTCGAAGTTTCATATTAATATTGTTTACTATGGGCTTAATGAGTCATCATGACTTCAAAAGCCCAACATCACAATCTCGTCTATGACTTGCATATTTAGTTCCAATAACTTTTTTCTCTATTTGATTTGAGATGTTACAATACTTATAGTGATTCACTCTTTTTCATGTGGAGCCTAATGGATCTTTATGACTTGCATATAGTATAGAAACTTGCCCTAATAGGGGCCTGCTAGGAGACAGTGAGCCCACTCCAGATTGGAATCTAGAGTGGAATCACCATCTTAACAAATACATGAAGTATGAAAAGAATGAAACACAACTAGATAATATTAATAAAGCAATGATTAGATACGATGATAGTAGAAACACGATTTATAAGATGAACCACATAATTGATAATAATTAAATTGAATTAAAATACATAATGAAAATAGACTGTCCCACAAGTTTAACAAGGAAACCACTAGAACTAGATGCCATTTGAAGTTGATTCTATCTCCTTAATAGGACTAAAAAAATCCTCACCTGAAAAAAATTAAATCTATGGGGTGAACACAAGGTCTAATAAATAGTTAAGATACACAAGTGTTAGAATGATCGGTCCATATTAAAGACAATTCTAAAATATATATATATATATATATATATATATATTGTAATTTGAAACTAGTATAGAATAATCATAATAACATTTAAAGAATATATAATATGAAAAACATGCAATCATATTTCTAGACATATCTATGGTTAATCAACCAGTTATAGAAAAGCCTACTACTTGTGAACCCTCACATCTCTACACGCTTCAAGGCTCACTACCTCGAATCATAATACTAAAGAGTTCATCTCTTGGTCATCCCAATAAGGGCACAACAAAGTGTACTCTATCACTTCGGGCTCTACTCCCTAGCTCAATATCAGAACCCATAATCACATCTTAAGGCGTTCTCCTTGCTATATAAGTGGTGTGGAGTCTCAGAAAAAAATCACATGAAATAGTTCATTGGTGTACGTGTTATCAGGTCCATCAAATATCAATGTCCAACAAATACAACAATTTATTATTTCATAACATGGTATGTAATGTCATTGGTTGTAGAGTTATATATGATAATAAATAATTTCTTAAAAGCAAGGTAATATTCATTTTTACAACTTAACATAAATCATGTGTGTTAGAAAAAATTAGGCTAATCCAACCTATGATAATCACCCTAAAGGGGGGGGGGGGGGGGGGGTTGAATAAGGTGATGGTATATTTTTACAAATTTAAACTATGTGAATGTAAGAGACAAATATATGCAAGTATATAATAAAACAATATAAAGATAATTGCATATAAAGTAAAACAGAAGGGAAGAGATAATGCAAACATAAGATTTTATAGTGGTTTGGCACAACTCGGCCTACATCCACTCTCCTCTAGCTTCAATCCCAAGCTTGAAGTTCCACTAATTCAAGGCTTCCAAACCAAGCCTTCAAGCAATACAATTGGATTATGATTCCAATTCATCCTCTTGGACTTTTGGCTCCAAGCACCCTTTACACTTCTCAAGAGATACCCTACTCTTGAACAACCCCTAAAGTGATACCCCATACTTGAGAAACTTCCTCTCAAAGATTTATAAATCAATGATCTCACAAAATCCTAGTACAAAAAATTTAAGCTCAAATGATATAAGAAAACTAGGATTGAATGGTGCACTAAAGATGTGCAAGTTTTAGAATAATGGTGCACTCAAAAACACTCTTCCAAGGCTCAAATATATTCAAGAAAGGTTTGAGAAGGTTAAGCTCTAAAACAATGAAGATTTGGAGCCTTTTTATAGAAGAAAACGACTAGACTAGTCGTTAGGGGTTCGATCGATCGAGTTAGGGGTCGACCGGTTCACTAGCCATTGGAGCATTTAATGTTTTGGCAGGTTATTGCTGCTTCAACTAGACCTCGATCAGAGGTCGATCAGGAAGAAGGATACCTCGACCGGGAAAGGAAGGCTATTGGAAGAGAGAGAGTGTTTTTAGCACTCCTCGATCGGGCAAAAGGAACCGGTTGATCGGTACCTTGGCCGGTTGAACCGGTTGGCCCAGTACCTCTACCGGTTCAACGTTTTGGCCCCCAAAACCAACTTTTTCAACTTAAAACTTTTTAAACAAGTTTGAAAAACATTTGACACAAGGTTTTAGTTGAAAACATGAAATCATCCAATTTTAAAATATTTAAAACAAAATAACTCTTGGATGATTTTAGTGCATAAGTAAAGAATGTAATGCATGAAAATCCTAGTGCACCAACAACTTTACAAAGAGATCTTATGATGCTTAATTGGGTCTCGAAAAACACTTCTCTTTGAGGTGGTCTTCTTCTTCATGATTTATCCCTGTCTTGATTTGTCTTTGTGATTGCCACTTTGGAAATTGTCTGGCCTAATCACACTCGAAAGATAATCATTAGTTCTAAACCTTGTTTTGTTATCATCAAAACCGAGATTAACCAAACCTTGGTTTCACAATGTGCATTTTAACCTAATAAGAATTCAACATATATCTTATACCTTTAGAAAAATTAAACAAGTAATACATATAACATATGCAAGAGCTATTTATTTTATGAAGAACTTAGCAAAATCATGCATATCGTAACTACTGACAACAATTCCAACAATCAAACCTAGAGTAGAACTCGCAATATGAAGGCTCCACGAAGTCTAAATCCTCTCATGACAAAAGAAATTTAAGTGAACTTAGAGAATTGGAAATTCCATAAAAAGGACTTATGATTCTAAGGTTCTCCCAACTTTTTCAACTTTTTCTTAACTTGATAGCACTCTCATTGAAATACGCAATTTTCCTAAAAAAGAAAAGCTAAGCAAATGGAGTCCAATTCAGATTAGACTTGAGCCAAAGAGTTTGTTAACGAGTCTAGAAACTTTAGAAATTAATTTTTGAGTCAAATGCTTATTAAAAGATTATCAATTAAGCCTCAACTTAAATCAATACCAGATTTATCCAAAACATAGTATGTTGCAATGCTACTCACTTTCTCGATTTTTCTCACCAACAAAATGAGTTTAAAAAATTATGAAATTCTTTAAATCTAATATGTGATGAGCCAAAAAAATTTTACAAGTAATTTATAAACCTAAACTAAATTCTAATAATACCAAACTCTAAAAAATAGAAACTATCTTAGCATATGTTGCTGAAAATCCCTTAATGTTTCCTTAATTATTTTCCTATGAAAATGAATTTAGAATTGCATGAAATTGGACTCTACAATTTCCTTTTTGATTATACTAACGTATAAAAGTAATTAAAGATTATGATATAGCCAAAGTATCCTAAAACTTCAAGAAACCTAAGTGATTCAAAATTGTCTTAGTTGAACCACTTTGTTTTCTTACCCATGTCTTTGAAATTTTATCAATGTCCAAGTAAGGTGAAATTTATAGTTTAGATTTCTTAGGGAGTCTAATATTATATAAAAATAATTTGGAGTACAATTTTCTTGAAAACTAATCTTGAAAATTTTAAGAACATGGTCCAAATGTAACAAGACTTGAATTGATAGCTAGACTCATTATCAAGTCTATTATTTGTAAAAATAATTTGGAATTTTAATATTTTATGAAAAAGTCACAAAAATTCATATATATATATATATATATATATATATATATATATATAAAGGGTATTCCTGATTGTTAGGAAATCCCTTTTTCTCATGATGTTACCTCCATAAACCTAACTCAATATATTATATTAGATTGTTTGAAACAAATTAGATTTCACTCATTGTGGGTTGAAAGGTATTGCAAAATTCCACTTGAGTATCAACATCATAAGATATAATCCCTTACTTTCTTGGCAACCAAATAATCTAGGAAGTAAGAAAAATGGTTTAAAAATGTAAAAGAAATTTCACACTTAAAAAACCCTAATTTCTAACAACACTTGCCAAAAGAAGAGGTGGAGAAGAAGAAGAAAAAAGAAGAAGTAAAAATATAAAATGAGATTGTTTATCTCTAATATATCTGAGAAATGGTTTTTCTTTAAAATTTACCTCTTTTATATTTCTTTTTCAAATATCAGTTAATCTAACTACCCTTATTTATATTAGGATCGATGTGACCGCCAAACGCTTTTAGCTGCCACCAAAATTTTGAGAAGTGGTTTTTCTTTATATTTTCTTTTCAAATGAGTTGACTTAACTACTCTTATCTATATTAGGATGAAACTGCCTTTTACCCCTTTTATATTTTCTTTTCAAATATGAGTTGACCTAACTACCCTTATCTACATTAGGATATGACTAAATTGCCCTTGGCTGCACCAAAATTTCAAGCATACCCTCTTCTCTTGTAGTGGTCATGTCTTTATGTGTGATATTTTACAATCCTTACGTGTGACATGTGATAACCCTTAAGTGTGACATGTAGTGCTTCTACTACATTTCCAATTTAATTATACTTATATGAATAGTCTAGTTAATGTAATTATTTTCTAGCTTGTTTGTATAGTCTTGAGGTTATTTAACTTTCTTAATTATCTTTAATTTAATTGATTATATATATATATTTTTAATAGCAAATTTCCTATCTAAAAACCTAGGATGTTACATATACCATCTTTGTTTTAATATTATTCACTTAAGGCCCAATAGTGACCTCACAACTTTAAAATATGGTTAAAAAAAACGCATTGTATATATAGTGTTACGAGCTTTTCCTCTCATTCAATATGAGATATTATGAATTGATGATTTAATATTTCAATATTTCAAACATATTCAAATAAGAATTTAGGAAAAGAACTATTAGAGTACAATGATATGTTTTATATAAGTAAACTGAAATAAAATAACAAATTCAAGACAAGGTTTAAGGAGGAAAACTGCTCATCATTATTAAACAATTTATAATGTGATAAGATAAATAAAATTGTAATTATAAATTTTTTGATAAATTATAGTTGTGTAGGTATTAGACGTTAAGGGCTATCAAGAAAAAGAAGTAAAAATTGTAAGGATTTAAAAGGCCATCCTTATTGGAAGTTAGAAAAGTTTTAACGGTTACAAGTGAAAAGTCTAATGGTTTAAAGAGATCGTGAAGTTTTCTCACTTAGCCCAATCCTCGCTAAAGATCATTCAATATGAATAAGACGATTTTTTTAGGACTTTTTCGGAAGAGGTTTGAAGTGTAAAAGCAAGAAGATTTTTTTATTTTTATTTTAAATTTAATATGATAATATAGAATAAATATGAAAAATAATTTATAATGGTACTAATTAGTACCATAATATTTTAGAAGTTTGACAAAATAAACCTAAATGATACTTAATATTTGTTTTGTTAGAAAAATAAATCATTCAACTCTGGTCCAACCAAATGTATCCTAAATGAGCTTGACATGCATTATTAATTGACTGATACAACAATAGTGGCTCCACCCTCTTAACAATGGTGGCTCCTTTGATTATGTTGAGCTATTCCAGTCCCAGCTAATTAATTCAGCATAAAAAATTTCAAACCACCCTGAATCTTTTGACTATGAAGCTCGGAGATTTTGAGAAAAATGAAATGGTGGGTAGCAAAAGATTATTATTCCTCTGAATTCCTATATGACTTACGTACAAGTTTTTCATTGACTTTAATGGTGTTGAGAAGTATCTTTCTTTCAGACAATTGATTAGAAAATAAAGCATCATTAAGAAAATAATTCACAAGAGGATCGGCGGAAGGAAATTTATATCACATGAACACAAAACCGCAATGAAGCAATCAGATATGGAACTCATAGACGCTGAGGGTGCTGCTGGCAATCTGGTCATCATAATTGAGAAAAATAGCGATCTCCTCAGCAAGAATAAAGCATATAGAAAGCCACCTATCGAGACCCCCCCGAACCATGTGGGCTGTCCACAGGACATTGCTCCATTGCATTGCCATGAGCAGTACTATTCTTCAGGCTTGCTACAATTCTTTTTTCTGAAAAGAAGCCAAATATCTGAACTCTCAAGGAAGACGATCCAGAAAAGAACCAGAGATTAATGGAGAGAATGAATTGGGAAGGGATATTTCGGCTGAGGGTTGGTTGTAGAAGGCATCGACTCTTATGAAGGGGAAGACCTTATCCATTAATGTGAGGTTTCACTTTTGCTTTGTGCCATTAATAATGCCAAGAATAGTCTAAATTGGCTTGCATTTAAGCTATTTAAGGCAAAATATCTAGTGAGATAACAGGTGGATCTGATATGACAATGATGAGCAACATGAATCCCATTATGTGTTATTAGGGCGGGATTTATCATTTTTCTTCCGTTCATAGCTCAATTTTTGGCAAATTAGTTAGCAGGCCGGGCGGCTGTCGTTATCTATTCTGTCCTAATCTATCTTATATATACCAGTTGGAAAAGGTGCCCAACAGATTCAGACGAAGACTTTCCAACTGAATCTAAGTAAAGAGTACAACTGGGTTTATTTGAAAACCCACAAGATGTGGATGGATTCAAAGAGGACACGATAGTGGTTGGGATAAATTTGGGGGGAGTAAGATCAAATAGGGAGTTCTAAATAGGCATGAACTAACCATTAATGATAATTAACCATTACAAGACCCGTACAAAAAGTGGTTCACTTTGAAGAAAGGTAACAATATATGTGTCAATCACCAGCATAATTCGCTTTAGTTTGATCCTGTCCAACCTGGTCGTCCACAGTGATCATTCGGATTTGGTCGATCATCTTTATTTTAGGCACAAAGCTGGAACAGTATTGCAGTATAGAGAAGCTGTAAGCACTATTGGCGCAACTTGGTGAAATCCCATCATCAGGTGAAGGTGCTTGCACAAGACACTGGAAGTATGAGTGAGTCAAGAGAATGACCGGCTGTGTGTGCTGCCCAAGAGACAGACTCAAGTTTCAGGCTCAGCGCGTGTTGCCTTCCGCTTGCTGACTATTCGCTAAATCACGTCTGATGCTTCCCCTCACTCGGGGTTCGGCCCCAAGAAATGACATGTTGATGAATGTTAGGATTATAAAATAAGCTGTTAACTGTTAGTTTGCTTCTGTTAAGCTGCTAGATGCTGTTAGTTTGCTATAACAGGTTGTTAGTGTTGTACATGTGTAAGCAAGTTTGTTAGTAGGTAGAAACTATTGTAGTATAAATATTGAGGTTTGCTCTGTAAAGAAAACAGAGGATTTCTTCCAGATTTCACCTGCGTCCTTTCTTTCCCTCTCTCGCTTCTTTCTCTCTTTATTCTCTCAGTTCTAACAAAATATGGTGAGTTCATACAACACTCAAGAGAAGAAGATTGTTCTCTTGCAAGACATACATGGATACGATTTCCTAAGCAGAAATTCCAAAGTGTAGAGATTTTCTAGATAGAGTACTGAAATTCCCAAAACAGAAACACTTTCCTAGGACAATTGATAGACTCCAAAATATGAACTTCTTCATGAAGTAATAACACACACTAATTAAGCATATAATATGTTTCCTAATTATGTTTAGCTTATATCCTAACTGCCCCCTTAACCTAGATTTGTTTAACACCAAGCTTTTCTTTCATTTTCACAAAAGTTCCCAACTTCAACGACTTGGCGAGTATATCTGCAATCTCGTCTCGTGTCTTATAGAACTTGATGATAAGTTTTCCATCCTTAACTAAATCTCTAGCAAAATGATGCTTGATCCTAAAGTGCTTACTTCTTCCATCAAAACAAGATTTTTGGTTAGTGCAACAGCTGAACTATTATCACAAAATAACTCTGTTCCTTTTTCTTGATGATGCTTTAATTACTTTAACATCCATCTTAACCAAAGTTCTTGGCATCTAACTGCAGATAGAGAAATGTAGTAGACAGTGCAACAACAATTTTCTTCTTTGAAATTCAGGAAAGAGCTCCTAAACCCGTCCGGAGGTGCCTTTCAAATCATCTATGTCTCCACCCCAATCACTATCACCGTAACCAATCAGAATTGAATTTTGAACCTTCTTGTAATGAATTCCATGATTTATAGTGCCATGCGAGCACATAATGAAGAAGTACTCTTTTCACTACTTCCAATGCATCCGCTTAGGAGACTTCATAAATCCATGGTTATTAGCATCGTATGATACACTATACTTATTGTGCGATACGTATCACCTTAGAGTGAAATCAATACATACCATATAGTGCATTGGAAAATTACATTGTATCATTCGATACACCAGCTGTATTTTGATACAGTCAATAGTCTATACAAAGTAAAAAAATTGACGCCATTTAACCTAAAAGCACGATGCTGTTTTAATGAGTGTCAAAGCAACATTGTTTCAACTTTCAAGAAAAAAAATATTTTTGGTATTTATTTATTTTTTATTTTTGAAAGTTTCTACCTTTGGTACATGCATCATGATTCTTCGGTTCTCGACATAAGGTGAAGAAAAGGGAAGAACATATGATCTTGGAAACTTTACTAGATTCCTTCAGGATGGCTAAGGAGATTCTCAAAGATTATAAGGGTATTCATATGGGAGTCAAAGGGATATTTGGACTTTTCTACCAAATAGAAGAAGAATGATACCAAATAAGGAAAGTTCAAGAGAAGGAATAAGAGAGCAAACTTTGGGGTAGATAATTCCTTTCTGGCCTTCTAAGACATTGGAAAAGGAATGCCTAGGTTACTTAAGGAAAAAAAAGGTACACATCATCTTCTTATTGTTGAATAAATAGTGGTGAATTTCACCAATTATAGTGCATACATTTTAGGCTCGCTATCTATAAATCTCTACAGGGTTTTTAAGAAGTGAGAAGGTTACATGATGGATTTTACTTACCCTAACTTAAGTTGCAAGGTTAGTTGTGTAGGCTAGTGGGATGTTTTACCTTTTTTACGTGTGACTCAATTATCACTTTCCCAAGTAGTGAGAATAGTCAAATCTTACTAATAGGAATGATCCTAGCACTAATCAAACATTAAACTACTAAAAGTCTAAGTCATATTAATCTAAATAGGATTCAAATGGACCTTTATTACTAAAGGACATAGAGTTGAGGAATGTTTGAAGTTAATGACCAAATGGACCTTTATTACTAAAGGACATAGAGTTGAAGAATGTTTGAAGTTAATTATTGCATATTGAAGTGTATGGGCCTTTTAGTATTCATGCAAGGGAATGATATGCATCTTTTAACACTTTTATCGATAAATACTCTAGGTTTGGATATGTCTACCTCATACATAGGACATATTCAGATAACCTATTGGGTAAACATATCAATACACTTCGATTAGATCGAGGTTGTGAGTCTAGTGGGTTTGACTCTTTCCTATAGAGCATTGGATTAGATCTTAGTTAAATGCATCCGAGACTCCATTGCAAAATGAAGTAATGGAAAGAAGAGACCAAACTTTGATAGGTATGTTGAGATTGATGATAGGTTTCTCACCACTTCCCATATATATATATATATATATATATATATATATATATATATATATATATATATATATATATATATTTTGGGAATTTGACATATGCCCTTTATGAACTTGGAGATTATGTCTTACCTCTTTTTCCTAAGATTTATATAAGCTTATAGGATATCCAAGAGGATTTTAGGGTTATTGCTTTATTGTCAAGATAATAAGAAGATGTTTGTTAATAAAAATGTCAGATTTCTAATGAAGTATATATGATAAGTAATAAGATAAAGAGTGATATAGATTGAAAAACACTAAAAGATAGTCCCACATTCCTAGTACCTCCTCATAGTGGAGGTTTGTATCCCACAGATTATGATGAAGCAATGAATGGTGTTGGTGTTCATTCCTAGTAAGGAGCTATAAGGGAATAGTTAGATTCATTACACTAACATAGTCTAGATTCTTGTAGAAGCACCTAAAGGGATAAAATCCATAGGTAGTAGTTGGTCTACAAGAGAAACAAAAGAGTAGATGGAAGGGTTGAGACTTATATGGCTAGGGTTATAACTAAAAGTTATAGTTTGAAACATTATTTTAACTATGAGAAACTTTTTCCTTAGTAGCCATACTCAAGTCCATCTGAGTAGTCCTATCCATTGTGGTGCATCTCAATTATGAGATATGAGAATTGGATATCAGGATAATGTTCTTGAATGATCATCTTGATGTTAGCATCTATATGATGCAACAAGACATTTTCATAGCAAAGGACCTTGTGTGTGTAAGGAGGCACATGGAAGTATGGTATAATGCTCTAAGATCTTGTGTTGTAGATAACAATCTACTAATTTGGAATGATATAAGGATATTTTCATTAGCTAAGATATGGTTGTCTGCTCGGTTCTAAATGGAAATTTAGAAGGGACGCAATATATTTTTGGGATTAAGGTCCTTAGGGACTGCAAGAATAAAAAAATTATGTTATATTGACAAACATTTAGTTAAGTGCATGATATAGAACTCCAAAAAGGGTTTGCTACTATTTATATATTAATACAACAATGCTACCTCTGAAGTGACCGACTAGTAATAATGCACTAAATCCTTTGATGCTCAAAAATCTAAATATTGATGTTGGAGTAGATATTAATGTCCTGTACACAAATGCATCAATGTGTTGGCGGGTATCCTAGTCCATGGTAAGAAAATCAAGAGTTAAGCGAAGTTAATGGAAGTTTTTGTCCAATATTATAATGTAACAAAATGACTGGATGGAAGAAATCACTGTCAATTTAGATGATTAAGAAAGAAATGATGATTCACTTATTCCTTTTATTTTGCTCATTTGGCATAATTTTATATTTGTCCCGATTAGATATAGACAATTATATTTCGTGTATGACCTAACCATCTAATACAAATAAATAAAAGCAACTATCAAACCAGAAATCTTTGACAACTTTCTAGACCAGAGGAATGGGCTCGATTAGTAACGATAATACACGATCCTTAGTTTCTCGATCTTGAACACCATGCCCATCTCCATACTGGTACATGCATTGGGCCATCCTAGCGAGGTTTATTGCAATTCCAATAACAGTCTGGGAGAAGGGAGATTCCATAACACGATCTTCATTCATCTTCTTCCATGTCTCCCCAATCAAACATTTTATGTGTTCACGAGCATCTTCTTCAGAAGCACCAGTTTCATGCATGTAACATTGCATGGATTTAGGAACATCTCCTCGTTTTAGTTCATCCTGAGGCAATGAATTAAAAGAACTGTTATAATTTGTTGTTCAACCTAGAAATCAAAGCAGTTACTGAACATCTTAATCAAAATGAGGAAGAGAGGAAGAATGCTTACCGATGATGTTCCAAGATCATCTGAAAGGCGTAAAATAATTGATGACCATCGGATTATATTGCAATATTGCTCCAAGCATTCCAAGGCGTCCTCGGTTATTGGATTTGTAACAAAAAAGAACGCATGAACTAGTATTGCTGGTGCTGATATTGAAATCCATGCATTACTAAGGTACTCTTTCAGGGTTGGTGTATATCGGGCATGGTACCACTTTTCCTCCAGTAAGTAAGAATTACATAAATCTGCCCACTGAAGGATTAAGAGTTGTATAATGAGTCAATAGTAAATAGGAGACAGAAAATTTCATGAAATTTAATTCAAAGAGTGACATGAGTTTGGAATCCAAAACATTACCGCTTTTCTAAGATATGCGATGATGTGGGAACCTTGCTCTTTAAGACGGTCATAAGCCATTTCATTGGTCGAGTTGTAGAGAGCAAGGAAACGTATCTTCATATATTCTGGAAGTTGATCCATTGCATTGATATCCCATCTGAACATATGTGAAAACAACATATTTGAGGTTTTATCATGCGGCTATGTTGGGGTTAACATGTATATATCTAAAGGATACATAGAGGAGATCCACCGCCACCAACCTGTCAACAGCATCTGTAAAGAGTTCAAGTTCCTCCAATGTTCCATAAACATCATAAACATCATCTATTGTTGTTATTAGTGCATTTACTTTGGTCAACATTCTCCTACAATATCCGAATTGAGGTTCAAATATCACCCCCACAGTCCACAAGAAATTCTCCATCAACCTGTCCCTCGCAAAGCTCAGCTTTTCTCCAAGGCGAGTACTCCTCCACCAGCTATTCATATATATAAAGTCCAAAGTAAGAGACAACAGCAATATTAGAATATGATAAGATGTTATATTTGTATTTGGCTGTATCTGAAATAAAATAATGTGAATATGCGCATTTGCTCTTACCTAGACGCATACTTTAGATCCGCCTGGTGCTTTGCTTGCACCATATTGTAATCTAATTTTGCGAACTCAAGCAAGATGGAGTTCATGTCCTGTGTTCTCTCATATGCATCTATGAACCACCTTGCCTCTAACCTTAGCATTCTCCAATGCAGTGGAAGCTCTAAAGCATGGCTCACTAGTATAAAGTATGGCAAGATTTTCATCTGTATTTTGCTCCAGCCATTCTTCAAGATGCTTTTTTGCGAAATCTCTAGCTTCTTCAAAGATACTTTCTCCTTTTATGGAAAGATAGGAAGCTTCATACAAACACAGAATTCCCTTGATATCTTCATGAAGGCATGCCTTAAAGCCCCCCATCTCATCCTTGAAACTACTAAAATCATCTGCAATAAAAAATGCTCATTTTTCAGATGTTATAGAGACAAAGTCAAATAAAGACGTTTACTGCTAGCAACCAATTAGTTAGTATCTCTAACATCCTTTAGACTGCAGTTCATCTTTCTGTAGCAAAATGAAGAAATTACTGATATACCTTGAGGAATGCTATGCCCATGTTGTCTTAAAATTCTAAATTCAAGAGCTGTAGCATATAAATTCTCTTTCTTCCACTCATCATCCGCGTTATAATTGCAGTATATGCTGTTCAACAGTCTCTTGATTTCATCCTCGACCTGGTAAGAGATTCCAAGTCTTTGCAAGAGATCGATCAGCTCAAGTTGATCCAAAGGCTTGTCCACCTTTCCCAGCATCATTTTCACCTCCCTCCTTAGTTGATCGAATCTTCCTATGCATGTTTCTCCCTGCACATATAACTATACATTGATATGCAACATCAAGCTAAGAAATGACTACAAACATTGCTAAGAATAATGATTAGCTACCATATAATCACTTCTTAGTGACTGGACATAGTCGTAGTCCCAAAAAATTGCAATCTCGACATGCACATGGACATTTGTTTATATATCAACTTGTCCTTGTCTCAGTGGAGCTTTAGGGAGGTGTCCACAGAATAACTTATAGAATGGCATGTGCAAACAGTGGGACTATCCTTAACTTGTTTATATTATAAAGTTTGTATATATGATTTAATGAAAGTTAAACTTACACATGTGATTATTAGTCCTGCCAGAGATTCAGTAATTCTTATTACTTCTATCCCAAAATTAATTTCTGCATCAGAAATCAATACCCGACATTCTAAACTATATTCCATAATTCTAATAACTGCTCCCACCTCCCAAAGTAATTAATTCGAGATCTATGCTATTGATTGAAGAGACTACGTACTTCCATATTTTTCATACCATCAAAGGTTGTTATCAGCTCAAATGTGCAAAACTCTCTCTCTCTCTCTCTAATCAAATTTAGAAAAGGAATTCTAATTTCTCTCCAATATGTGAAAAGGGTGATTTTAGCTACCTTTATTGATATTACTTACCCCAATACGTATTATAAGCATCACGCACCTTCATCCACTCTTAATACATATCTTTTGAAAGATCCTTGTGTTTTAAAGGCAGAGTAATATTATTAATGTCAATTAAATCACCTTTTGGAGAAGGATGGATTGTCCCCCTCCTTTTTTTTTTTTCTCTTTTTTGACGAACTGTCAATTCTTATATACGAGATATCCATCCTAGTTACTATGAACGCATTTGCCCAATTGAAATAGCAAAATAATCTCTCAATGTACATCCATATAACTCTCTTTCACATGAGACTTGAAAGGCATGAATTTATTGACAACTTAGACATGTTACCGGCTATTTTACCCCTTCCATAAAACTTCCAAGATGAGAAAGACATAAAAAAAAAGAAAAAGGAAAAAAGAAAAAAAGCTACACCTTCCATAAATTTCCACCTATAAGAGAACTAGATGGGGGTAAGGATGGGACATGTTTGAGCATTACATAGTGAATTACAACAATTGAATCCCACGGAGGAACAAGATTTATGAAGATATATTAAAGTCTTGCATTAAAATTTTAAAGATGACTATAAAACTATTTACTGGGCATGATTTAAGCCAAGTTGTTTTCTCTTATCTTAAGCTAAAGCTATTATTCATAACTGCAAATTGCATTATTAAATGGATGCATGACGTTAATTGATATTAAGTAATCATACCTAGCTAGGTCCGAATTCATGTCTTTATCACTTTGAATAACTCACAAATTGACATCATACCTAACTGTGTGTAAAACAAAATAGAGTGCCAAAAAAGCACGTAGGGTAACCTAGCTAGCATGTGGCCATGTCTCGGTAAATGATTTGGCACATGGTGTGAAACCGGGCATATTTCTATTAAATTGTTGTTGGTGCGGAGCAGTATTTAGTATTCCATCTCTGCATGTTGATCTTCTTTTCCAAATCCACCACTAATACAAAATCAAAACGACTCTCTTCATTAATTTTTTTTTATTACTTTGGCGGCTTCTGCTAGAGCTGATCCAATCTAGATAACTTCTTCACTTTTCACTCGATAACTAAGTTCATGGTATGAAACACGTGAAGTGTGCTCTTATTTGAAGGATGACTGATGGTTTTTTGTTGTCTTTTGGATGAATGGTATAAGAAAAGACAAGATTTTTAACATGATTCGATAACTGATATGATCCTTACACCCATAGAGCGTATTAGCAATTGAGAATCTACTAATAAGATAAAGATAAAAATGTTAGAATGGTAAAAACTCTCCTCTCCTCTCCTCTCCTCTCCTCTCAAATGTGGCTACCCAACATTTTTTTTTCACTTGTTAAACAAATCCTAAATTATAAAATGGTTAAATACAATAATGGTAAAATTGTCATTCAACCCTTATTATCCTTTACGTAGTACAACAAAAGTGATTCAAACTTCACAAATCAATAATCTCTCATAAAAATTTAGAGACAAAAGTTATAAGAATTAAATCTAATTTATTGGAGAGTAAAATCTGCTAGTGATCACTTGATACAAGATTATACAAACTTCATATGATCAACAAAAATTGAAAAGAAAAAATGAATGTATAGAGAAAGGTGCATGGGCACAATATGCAATTATTTAGATAAATTGTGACAGTGTAGTAAGCACCCCATATCTGAATATATGATACAAGATAATAATGATAATAATAAAATAAATAAATAAACTCATAGAGAAACATGTGAGTTTAGCTAAAAACTACATAGTTCTCCAAGGCCTTCTTGAGACTATGACCTAAAAATCATTTGGCTACAAATGATATTAAATCAATCCTCCTTACGTAGTTTAAATGATACCAAATCTCAATCCAATACATTGGGTATGCTTCCTAGGCCAACACTAAATTTCATTACTTCTTGATCCATCAAATCCTCAACCAACACAACTTTTAAGTATATTTCCCTATACTCACATTGACATCAAATCCTAAACATACTATTCACCAAACCTTAGACCTTACTGTAGGAATACCTTGGAAAAATCCTGTTAGAGCCTTGGATCACAAGGTTGTAGACATTTAATCTTCCTATGAATCTAGATCTAAACACAACAAAAATGTTTATGAATATTTAACGAAAATGTTTAGGGATTTTAAAAGAATATTACCTTTGATTTGAATATTCTCAAATCAGTTTTAGTCGAAGGAGTGAATCTCGAATACTCTGATCAAAACATTTATTTCCATTATAATTTAATATATAAATATTTAAGATAAAAGAGATGAAACATCTTTAAGTTTTTCTATTATTTATATATAACTTTAACATTTTATAATTCTTTTTAGCTATGACCAAGTACTTTTTTGGTTCATTCATCTCTTCACTTTTGAAAACATTGATTACTTATGTAAGGTGGGAAATAGGAAAAACCTTTCCTTTTTTATAAATATTAAAATGAAAATACAGATTAAACATGAACTAACAAGAGAAACCTTACATCATAATCCTCATACTCATTAGTAAAAACGTATGAAGGCATGGAAATCATTTTGTGAAATAATTAATGCCTCCGGTAATAAATCAAATCTAGAAGAGAGCCATATGGATATGGCTAAAAACTTGACTATTTTGTTTCTTTACTAAAATTTCCAAGATTAAAAAAAAAATGGGGTTAACAAATCACATTTTTAAGTTTGACTAGAATTAGAAAACTATTGATTTAGGATTAATCGATAAGACTTTATAAATATGTGGTTTTATATAGGATTTATAGAGACAAAGAGAAAAAAAAGTAAGAAAATAGTGAATAGAGTTAAACAAGGGGTATATTAGGTTTTGGTTAGAGAAAGGTTTAGAGAGTTTGAAGTGTGTATTCTTGAAGTATATAATAAATTTGATTTTCCTTTCCTATGGACATAGGTGATTACACTGGGCCATATAAATATTTTTTTTTTTTCATTTTATTTTTTCTATTGTGTTTGGGTGTTGTATTCTTCCCAACAATTGGTATCAGAGTCATGATGAGAAAATCATGAGAAAAATTATTTTGAAGATGATATCAAGCTTAAAATATGATATTGAGCCTTTTAATGGAAAAAACAATTTCAGTATTTGGCAGAGTACTATAAAAGATATTTTCGAGCAATAAGGACTTCTTCAAGCATTATAAGGCAAGAAATCAAAGAGCATGATATATAGATGAAGGATGAGAAGAATTAGAAGTAAGAGCAGTAAGTACTATTCATTTAAGTCCAACTCCTCAAATAAAATATAGTATTTTGGGCTAAGAGTACTTATTGACACAAGGATAGAAGTAATTGCAAAAGGAATTAAATTTTATGAGAGTCTGAATTTGACACATGTTTCTTCTCATAAAATATGAAGGGTTGAGAGTAACAAATTATTGATACTTTTTGCAGTTGCATCTTGAGTTCACGGGGAGATGTTAGAATTATTTATTTTCTATATTAAAATTATTATATTTCTTTTTAGGAGAATGAATGAATTAATACTTTACTATTTATTTTCTTTGATTGTAAACCTATTTAAATCCAATTTGTGTTATACTTATTTTTCAAATAATCATAATAAGAACCCAGATTTTTTTCTCCCTTTGTTTATGATTCTTTCTCATCTCACAATTGGTAATTTAATTAATTCAACAATATCAATAAAGCTACTTATAATCACCTTTATCTTGGATATACATTGAAATGATCTGATCCCCAACATCACACTCAAATTAATCTAAGCATGATTAAAAACAAGTTCTCTTTTCATATAGTCATAGTGATTTGCCTTACCAGTATTTTATGTTAAGTAATCATACCTAGACCCAAATCCATATTTTGATCACGTTGAATAACTCAATAAACAATGACACTACACTTAATTGTGTGTGAAATAATAATAATAATAATAATAATAATAATTGAGTGGAAAAAACATAGCATAGGGTAGCCTAGCATGCTCCTAATATAAAATCTTCTTAAGGTATGAACCGGGCATCGTCTTCACTAAAGGATGCGGCAGCCTTTGAAACAGTATTCCATGTGCCATCAAGCATCTTACTATTAAAATATTATTGGAATTCCGTTTCTGCATTTTCACTTTGGTGACTTTGACCAGTGCTGATCCAATCTAGAGGCAATCTAGAGGACTGATCTTGCCACATATGAATAGATAACAAAGTTTCATGGTACCAAAAACATGAAAGTAGGTATAATATCGTTTAGTAAAGCAACTTCAATTAGTGTATTATTATTTGTTTTATTAGTTATTAAAATTTTAAACCACCAACACTTTGGCATTACTGATCACATGTATATGTTTAACCTTCACTAAACATATACAAACTTTATAATATAAACAAGTTAAGGATAGTCCCACTTATTACACATGTCATTTTGGCTATGCTTGGTTTTTGAAAAATTTGAGAAAAAATGTGAAGAAAAGAAAATAAAGAGGAAAAGTAGAAGGAAATAAAAAATGAAAAAAAAATTAAATTTAACAAATTATTTTTATACATTTCTTTAAACTCGTTTCTACTTATTTATCTCTATTATAGCAAGACTAAATAATTAAAAAATATATAAAATTTAAATTAATTTTAATTATATTTTATTTTTTTATATTTTTTATAGTGAAACAAAATATGAAAAAATTAATTTTTTTTAACAATTTTTTTTCTTTCCCTAATATTTTCCAGGAACCAAAGCCTTTATAAATCAATCTATGGACACCTCCCTAAAGCTCCATTGAAACAAAGACAAATTAATATGTAACAAAGGTTGATGGGCAGAGATGGCAACTTTTAAGACAACTAGAAAGATTGTGACAACCACCTCATATTTGAATATACAAAACAACATAAACAAATAGAGGATAAACACGTATTGTACATGTGAATTTAGTGGCACGGCTAAACAACTGACCTTGTGCACACCTCCTGCTTATATCACATTCTATATAAAGGATAAAGTTTGATGTCCATGGAACCAAATAGAACCCAAACAATCATCTACAGCTCGCTCTTGCTAAGTTCTCCTCAATGGTCCGTTTCATGCTTTCTTCAACCCCTGTTCTCAGGAATACTATACAACCACCCATAAGGGATTTTTGGTTGGGAAAATCCTTTAGTAGCAAGGCTGCTCATCCGGTACAAAGCATAGTTGTCAACAGAGCTTCTTATGAAATTGCTCTTAGGCGAATGCAAATTATCAAGCTCCTATTCGGGACTACAACTATGTTCAGCCACTAAGAAGTGTGTGATCCCGCATTTTCACATGAGTTCTCACTTGATGGTGAGACTCGCTTTTTATTTGTGAAAAACTAATTTTTTAAAATAATGGAGTTATTACTTATTTTTGTTTTATTTTTTTAAAAGGTAAACAAAATAAGAAATAAAAACACTAAATGTGACTCTTGAAAGAAAAGATAAGTCTGTGAAAACCAAGTTGGGTCTGGGTAGAGGTGTCCAATGAGTCGGATCACCCATTTTGGCCCGTGGCTCTACAAACCAAAAGACTGGGCTGGGCTAACATGACCCAATATTGTAGCAATCCAGGCCAACACAACCCAAAGGAGCAGGCCTTATTGGGCTACAGGAAATAGTTTGTGCGGCTCGTCGTGTCGGTCCAACGTGCAGGCCCACCATGCTGGCCAGAACCTTTTTAAATTTCACTTTTCACTTTTTACTTTTTCCTTTTTCCTTTTTATTACATGTCAAATCTTTATAATACCCCTCCCAACAACTATATAACAACTAGTTTGAGAGGTAAAAAAGTAAATCAATAACTATTTTTACTTTTTTAATGTCAAATATCTATATTACCCCTCCAACAACTATATAACAGCTAGTTTAAAGGATAAATAAGTAAATCACTCATTATTAATATTTTTTTATGTCAAATATCTATAATACCTGTCTCAACAACTATATAACAGCTAGTATTAGGGGTAAATAAGTAAATGACTCACCAATAATTCTCTATAAATACCTTTCATTTTAATTCTTTCTCACACAATTCTCTATCTCTCTCTTTATATTGTTTACAATTCTCTTTAATTCTTCTTTCCATAATTCTCTAAGTTGAAGTTATTTACAAGTGCTAAAGATATCTACTAATTCTATAAGTGGTTATTATTACAAGGTTGAGGTATTTATATTTAGTTATTTTATTTATTTATTTTAATTCTATATATTTCATTTAATTGTTCTCTTCCTTTTACCTTATTTTTTTTCCTCTAAAATTAAAAATGGATCATCATCACCTAGATGTTGAAAATATTGACTTTGGTATTGATGCATGTAATGAATTTAATCCTTTTGAAGATGACGAGACCCCACCTCCTCTAATGTCCCTCCCACTAACCTTCCTCAACCCAATCCCACAGGCAAAAGACCTAGGGCTAGTAGACGCACATCTATAGTATGAAATCACTTCACTATAATAAATAAACAAAATACAAGAGAAGAGATAGAAAATCTAGAAGAATGTAAATATTGTAAAAAACATATAGTTGCAAAGTTAGTGGTGACACAGGTCACCTTAGAAGACATGCTGAACAATGTACCAAAAAACATAGTGCATTAGACCCTAGACAATCCCAAATAAGTCAAAACGAAATAGGATGTGGTACATCTTCAATGTCCCCCTTTATATACAATCAATAATTCCTAAGAGAAGGGTTAGTTGGAATGGTAGCTAGTATGGGGCTTCCATTGACATTTGGGGAAGATCCTAGATTTGTACATTTCATGCACAAGTATGCCCAACCGGCCTATCATAGAATTCCTAGGACTACTTCTCGTAATGATGTAATTAAATGTTACAAAAATGAAAAACAATTAATAATTGAAGAATTTAAAAATCATAGTGGTATTGTATCTGTGACCTCAGATATATGGACTAATCAAAGTAATGAACCTTTTACATATGTGACATCACATTATATAACTTCAAATATGAAATTACAAAAGAAAATATTAGGTTTTCGTAAAATATTACATCCTCATGATGGGTCTGCCATATATGATTCTTTGACCAGTGTTTTTAAAGAATATGACATACAAAGCAAAATTTTTAGTATTACCTTTGACAATGCATCAAATAATAAAAATGTCATAAATTTATTTGTAAGAATAATTAGAGAAGGTTCAATAAGTGAAATATTTCATGTGAGATGTGTTTGCCATATAATTAATTTAATAGTAGAAGATGGTTTAAAATTAACATCACCCTCATTACATGCTATCTGGTCTACTATACTATTTCTTGATTCATCTAACAAATTATAAGAATTTTATACTTTATGTCAATCAGTAGGTTTGAAGAAGAGAATATTTTGTCTTAATATCGATCATTGTTGGAATCCTACCTACTTAATGTTAAAATCTTATGTAGGGTATCATAACATACTATTAGATTATGTCAATAATAAGATAGGTGAAATTATAATAACTTCAAATGATTGGGAGAAAGGTTTTTCTTTTTTAAAATTCTTGAAGGTTTTTTATGATACTACTAACATGTGTTTTGATGTATATACTCCTACATCTTACATATCACTTAGATGTATTTGTAACATGAGTGATGCGTTTCGACAATATAGGGAACATCCCCTAGTGAGTACAAGTGGAATTTTTTTTTTTTTTTTTTTTGAAATATAGGAAGACTATTCCACCACTGTATTTTTTAGTTGCTTCTATAGATCCAAGGGTTAAGGTTGAAGGTGTAGAAAACATTTTAAATTTTATAGCTATTTGTATGAACCAACCATCTGAATGAGATGGTAAGATATACGAACAATTAAACAACTTATATAAGTATTATGAGAATAAATATGGTAGTGTCTCTTCAAGTACTATAAATCCATCTATATTTGGAAATGATCCATTCTTTATACAATTAGCTAAGGGAAAATGATAAGTTGGTCCTTCAAGTAGGTGTGATATTTCAAAATATTTAGATATTGATTATTGTTCATACTTATCCCCTAATGAAGTACAAAATTTTGATATTATGAAGTGGTTGAAATCTCATGAATCCATTTTTCCTATGCTATCTAAAATGGCACGTGATCTACTAACCCTACTAGTGTCTACTATAGCATCAAAATCTGTCTACAAAACATTTGTTGAAGCATGGACTCGTCTTGCAAAGTTGTATACCAATCCTTCCTCTTCTAAAACCACGGGTATCGGTAGAATAGCTGACTCTTCTACGTCATCCCTCAAAAAATGTGGTAGATTACCTTGACACAATCCAAGATATATATTACTAATGAACTAGATCCTACTCTTGGAGCACCCATCCCAAACCATTCTCTCATCACTCACACATTAAATGGTGTTGACCAAAAATTTAAAGAAAATATTGTAGTTGTACAAGCATGGGATACAATGATCACCTTGGATGAACTTAATGACAAATTAGTTGAATATGAGGCTTTCAAAAATAAGAATAACTTCGCTGCATTGGAAATCTTGGTAACATTTTTATTATTTCTACCCATTTTCAATACTCTAACAAATAAAAACTAACTAACAAAAAAATATTCTTTAAATAAGAAGGTGAAAGATAAAAAATCTTTAAAGTTGCAAGTAATAAAATGAAATTTCAATATCTTACCTCCAGTCATGACAATCAAATTCACACAAAATAGGGATTAGTTGGCTAATCCTTCCAATACTTTATGTTTATGCACCGATGGAACTCGCATACCTATTCTTGAAAACTAGAGACACTTATCCCACTTTTGGAATTAATACAATTTATATGCATTTTTTTTCTCTTCTTCCCATCAAAGAAGACTTAGAGTAGTTTTCATACCAAGTAATGTCTCATAGACATGGGTGGTTACTCCATAAGAGATGTGGCCCCATGTTTCATTTATTTGTAGGGAAAATAATATTTAAATGGGCACAAACTTAAAAAACTGTACTTTTATTTTATTTTATAAAAAACTGTTTCCAAGGACACCTGTAGACTCACATTTTTCATTTGAGTTCCTACTTGATGATGAGATTGTTTTTTTTTTAATTGTAAAAAAAAAAAAAAATTGATTCTTTGAAAACCATTTTTTTGGAGTTGTCACTTTTTTTTAAAGAAAAAAAAAAAAAAAAAAAAGAAAAAAAAAAAAAAAGAAAAGAAAAAACCCCTTATTTGAAAAAGAGAAATTTATGAATTAAGAATGAGTTTTATGATAGGTTACCTATTAGTAAGGTATAGAGATAAACCATAACACCTTTCTAAACTTAAATAAACATGGTCTCTAATAAACACATGAGGGAACTTTGGCATTCGATTAATTAATAAATGGATAACAGGCAAATGAGTAAGGCATGCATATTGTCGGATACAAACAATGACATGAAAACAACATATTACAAAAATATATAGAATAATGGACAAGCAAATTGCATGAGTTGACTTATTAAAATACAACATAAAACCTATTTTTAAAAAGAACTCAAAATAGTTTATTTACATAAAAACCTATTCCAATTCAGTGGTTTCAATTTATTTTATTTGCAAAAGAAAGCTTGAATTTATTTAAAAAAAGTTACTTGCTTTTTTTATTTATTTATGGAAAATGCTTCAAATGATTTATTTTACAAGGAAATGATTTTTTTTTTCTTAATTCTTGTCAGAAAAAGAAGGATTTTTACATGCAGTTTTTCTTCTAGAAAATTATTGGAACTTATTTATATTTTTCAAGAGACTGAATATTATCTATTTTTATCAACAACATGATTTACGACTTCTATTAAAGAAAATATTCCATTTCAATTTTTATTTACAAGAAAATATCCCTTTTCTCTACCTTGCTGCCACCATTTGTTTTTTTTTTCTGTCATGCATCCACCTTCCTACTGCTCTTTAATTGCCCTTCTGGATGAGTGCCATGGGTTCCCACTTTTCCTCAATTTTCCGCTTCTTGAAGAACTCTCAATAGAATAAATAACCCAAATGAATGTGAGCAAGAGCAATAATTAGCCCAATTAAAGTTAATCTCTCAAGCCCAATCTTCAATAACTGAAGCCCAAGATAAATATCCCGCAACCAAATCCAAATGAAATCCAAATTAAATAAACTTAATTAGGCCTAATAGAAAATCCAACAACCCAAGCCCAAATAAAACAAATAGAGCACAATAACACAAGCAAATTAATATCGCCAAAGCCCAGAAACAAGGCCTAAATGCATAAAGAAGAAAGCGGAGGTCAGAAGGGGGGATTTACCCATGTTCTTAAAACTCATGGATGGAGACACATCGTAGTGATTGTGGAGGATGGAGTCACAGCGACGCGAGGGCTATGAATGGTGGGGTTTGGTGGCCAAAATGGTGGGTAAAGTTGGCGGTGGTCGTGGTTGGTGCAGTGGGGTTTGGTGGCCATGGATATGAGGGAAGAAAGGGAAAGAGAGAAGGCTAGAGAGAGAAATCTTGAGACAGACAATGGCGGTGGTTATTGGCAATGTGGTGTAGAGAGTGGCTGTGATGGCATGGGAGAAGGGTGGAGCGAGGATGGGTGAGAGGGCGTGGGAGAAAAGAGAGGTGGCAGAGTGGCATGTGGGAGCATGGATTGAGGGTAGTCTGAGTGTAGGTAGTGATGAAGAGTAGTGTCGATGTTCTTGACATGGGAGTCAAGATAGTCAATGGAGAGGTACAACATCATCGGTGGTGTAATGATGGCAATAGAGATGGAGGCGACACAAAGGTGAGCAGTAGTGCACTGTGGTATGGGCAGAGAAGAAAAAATGAAAAAGGAAATAAAGAAAAAGAAGAATAAGAGGAAGAAGAAGAGAGAAGAAAGAGAGGGGACAATTGTGGTACTTCAAAATAGGTCTCTTAGGCTTTTTGAAATGGATGGTGAGGGTTAATTAAAATGAATGGCTAGGGTTAAATAGATATGAGTGGGCCTCAAAATTGGGCTAAAGTTTAGATAGAATGTGCATAAAAATATAAAAAAGAATGGGCTTAAAATTTATAAAAAAAAAAAAAAAAAAAAAAGTCCTAAGACCAATTTTGGGGTTTACAAATATGTCCGTATTTGGTAGAGTCCATAAATATAAGGAATGTGAATGCTAAAATGAAATGAAATGAATTACACTGAAGAATAAAAAGGTCCACCAAAATTGTCCAAGTATAATGTGAGCTCACTCAAATCATATAACGTGCTCATAAAATGGCAAAAAGGGAAAGCTAGAATGATATCTACGTGAATCTCAAGGAGAGCTTTGCTAAAAGGGTAACTAATAGTATTTACTAAAACTTTAGGGACCTTTACTACCAAAAATGGTGAACAAAAAGATAAAAGGTAGAAGATAATAAAGAAAGACAACAATTGAAAGAGTAACTTAAGACCAAAAAGGCTCAATCAATGAAAAAACATGACTCAAATCTTGGGAAACTTAACGTAAAAAGGCAAGGCTCAGGGCCAAAAATACTAAGCAAATAAGGGCGTACGACTCGAAGTCAAACAAATTGCAACGAAAAAATTGCAACTTAAAGCTTAACAAATTTGAAAGCTAAAGGCTTGGTTCAAAGTTAAACAAACTCAACAACAAAGATAAAGACATGACTTGAAACCAGAATTTTTGCCATACCGATATTTTGTGTCAAAATATCCACCAATATTTTTTTATATGTTTTGATATATCCATAAAATCGAGTTACCAATATATCCATCAAAACCGATATTTTCATCTTTGTTGCAATCAACTCACCAAGATAACTGTTCCAGTCCTTGAGTTATAAATCCTCTTATTATGTGATCAATTGACATATTCTAACTCTAGGGAGAATATGTCAAATTTGGTTAAAGGAATTACTACAACCATAGATTTTATAATCACATGTCCTTTGGATCACCTAAAGGGTTGTCTCAATCACATGAGATATCATGGTGCCTCTATTGAGAATACTTATTGTCACTAACATCCATCAAGAGTAACGTAATTCGTAGAGATATATGACCACATTAGACTCTTACGTACTCATAAGTAAAAGTCTCTTATTGATTTCAACATAAAATCAATATTCTCTTAAAGTTGAGAGTTCATGCAATATAGTAGTTTAGTAAAACATGACAATTGATAACCATACATGATGATTTAACATAGTTCCTATCCAATGTGTAATCGTACACACTAGTATGCTCACTATGGGAAACTCATCCCAATAGTCAAGATAAGTTATCCTTCTAATTAAGAGGTAGTGCACTATAGTTTCTATTGGATTTCTATAAATCGACTATGAACAACTTATCATCTTGTAAAGAACCCATGACTTGTATCATTTATGCAATTCCTAGTACTCCTAAGTCATGTAGAATACAAGTGATATGAACATGAATGCTTAAATCAATATCAATACAAAAGTAGATAGTAAATAAAATGTTAAGTTTAACGTTGTTACGTCATGTCTTACTTTTAAGAGCTATATCCTAACAATTGTAGGTAGATGGGTAATTGGAAGGCTAAATGTCCTAAGATCTTGAATAGAACAATACAACAACAACTTTCTCAACAATCTTAGCAAAGGCAATACTCCTTAACAATGTTCTTATAAACCTTCATCGTCTAATATTACAACAATTATTCTTCAATCAAACATTTTTAGATTTAGAGTTATATTATCCTTTAACTACATGGTAGTTGTCCTTACTAAATAAATCTAGAAGTTCATTGCCACATAGCAACATGCTATGTCTACATATTTAGGTTTATTAGTGTTGGGAATATGTTGATATCTCCATTCCCAACCCTTGATAGATTAGGGTTTATGCAAATTATCCCTAAGACTCTCTATATCTAAGCAATGAGAGCAATATGCATATGAAAACTTTCATATCTAGAGAATAGTTGTTTTACCTTAGAGTTGGATATTCCTATATCAAATCTTATTGGTGAAAATTCGTTAAATACATGGTAGATCTCACAAACCTAAGAGTCTTCCACCTTATAGCATTTTCTGGATCCTAACATGCCAGGAATGGAGTCCTTTAAGAGCTATTGGTGGCTAGGGTTCTTTTCTCTTTACAAAATAAAAGATTAAATGACAAAATTGAAGCCTTAAACACCTAAAAGGGAGGTTTATACAAGTTTCCTATGGACTTAAGTGACTTGAGAGTCTATATTGGGTTTAGGTCACTTAAACTAACACACATAGGTCGTAATTGTTTAAGTAGCCCTACTAGGCTTCAATTAATGAATAAGTCTAGTTCTCAAACCATTCCAAACTCCTATGCAACCTTAAATATTTATCAAAACACCCTTATACACACAAATAGACAAAGTATTGGGATTGAGCCCCTAAAAGCAAGACATGATGCAACGAAGTCAGACTTGACTATCCATTTGCTATCCATTTGGTGTATTAACATTGATTAGAATATTCAACCCATGTCTTTTATATTGTACATGACTTAGGTGCATTATGAGTTGCAAAGAGGATATAAGTCATAGGTTCCTTGTAAATAAATAAATTCTCCATAGTTAATTCATGGATTTAGACAATCTAATAGATGTTATAATGCACAACCTCCTAATTAAAGGGATGACTTGTCTTAGCCATCATGGTGGATTTCCCATGGTAAGTGCATTAGTGTATGTGATGAATATTAGGTAGGACCTATGGTGAATCATGATGTAAGGTTATCAATTGTCATGATTTATCAAGTTACTATTGTTAGGATTGAACCCTTAAAAGCAAGACATGATGTAACAAAGTTAGACTTAACCATCCCCCTACTATTCTTTTGGTGTGCTAACATTGACTTGAACATTCAATCCATGTCTCTTACATTGTACATGGTGTATTATAAGTTGCATAAAAGATACAAGTCATGGGTTCCTTATAAGTAGATAAGTTGTCTACAGTTGATTCATGGATTTGGGCAATCCAGTAGAGATTGTAGTGTACCACCTCATAATTGGAGGGATAACTTGTCTTAACCGTCGGGATGGATATCCCATGGCGAGTGCACTAGTATATGTGATGCACACTAGACAGGACCTATGGTGAATCATGACACAAGACTATCAATTGTCATGATTCACCAAGCTACTATATTGCATGGACTCTCAACCTTAAGAACATATTGAGTTTGTGTCAAAATCAACAGGAGACTTTGACCTTTGGGTGAGACCCTAAAGTGGTCGTATATCCCTATAAATTGGGTTACTGTTGATAAAATCAAGTGGCAGCAAGTATTCTCAATATAGACACCATGATATCTCATAGGATTGAGACAATGTGTCCTCTTGGATGATCCAAAGGATATGTAATCATGAAATCTATGGTCATAATAATTTTTTAGTAGAATTTGACATATAGTGTGTCATTTGATCACATAATAAGTGAGATCTATAACTCAAGGATTTGAGAGGTAATCTTGACATGTAATAACACTACCTTGTTAGATTATATACATCAGTACATGAGGAGTCTGCATGTAGTGGATAGTAGGTCAAGGACCAGAGCATTTAGTGTTTTGTTATCATTTACATAGAATAATAGAGTTTAGCTGATTCTCTATAACGGGATGTTGAATCAACTTCAGAATTGGATTTTGAGGGAGTTGGTACTCTTATGCATCATAGTGGTCCTCGCTCTAAGCTCATATACCTTGTTGGCATGAATTATGAGGGTCGGATTGGCTCCAAGTTCATTTTTGTGCTTAAGGGCGTTTTGGTAATTATATAAGGTTGCATAGAAATAAGTAATCGACAAGGTCTTTGGATTGGGTTAATTGATTAATTAGTAGACTCTATTGGGTTAATTAATCAATCAAGACCTATTTTAGGCTAGATTAAGTGACTCAAGCGCATATGGGCTCAAGTCACTTAAGCCCAATTATGATTCTATAAATACCCCCTAAGGGTTAGGGTTTCTATAACTTTTTTGTTATCCACCATCAAGAGAGAAAGAGAGTTATAGCCTCCACCCTCTTTTCCTCTTTATCGGAACCATGCTAAGATCAAGGTTGAGTCGTCGGGCAAAAGATCATGGGTTTACGAGACTTCCAACAACTTCAAGGTGTTCTTCAACACTTGGAATTTAAGGTTTGGGAACATCCAAACATAAAAGTTAATACTTCAACCCTAAAAGATCATTTAAAAAAAAAAAATTGGTATTACTTCTGTTGCTTAGATCTAAGTTCCCAACAACTATACTACATGGATTCTCAACTTTAAGAGGATATTGAGTTTGTGCTAAAATCAATAGGAGACTTTGATCTATGAGTGAGATCTTAAGGTGGTCATATATTCCTAAAGATTGGGTCATTATTGATGGAGGCTAGTGGCAATAGGTATTCTCAATAGAAGCAACATGATATTTCATAGGATTGAGATAGTATGTCCCTTTAGGTAATCCAAAACACATGTGATAATGAAATTTGTGGCGTTGCAATAATTCCTTAAGTGAATTTGACATATGCTCTTTATGAATTAGAGTATGCCGTTTGATCACATAATAAGTGGGATTTGTAACTCAAGGATTGGAGAGGTAATCTTGATAGGTGATAATAATCCCTTGGTAGATTATGGACACCAATTCATAAAGAGTTTGCATGCAGTGGATGGTAGGTCACAAACCTGAACCTCGTCTCGTTTTTATTTACATAGTATTCTCATGGATCCCAATGGTCCCTCCTCTAAGCTCATATACCATGCTGACATGACTTATAAGGGTTGGATTGACTTTAGGTTCACTCTTGTGCATAAGGGCACTTTGGTAATTATGCAAGGTTGCACAAGATATAGTGAACAAGGTCTCTGGATTGGGCTAATTATTAATTAGATGATATTGTGTGGTTAATTAATCAATTAGGATGTGTTTTGGGCTAAATTAAGTGACCCAAGTCTTGATGGGCTTAAGTTACTTAAGCCTAGTAGGCAACCCTATAAATACCCCCTTAGGGGTTAAGGTTTCCTAATGACTTTTAGTTAATCGTCTTCCACCTCTAGAGAAAAAGAGATAGAGCTAAAGCTTCCACCATTCATTACCCACACTTTAGAGTACCAAAATTGTTGTTCAAGTCATCAGGCAGAAAATCTTGGTTGTACAAGAACTTTAAACTTCTTATTCTCCACATGGAATTGATTTGAGAATATCTAGATCCAAGTATAAGCTTTATCTTTTGTAGATTTTTATTTTAATATGGTTTTTGTAGCCATATGTTTTCGCTTTGATAGATTTAGAGAAGCTTAGGAATAGTGCATGTAACCTACGAGATCCAGGGACAAGAAATGGAGAAATCTAAATTTCCTAACACAAAGAACTTAATTAACCCTTATAAATGATATCACCAAGGAACATAAGCTTGAGCTATATTATTATCTACATCTATTCCTAGTGATTTCTAAGGGTAATAAATTCTTACTGCAGTTCACATAATTAACAAAATTTCATCATCTATCATCGTTTGAAAAGTTGTATGGCTATGCTCTTGATTATTTTTCCTTAAGAGTCTTTGGTTGTTCTTGTTATGTCCTTTATCCTCTGTAGAGCATAGTAAGTTATCTTTTTGTTCTATTATTTGTGTTTTTCTAAGGAATGAGGTCAAAAGGGATATCGTGCTTTGATTCTGTTTGCTATAAATTATATATACCGCGTTATATTTTCTTCCTTGAGCATATACATTTTTTTTCTATTCCTATCGAGTCTCATAATGTCTTTAAATCTAAACTTTTTCATATTGATAATTTCTTAGATGTTGTGGACAGTTTTCCTATAGATACAAGTACTTTGGTTTCTGATCATCATGCTCCTTCATCTCCTCCTATGGCTACTCCAACACCTTCTGAAACTATGGATCCTCTTTTCCCATGTACTTCTCAGCATCCTCGTTAGTGTACTCAATTATTGAATTTTTTTAATTGCATTTATTTAGATTCATTTACATCCTTTTTAGCTTATATTCATAATATCTTTGAGCCTCTAACCTTTAGAAAAGTCATTATTGATCCTCTTTAGTAGTAGGCTATGATTGAGGAACTTGTTGCTTTTCATAAGACTAACACTTGGGATTTGGTACCTTTATTGCCTAGTAGGATTACAATTGGTTCATCGAGTCTATAAAAGCAAAACTAAGTTTGATAGTTTGGTTGAGCAATTAAAAAGCCTAAATAGTTGCTAAAAGGTTCTCTCAATAGTATGGTATGGATTATGAGGAGACTTTTACTCTTATTACAAAAATGACTACTAATTGTACTCTTATTGTAGTTGCTTCTGTTCATCAATGACATATTTCTTAAATGGATGTTAAAAATGTCTTCTTAATGGTGATTATAAGAAGAAGTCTACGTGGTACCCACTCTTGATGTTTCTCATAACCTTGGAGAAGTTTGCAGACTTAAAAAAACTTTATATGGTCTCAAACAAGCACCTTCTATGTGCTTAGTTTGCAAAGTTCCTTGATGTTCTTACTTCTATTTGATTTCATCCCAATTATCATGAACCTACAATCATTTTAAAATGCACCATTAATTTCTAGTCATATTCTACTTTTTCTATATGTTGATGATATGATTAATACATTTGATTATGTTGATGAGATTATAGAATTGATATTAGATTTGACTTCATGTTTTGAAATGAAGGATTTGCATTCTTTACGATACTTTTTGGATATTAGGGTAGCTTCTTTTTTGAAAGGTTATCTTATCTCACAATCTAAGTATATAGTCTATATACTTGATCATGCTTGACTTACTAATACTAAGACTATTGATACTCCTCTTAAGGTTAATGTTTGGTATTCTTCTTTTAGTGGTAATCGACCCCTATCGAGCCTTACTTTATATTGTACTATTGTTGGCAACTTAGTCTATCTTACTCTTACACATATGAACATTGCTTATGTTGTTAACATTATTAGTCAAATTGCTTATCTTACTATAATTCATTAGGTTGTTGTTCTTCTTATTCAACAGTATCTCCAAGGTGCTTTATTTTAAAATCTTTTACTTTTGTCCACTTCCTCTTTAGAATTGCATGCACATGTTGATGCTAACTAGGCTAGTGATCACAAAGATTGCAAGTCTACCACTAAATTTTATATATTTTAGGGTGATTCTCTTATTCTTGGAAGAGCAAGAAATTGACTATCATTTCATTATCTTTCATACAAGCTAAGTATCATGATATGATGTCTACCACGAATGAAGTAGTTTAGTTACACTGATTATTTGTTTATATGAGTGTTTTTCTTTTTTGTCACACTCTTATGTTAACCACTTGATGTGGGTATTTCTTTTTCTTATCTCACTCCTATGTCAGTTGACTAATATGAGTATTTCTCTTTTTTGTTTCACTCCTATGTATTGTGACAACAAAAGTGTTATTTTGATTATTACACACAACTCCATATTTATGAAAGGACCAAATATATTCAAATTGATTGACACTTCACTCATCATTATTTTCAAAAATGCCTTTTTTTGTTTCTTTTTTCTCATAAATTACAAACCTATTTACCAAGTCGCATTCACTTCCATGTTTTCAGCTTTTTGTTAGCAAACTTTCGATGTTTTTTACAGTTGTAAAATTATTTGTTTTCTATATTATTATTATTATTATTATTTAGAAGTATAGATGAATTAATACTTTTCTCTTTATTTTCTTTGATTGTAGACCTATTTAATTTTTATTGGTGTTATACTTATTTTTCAAGTAATCATAATAAGACCCCAAATATTTTTTTCTCCCATTGTTTATGATTCTTTCTAATCACACAATTCGTAATTTAATTGATTCAATAATATCAATAAAGCTACTCAAAATTACCTTTACCTTGGATAAAGTATTTTATGTGTCTGGACCCATAATAACAATCATAATAAAGTAATCGTAATAAAATAATATCAATAAAGCTACTTAAAATCATAATAACAATTGCCTCGTTAATATTTTATGTGAAGTAATCTTGCCTGGACCCAGATCCAGATTATGATCACGTTAAATGACTCAATAAACAGTGATATTACACTGAGTTGTGTCTGAATAATAATAATAATAATAATTGGGTGCAAAAACCACATGTACAGCACAATAACTGGGCATCTTTTTAAATAAAGTATTCGGCAGCTTTTGGAACAGCATTCCATATGCAATCAAGCATCCTTCTATTAAGATATTATTGGAATTCCGTATCCAATCTAGGGGCAATCTAGAGGCATTCTATAGCAAAGTTTCATTTGCCCATTTTTCTCCAATATTTCGGGATTGCAACCCAAGACAAAAGGTTGGCCTTAGATGATTACTTAGACCATAAGTCATCATAAAAACAAAATATTAAAAAGATATTTTAATCAATAAATTAATTATAATTATTTTCTTTTAATTGATTGCAAAAAATATAAAAATTATCATAATAATATTTTTCATAGTTTTTTTTTTCTATCATTAATATATTAATTAAATATTAAAAAAATTATACATATATGAATATTTATTTTATATCATTAATTACAATTGAATTAAATGGATCATAGTTTTAATATTAATATATTTTAAAACTAAACATATTATAATTAAATGTCACGATATTATTATTGAATAATATTTTATGTAACTTTATAATAAATATACATTTATAAAATTTATATTTTTTATCCACACATATGATATTATTAGTAAATATGATAAATTATATCATACATATATAATTCTCTTTAATAAAACAACTTTAAAATCTCTATTATTACTTTTTATACCATTTTTAGAGTTTTTCTCAATATTTTCATGAGTTTTAATTAATTTTTACCCTACCAATATTTTATGTGAAAATATCTATTGATATTCCTTAATATATCTTGACATATCTATAAAATCGAATTACCAATATATTTGTCAAAATCGATATTTTAGGGATGCATGATTTCATTTTGCATTGGTCCCTACAATCAATAATATATACATCACAAGTGCAAATAAATTTAGATCTCGAATTAAAGATTTATAGTAGTGTGACCCCTTTCTACCTGGGCAAAGCTACTCTTATGAAATATATTCCAGATGTTTTATATATACCGGTTTTATGTATGTCTATATAAAAATTAAATATTGAAATATAATTTTAATGAATTAATAAATTTGAATTATTTTATTTTTTAATTTTACTTGACTAATTATTGAAAATAGGAAGTCATTCTTATGATATTCTCAATGATTTTTTTTTTGGTCTTTTTTTATACAAATAAAATCAACTTCTAAATATTTTCTTTAAATACTATAAATTTTATCATATATATATATATATATATATATATATATATATATATATATATATATATTTAGTAAAATAATTTAATTAAGTGTATTGTTATTTATTTTTATTTTTTTACTACTGATGGGAATAAGGCTTCATATTACCTTTTAAAATGCCCAAAATTTAGATTGATTGTTTCATTATCGAATTCTCCATCCCAAGGTATGAATATAATTACAAAAATTAATAATCATTCTATTTTCACAGCACAAATGTCTTAACTTTCATTCTCAAATAAATTCAAGAAAAATGACTTATTATAGAAGTGTGTTCTTTTCGGCTTTTCTTAAAGAGAGAGAGAACGCTTCTTTTTTCTTTTTTCTTTTTGAATGATTACATAATGGGAGTTTCTAGACAACTTTAACTCTCCGATTAGTCATTTTTGCTCGGTACTCGGTTGATCAAAAGAAATTTTTTTCTCTAAAATTTTTTCTGATATTTTCATAAATTCAACCACCGACACGTTTTTTTTTATATAATATTTGATATTTTAATCCTTGATAAGATCTTATCACCGAATCTAGCCTAGTCCCACTTATTAAACATGTCATTTTATACAATCTATGGACACCTCCCGACAGCTCCACTGAAATAAAGACACATTAAATAAGTGAATTTGGTGGCAAGGCTCAACAACCGACCCTGTGCACACCTCTTGCTTATATCATGTTCTATATAAAGGATGAAGTTTGATGTCAACGTGGAACCAATACATTGATATGATTTAGAATTAAAAATAATTTTAAATGATAAGTAAAATTAATTGATTTATTTTTAAATTCACATTTTTATTTTACTTTTTTACTTTCATTTGTCCTAATTATTTCTAGGATCCCCTTTACTACTCCACTACTTTTACTAATATTCAATCTCATTTATTCTAATTATAATTTATAAGGATAAATATATTAATTTAATAATTTAAAATATATTTTAAATTAATTTGATTAAATAATTTTAAGAATTTAAGAAAAAATTAAATAACAAATTTTAAGTTAACAACCTGAGTATAATTTAATTTAAAGTCAATTTAAATCATTAAATAATAAATATTAAATTTTATCAAACACCCTTTTCGTCCGTCTCTCCACCAACATTTTTTAGTTATATTATACACTCTCATTGAACTATACTCTCTAATTTATGAAGATTATAATAAATTAATTTAAAACACTAATTTACAGGATGATTTAATTTAAACCATCAATATCAACCATGGCCTTCAAGAAGATGCTTGGATTACTTATGTGTGGATTTTTCTGCTATTGTTTTACCTAATGGTGAATCTCACAAGAAAGCAGTCTTAACAGCTGAGGAACATGAGAACAAACCAACCAAATAAGTCAATTGAACTTCAGGGAAATATCCTTTGCACAAATTTACCAAGCTACCACATCCAAACTCTAAAAAGCTTATATCACATTCACATCTCAGACTGAAGGACATGGGTTCTCTATACAAGGGAAATAGGCTCAATGAATAATGTCTTTACGTGATCCTTAGTCTCACAGTCTTGAACACCATACCCGTCCCGATACAGATATATGCATTGAGACATCCTAGGAATGTCCATTGCCATTCCAATAAAAGTTTGGGAGAAGGGAGAATTCAGATTTCGCTCTTCATTCATCTTCTTCCATGTTTCATCAATCAAGAAGCCTATGTATTTGCGGGCATCGTCTTCAGAAGCACTAGTTTCATACATGTAACATTGTATGGATTTAGGAACATCTCCTCTTTTTAACTCATCCTGAGAAAAAAAATATATGTATCACTATTATTATTATTATTATTATTATTAAATGATGGATTGTTAGCATAGAAAATAAACTAAAGCAATCTCTGATAATTAGGCTGCATACAGATGATGTCCCAAGATCATCTGAAAGACGGAAAATAGTTGATGACCAACGGATTATATCGCGGAATCTCTCTAAGCCTCCCAAGGCCTCCTCCGTCATTGGATTTGTGATGAAAAAATAGGCATGAACTAGTGTTAGTGGACCCGACACTGAAATCAAGGCATTGTTGATATACTCCTGTAGAGATGGCATATAACCTTCGTGGTACCATTTCGCCTCCACTAAGTGGGATTTACTTAAATCTGCCCACTGAAGAATTAATCATATAATGAGCCAAAAGCATATTTTGCACAGGAAATTTCGTCAGTTTGATTATAGAAAGAGGACTGAATTTTTAATCTGAAATGTTACCGCTTTTCTGAGATATGAAATGATGTTGAGATCGTGTTCTTTAAGAACATCATAAGCGGTTTCATTAGTGAAGTTGTAGAGAGCAAGGAAACAGATCTTCATGTATTGTGGAAGTTGCTCCATTGCATTGGTATCCCATCTGACAGTGGAAACAAAACTAGCATCCCAACCTCTATTAAATTAAAAGGACAAGAAGTATACAGAAACCACCAACCTGTCAACAGCATCTGTAAAGAGCTCAAGTTCATCCAACGTCCCATAAACATCATAAACATCATCAATTGTTGTTATCAGCGAAATGAGTTTTGTCAACATTCTCCTGCAATATCCAAACTGAGGTTCAAATATAAATCCCACAGCCCAAAAGAAATTCTCCATCAATCTGTCCCTAGCAAAGCTCAATTTTTCTGGGAGGCGTGTGCTCCTCCACCACCTGCATTTGTAAGGCCCAAAAGAGGGGATATCAATATTAGAATTTGATAATACTTTGTAGCTGCTAAACTATACATGAAAATGAGAATATGCTCACTCCTACATTGATGCATGTTTTAGATCCTCCTGGTATGTTGCTTGCACCATATTGTAATCCAGTTTAGCAAGCTCAAGTAAAATGGGATTCATGCGCTGGCTTCTCTCATATACATCTATGAACCATCTTGCCTCTAGCCTTAGCATTCTCCAGTGCAGCGGAAGCTCCATGGCATGGTTTATTATCGCAGTAAGATCATTTTGATCTACAGTCCGCTCAAGGTATTCTTCAAGAAAATTTCTTGTGAAATCTCTAGCCTCTTCTAGGATATTTTCACCTTCTACGGAAAGGTATGAAGCTTCATACAAGCATAGAATTCCCTTGATATCTTCATTAAGCCATGGCTTAACAGTCCCCATCTTGTTTATGAAAATATGGAAAACATCTGCAACATTCAATATGACAATAATTATGCTGAAGTATAAATATGTCGCACAGAATTTATAAAATCCCAAAAATCGTGTGCTCTTTATGCTATTCTCATTAGGCAACTAATTGATCTAGTGCTTCCTGTATATGCTGTTTTACCTGGTAGATCGTGTACCTCTTTCCACTGCCTGAAAAAATTATTAAAACGGTAGTGAAGACTAAATTTAAACCTAGGACTCGGTAGGGTCTAATACCTTGAGGAACATGGTAGCCATGCTGTCTTAGGAGTCTAAATTCAAGAGCTGTGGCATATAAATCTCCATTTTTCCATGTATCATTCCTATTGTAGTTGTTGTATATGCTATGCAATATTCTCTTTATTTCTTCCCCAAAGTGATAATGTATTCCAAGCCTTTGCAAGGTATCAATTAGCTCCAGTTGATGCAAAGGTTCCCCGACTTGGCCAAGCATTATCTTTACATCTCCCTTAAGCTTCTCCAATTGTCTTGTATATGTTTCTCCCTGCATATAAGACACTATATCCGTCAAAAAATCAAGTTGAGTCCATTAATGAACAATAGTACTAAAAGTTAGCACCTACCACATAATCACTCGTTAGTGACTGGATATAATCATGGTCCCAAATTGAAGGTTGGTAGCTTGCGGTTCGCCTCACAATCACAGCAGTTTGGCTACTAGTTTTAGCCCCACCCGTGCATTGGACTGGACCAGAAATGCAAACGCCGTGCGATTTTCCGAGGCAGAAGCGGCTTGCAGGTTGCAGTCTTGTAAAAGTGAAAAAAGGGTTTGAAGAAAGCGTCAGAAGAGCCATAGGAGTGGGACAAGCTGGATCACATTGCCAGCAGCTATATATAGAATTTGTGGTCATGTGCTCCCATGTTTGCTGTAAGATTAAGCAATAGTATTATGTCAAATTTGCAATAATGCTAGTATGCCCAGCTTGTCGGCCTTTAGATAGGAGTCTCAAAGCATATTGTATTGATCGGGTCATAACTATCTTTTCATAGAATAAAATATTCAAAAAGAGTTTTATTATTAGGTTTGTTTACAAAAGTTTTGAAAAACAGTTTTTTAATATTTTTAAAATAAAAGCATGTTTGGAGATTTAGAATGTTTTTAACTTATTTTTTGTGTCTTTAAATAGTTCTTAAAAATAACTTTTATCTGTAATTATTTATTTTCAATAATTCTTCATATTTGTATAATTATTTTTAAAAAAAAATTCTTAAAAACAACTGAATTAAAATATATTTCTAGAAAAAAAAAATCTTATTTTCATAACAAGTTTCTTGTTTTTAGGACAAGCTCTTAAGAAAGTACCAACTTTGAAGAATAGAAAACTATTCAAACTATTTCCAATATGTTTTAAGAGAAGAAAAATGATATTTACATCGTAAAAGTAAACATTCATGAAAAAAAAAATTAAACCAAATAAAAAATAAATTAAAGCAAAATATTTCAACTTGTTTTATGTGTTTCTAAATATTTCCTAAAAATATTTTTTTATCTATGATGATTTATTTTTAATAATTCTCATATATTATTTTTTGAAATGTCTCCTAAAAATTGTTGATTATTATAATTAAAATATGTTTTTAAAAAAATCTTATTTTTAGAATAAGTTTTTTGTTTTTAAAACATTTTTCAAAAAATTACCACATGTCTTTTTAAGTCTAGAAAATAATTTTCTATTTTGAAGGATAGAAAATTGTTCAAAATATTTCGAATATGTTTTGAAAGAAGAAAAATTATACATACATTGTAAAAGTATACATTCATGATAAAAAAAAGTATTTTAAATTAAGTAAGAAATTCATGAAGTGTTAAAATAAAAATAATGGTTTCATGAAAAATAAAAGAAATGTGGGAAAAGAAAAATAAATAGTAAACAGATATAAGCTTTAATAAAACTCGAATAATTTTAGCAAAATTTTAATTGTGCTTCTCAACTTAATGTTATTTTCTTAATGACAATTAAGTGAATCTTTTTCTAACTAATTATATAATTAGTTACCACAATTTTTATTACAATAAATTATGGTATTTTTATGATTGTTAAATTACTACTTTTTTAAAATTAGTAACTTTAAAATATTTTTATTTTAATTATATAAAATAAAAGGAAACATTATAATAAAATTTTAGATACTTTAATATGTAAAAATAAGTAGATTTAACACTTAACAATACTCAAGCAATATATGGAGTCTAACTTAAAGCATGCTATATGATATATTGATAGAGTACATGATTATCATTTCATAAAATAAGATATTCAAAAAAATATTATGAAGAAGTAAAAGAATAGTAACATAATATAAATATCATAAAGGTAATGAACGGAAAGGGGCAAAAAAAAAAAAAACAAAAGGAAAAGTTAAAATAAACTTAATAAAAAATTGAATTAAGTGATGAAATCAATTTACTAATATTACAAGAATGAGAATTAAGATTGGTTTCCTGAAAAAATTTTAAAATAAAAATAATAAGCATTTTTATTCGATGATAGTTGAAAGAGTCTTTCTTGAATTTTAATTTCATAAGAAAAAATGATGCAAGTATTTAATTAAAAATTTTAAATTATTAGAAAAGTGAATGTCAAATTATTGTTAAGCACCTAAGGATTAAATATGATTCTTTTAATTTGAGTTGATTCATCGATTTGATTGAGCAACCTTAATTATTAAAATAGAAAAATATTTGGCATAATCTTAGGTTTAAGTGGCAAATTTGAGAATAAAACAACTTAAATATGAAAATGATTCCTTTTATAAATCTAACTTTAACCTAATTATATAATATTTTTGGAATGAAAATCCACTTTGATTAATTTAAAAATGATTTAATACACTTCTCATAAATTCATCACTCTTATTATTATGTTGTTCATATTAATTGAAATAAATTAATTATAAATAATAAATAAATTATAAATAATTAATAATAAGCAAACTAATGAATTATCCAATTTGATTCATCATAACACCTTTTTTTAACCAAAACCATTTAGGGTATGTTTGATTGGAAAATGCTAAAAATAGACCAAAAAAAAATTCTTAGAAGAATCATTTCCCTATGGTTGGATGATATAGAAAATGAGATAAAAAAATTAAAATAATTTCCGAAAGAAAAAAGGTAAAGTTTGGGGAAGTGTATTTTTCATCATTTTAATGTTTTATTTTTCAAAATTGTCATGGATAACAAAATTCTTTGTTTTTTGTTTCATCTTAATTTCTACTTTTTTTTTTTCAAACTTTTTGGCAACCAATTTTAATAAGAAAATTAATAAAAATAAATTTTAGAATAAAATATCACAACAAGAATTATAAAAAAAAATTAAATAATATCAAGAGTTCATAATAGATAAAAATAGTTTATTACCTAATTTATTTCACTATTTTTTATTTTTCATTAAAACCATGCATTTAAAGAAATATAATCGTACTTTTGGTTTATTTGGTAATCCTTGAATGGAAAAATGCTTCTTATAAATTAATTAAATAAAAGAAATTCAATTTCAACATAAATTAATTAAATAAAATTTGATTCAATATATTTCTTATAAATGAATTAAAATGGAGTTTTGTTAGAAATTTAAATTTATTAAATAAATGAACTAACAATAAATATTTTGATTTAAAAGAAAATAGATTTTCATCCTGAAAAAAAGATTTAAATAATAAAAATCTTTATTTTGTAAAAACTATAAACATGAGATAAAAAAAGTTATAAAATTTTAAAATTCACTCGTCATGATTTGCATTAAGTGGTTAGCCAGATCTATTTTACTAAATAAAATTTAGTGGTTTTGAGTTGGTATTTAGAACATTTAATCATCACTTACATGCCAGCAATTAAAAAATGATAATAAAAATAGTGATGCATGTAAAACCATCTATCACTTAAATTACTCAATGATATCTTCATCTATCCCTCAAAAACTCATGCACCATTTTTTAAATTTGTGAGTCAAACTTTTGTACAACATCACTCATTTATTAACTAAAGTGGTAAGTTAGGATATGTAGATCCCCATTTAGGCATGGGTCACTTTTTTTTTCTCTATTTGTTTTTGCAGATCACTTTTTTTAGCCAGGTGTCGCTATTCCAGCGGGCCACGTGTCACATCCTTAGTGGCCATAAGGAATCAACCTCGCTTTTTGAAGCTGCGGTAGGACTTTGACACGTGGAGTAACTTTTTGGAGGGGGACCCCCCCTCTCTTACCATGAATCCCGGCTGCAGGAGGCATGAGCAGTAGTGAGAGTGGTTGGGCAAGCCATGCTTGCTGACCGGTGAATTGGAGGGCAGAGGAGTGGCTTGAGGAGGAGAGGAGGGAAGAAGATTTTTTTGGAGAGAGAGCTGGGGTTTAGTGAGTGAGGAGGGGAGAGGAGAGTTCGAGGAGTAGCCTTTGGAAAAGAGGTCTGGATCTGGGCATCTTCCCAAAGGGTCATAAAAACAGGGCTCGAAGTCAGGTGAGCTTCCATCTACGAGAAAGCTTCTCAGGTATGGACACTGTTCATTACCTTCTCTATTTTGTTTTTGGATATCGATAAGATTCTATTTTGGTGTTTGGATGTGAGCATTGGAGATTTTATTATGTTCTTATGGAATCTGAGTTCGTTTGCCTCCATGTTGTGCTTGATTTCTAACTTGGCTTTCAACTTGTTTACACCGACTATTTTAAACTGCTCTCCTCTGTTTCTTGATTGTTTGCGGGTTATCCTCGATGCCTGGAGTATACTTACTCATTCTCTCTGTTCTGGAAAATTTTGAGAGCAGATTCATCACATGCTTTTGATTTGTGGGGTCGTGCCTGCATTTCCTTTTTTTATTTATTTATTTATCGTCCCACCCTTCTCCAGATCTCTCACATCTGGAATTCTATCCGGCCGATATTCCACCTTCTCCGGATGTCTCGCATCCGGAATCCTGTCCGGTCGACATTCCACCTTCTCCGGATGCCTCACATCCGGAATTTTGTCCCCCGATGTTCCACCTTCTCCGGATGCCTCACATCTGGAATCCTGTCCGGCCAACATTCCACCTTCTCCGGATGCCTCACATCCGGAATTCTGCCCGCCGATGTTCCACCTTCTCCGGATGTCTCGCATCCGGAATTCTGTCCGACCGAGGTTCCGCCTTCTCCGGATATCTCACATCCGGCGCCTGTCGCCGGATGGGAGAAGAAGGCGATTCAACTTCCCCCATCAGACATGTCCGGATCCTTGTTTTATAACTTCTTTTTTTTTTTAAATCATTTCAAAGCATCCTATCTTTCATCCTTAGATTTTTTTTAGATCACCCAAGAGTCCCATTTCCAGTAAAATTTTGTTGTCATCTTTCTTTCTGGCAAACAATTTTCACAACTCTTTTGTTTTTTAAAATGTTTTAAAATAAGCATAGATTCAATCCCGTAATTTTGAGTAATGGAGTTTATGGAATTAATTCATGCAAAATAAATGAGTTTTGGTGGGAGCCCGACATATATGATTTTATAATTGATTGATTGATTGATTGATTGATTGATTTAGTTGCCATGCATGATTGTTTCTATTCTGCCCTATGACATGCTTGAAATTATTCTTTAATTGTGCACTAACCTCACTTCTTGATAGCACATTGTGGCTCGTCACCCAGGTATGTATCTATTCCCATTCTGGTATTTCTATATGCATGTTTTGATTCTCATATGTGCATGATAGTTCTGGGTACTCACTGTTTTACTCGTCCATTGCCCTGATTGCTTCATTTTATTAGTAGAGACCCGAATTTAGGGACTTAAAGGGGTGCTACGGTCTGTACCGTACCTTCCCCATAAGTAACCTGACCCCCGAACCCAATCCGGTTTTTCGCAGACCGCCTTTTCCAAAATAAGGAGTCACATTTAAGGTTTTTCTTTCTTATTTTGTTTACCCTTTTAAAAATAAAACAAAAATAAGTGACGACTCCAAGTCATTTTCTTAACCAATAAAAATCATAATTTTTCAAATAAAAAGCGAGTTTCGCCATCGAGTGGGAAACGCATGAGCCGAAATGCGGGGTCCACAGATATTATTCTCATTGCATTAATCATGTAATAAATTATTCAAAGTACTTTAACATGTAGATTAATTGGTTTATAGGGATTGATTTGTGAAAGTTAGTGTATCTTATTAAGAGCGTGCAACTAGGAATTCTCTTGAGAAATAATGTACCATATGAAGAAATTTGGAGTTATCATCACTATATGCAAAGAAATATGAAAATTGATGTACGCTATTAAGAACATGCAGTTAGGAATTCTTTTGAAAAATGATGTACCATATGAAGAAATTATGAGTTATCATCACAATATGCAAAAAAAAAAAAAAAAATGTTATACATTACAAAGAAATTATGAATTGTCATTAGGGTATGTAGGGAAATATGATGTACCATACAAAGAAATTAGGAGTTATTATTACGATACACAAAACCTAAGACCCAAAATATGTATTTTTTAAGAACAATTTATTTTGAAAACAATGTTACATTGAGTCACATTTTATTTTCTAAAGTGATTTATATGAGTTGAAAAAAAAAGTGAAAAATAGTCTATTTGAATTAAATCAAACTTTTGAAATTATTGGGAGAAGCATTTCAAAGATACAATTAGAAGATCCAAATGGTAAAAATTAACAAAAATACTACATCTACATAAATTATGAAAGTTAATGCATGGTGTATCCTATTAAGTATACAACTAGGAATTCTTTGAAATACAATGTACCATATGACAAAATTAGGAGTTATCATTATGGTACACAAAAGCTAAGGCTCAAATATATTTCAAAAGCAATTTATTTTGAAAATAATGTTGCATTGAGTCATATTTAATTTCAAAAGTGATTTATATGAGTTGAAAAAAAAAAGGTGAAAAACATTCTATTTGAATTTAGTCAAACTTTTGAAAATATCAAAATTATTGGGCAAAGCACATTTCAAAGATACAATTAGAAAATCCAAAAGCATAGTATTATTATTTCTTCCATGGAAAAAGGTAAAAATTAGCAAAAATATTGTAACATATGGATAGGTTGCAAAAGTTAATGGTCTATCCTATTAAGAAGGTACAACTAGGAATCCTTTGAAATGCGAAATATCATATGAAGAAATTAGGAGTTATCATGACAACATGCAAAGAAATATAATGTACCATATGACAAAATTAGGAGTTATCATCAAGGTACACAAAAACTAAGGCCCAAAATATGTCTTTTTCAAGAGCAATTTATTTTGAAAATAATGTTGCATTGAGTCACACTTTATTTTCTAAAGTGATTTATATGAGTTGAAAAACAAAATGTAAAAAGTAATCTATTTGAATTTAGTCAAACATTTGAAAATATCAAAATCATTGGGCCAAGCATTTCAAAGATAAAATTAAAAAATCCAAAAGCATATTATTATTATTATTTCTTCCATGGAAAAGGGTAAAAAAAATTTAAAAAAAAATTAGCACTAGTTTATCTTAAGAATCTAAAACTAAAAATTGGAACCTTTTTGCCATTGAGTATATTAGTTTATTTATTTATGTCATTTGGTAGTTTGGAGATGGTTACTTGCATTTTAGTTGAGTTATAAGAATTTGCCAAAATTGCAGAGATGAGCATAGAGTATTTTTTATATGTCCTCATCATTAAGTCAAGGAGCCAATAATAGAAGTTTTGATTTAAAAAAAAAAACATAACTTTCATAAATAAATAAATAAATGGCTTAAACAATAAATATATAAATAAAAAATAAAAAATTATTAAGTTTTCAAAAAATTCACTTACTTACGAGGTTATCATGTTTAGTTTTAAATGATTAGTCAAATATCTCTTATTAAATAAATTCGGTGATTTAAGTTGGTATTAGAACATTTAATCATCATTTATCAAACATCCTTGTAGACCCCCTTTATTTCAAACCAAGTGTTACATAGTTTTTTTTTATCTATTATTATTGTTTTCATAATTTGAATCAAAGGGGCATTTCATGGCCACCCGGGAGGAGTTGGAGAGCATTTCGTTTGGAGTGGGGGACAACATCCATGAAGCTCCATGCATGGACGTGTGGCATGGACCACCACCTTGCCATGATGGTGGTTGAGAGAGGGACATCTCCGAACGAGGGGAATGATATCTAGAACATAGAGCTTCATAGGATGACGGTTGAAATAGGGGAGCCGGTAGTGACGTCTTGGCTAAACCATGAGTAGGGGAGTAGGTAGGTTGTAGGACGGAGAGAGCATGTCTGTGATTTAGAAGGAGAAGACTTTTCTTGGGTAGCGTGAGATAGATATTTTTGAGCTGTAAAGAGTTTTGGGGATGAAGAAAAAGTTTGA